>NC_080696.1:44533739-44839122 GCF_030445035.2 Dasypus novemcinctus
CCCCAACTATCCAAGGTAAAGCAAGTGTAAGGCATGAGTTAGGAAGCCAACAATACTGCATTTAAACAACCTCTTGGGAATGTAAAATGGGGCAGACCCTATGGGAAACCCTTTGGCGGCACCTCAAAAAGTTAAACATAGACTTACCATATGACCCAGCAATTACAATCTTAGTTATATACCCCAAAGAAGTCAATGCAGGGAAGCAGATTTGGCCCAATGGATAGGGCGTCCGCCTACCACATGGAAGGTCCGCAGTTCAAACCCCAGGCCTCCTTGACCCATGTGGAGCTGGCCCATGCACAGTGCTGATGCATGCAAGGAGTGCCGTGCCACACAGGGGTGTCCCCCTCATAGGGGAACCCCACGCGCAAGGAGTGCGCCCTGTAAGGAGAGCCACCCAGTGTGAAAGAAAGTGCAGCCTGCCCAGGAATGGTGCCGCACACACGGAGAGCTGACACAAGACAGTGCAACAAAAAGAAACACAGGTTCCCAGCGCCACTGGTAAGTATAGAAGCAGTCACAGAAGAACACACAGCGAATGGACACAGAGAGCAGACAACTGGGGGGGTGGGGGGGGAAATAAATTAATAAATCTTAAAAAAAAAAAGAGGTCAATGCAGAGACTCAAATAGACACTTGTACACCAATGTGCATAGCAACGTTATTTACAACAGCCAAAAGGTGGAAACAACCCAAAATCCATCAATAATGAATAGAGAAACAAAATGTGGTCTATGCATATAATATAATAATATTCTGTTGTAAAAAGGAATGCCATTCTGATACAAACCACAGTATGGCTGAGCTGTGAAAACTTTACAAGTGAGTGAAATAAGCCAGACGTAAAGGAAAAATATTGGTTGATTCCATTTGTATGAAAAATCTAAAATAAGCAAATTCACAGAGACAGAAAGTACATTAGAGGTGACCAGAGACTGAGGAAGGAGGAATTACTGCTTAATGGGTAGAAAGTTTTTGTTCTGAATGAAAAAAGTTTTAATGATGGAAGGTGATGATGGTAGCCCATCACTGTAAAAGCAATTGCCATGGAATTGTGTTCTTAAAAATGGTTAAAATGGCAAAAGTTTTTGTTATATATGTTACCACATTTTTTTTAAAACCTCCAGAAACCCAATAGTAAACCTTCACTCATTTCATTTCTCTCTCTGGGTGGGCTGGGGCTCGGCAGGGCTCACACTGGCTTGGCTGGCAGCTGCAGACTGAGCATCTCACATGTCTTCTCATTCTGAGTCCAGGAGCTACCACTGTCTGGAACTCGTGGTTCTCATGGCAGAGGTCATTGTCAAGAGGGGTGAGTGGAAACTCTGCATGCCTTGGTAGTGGCACCTGTCACTTCCACAGACATTCTTTTGGCCAAAGCTAGTCACATGGCCAAGTCCAATATCAATTGGGTGAGAAATTATACCCCTCCCATGGTGGGAAGGGCTGGGGAAAGTAAATATTTGCTGAACCATAATATAATCCACCATACGATTTCTTTTTTTCCCCTAAATGGCCACGTTGATTGAGTAATCTCCTCACACTCTTATGAAATGCTGTCTGTTAGGGGTTGAATTAGGTTCAAGTTCTAACCCCAAGCCCAAGGAATGTGACCTTGTTTGGAAACAGGACCTTTGAAGATGTGATGAGTTAAGTAAGATATGATTCATGAAGATGACGGGTGCCCTCTTAAGAAGGGGAGAGGAGAGAGACACACAAGAAAAGAAGGTCACATGACAATGAAGGCAGAAACTGAAGGAATGCATCTAGAAGCCAAGGAACACCAAGTATTGCCAGCAGGCACAGAAGCTAGAGAGACAAGGAAGGATCTCCCTACAGATGTCTGGGGAAGCGTGGCCCAGCCATCACCTTGATTTTGGACTTCTGACCCCCAGAAATGTGAGACAATACAGTTTTGTTGTTTTTAACCAGTTTCTGGTACTTTCTTGTGACACCCCTAAGAAACTGAGACACCATCTGTAGAAGTTTGATATGATTATGAATTCCAAAACTAGATATTGGATTATGTTTGTAATCTGGTCTGTACGTGGGCGTGATTAAGTTGTGATTAGGGCTTTGATTGGGCCATGTCATTAGGGCGTTGGTATGGCAAAGGACAGAGTTGAGTGTTTCTGATGCTGGAGTTTGATGCTGAAGTCTTAAGCTGGAGCCCCAGGAAGTCAGCAAACAGAGGAAAGAGAAGCAAGCCCCAGGAAGAGAGGACCTGAGCCAGGAGAAGAACACAGAGGAATAGAGACGGCTCCTTAGACACAGCAGAAACCCCAGGGAGAGAGACAGAGCCGTTCACCTGATAGTCTACAGCCGACCTTGTGGAGAAAACAGAGGTGTTGAGCCCAGAGGAACCCAGGGAGCCTGAACCCTTTCAGACATCGGCAGCCATCTTGCTCCAACAAGTGCTGAGGGAAGTAACTTATGCTTTATGGCCTGGTATCTGTAAGCTCCTACCCCCAGTAAATACCCTTTATAAAAACCAACCCATTTCTGGTATTTTGCATCAGCACCCCTTTGGCTAATACGCCATCTTTCCTGTGAATGAATGGAGGGAGGGAAAGAGGTTGATAGGTAGAGAGGAAATGTGTCTTTCAAAGCAGGAAGATTCTCCCCGCTCTTCAGGTGAGTAACCTGAGGCTTGGAGAAGGAAGCAACTTGCCCAAGGCCACAGAAACCACCTATGGCAAGTGAAGCCTGTCCATCTCCTTCAGCTCAGTTCCCTTCATACAGTGAATGTGCTGGGAAAATGCTATTTTCTGGGCAGCGAGACCATGGGTGTTAGAGCCATTCTGCCTCACAGTGTGTTTTGGCTGACAGGGCTTAATCAGGGGCAAGTACATCAGAGGGTCTCCTTGCTGGATTCAGCCTCGTGTCTCACTGCAAAACCAGGTCAGACTTGGAGTCGTCATTTCCGGGTCCCAGAGCCCCAACTGTTAAGTACACACTGAGTGAGTGAGTCATCAGCATCATTGAGACTTTCGTTGCTGACTAAGTATTCCGTGAAATGCTGCCTCCCCGCCCAGGCTGTGCCCGCCCCTAAAGTACAAAGTCATTTGTACTTTGGGTGCCTCCACAGTGTCTAACACTCAAAAAATAGGTATAAGCCTAGAGAAGGTCTGGAAGATAGGCATCAGATACAGAGTGAGCACATTTTTTCAAAGGCAGAGTTACTTGGGAATCTAATTCTGTTTTGTGTATTTAGGTAACATTTGAACAGTTCACAACCAGCATAGATTGCTTCTGTAATCAAAGAGGGAAAAATATCTGGAAAGATTTTAAAGTTCATAGTATTGTGCAAAAAGTAGTATTTTGCTGAAAATCATCTTCCTTAGGAATCCTACTCCCACACATTGTCAAAAGCCTGTTTTCAGAAATACTGAGTCAATTCCCAAGCACTCCCCAGTCAGCAGGCTGGTGAGCACCTAGCAGGCGCCAAGCGCTAAGTGAGCTACCAGGGCGACGGGTGACAGGCGGAAAAACAGGTGGTAGCTAGAGTCGGCGTGGCCACATTCAAACCATAGCTGACATGGAGCCGTGACCGTGGGCCAGACACAGTGCTAAATGCCCCACATGGATTAGCACGTTTACTCTGCGCAAGCCGAGGTGGTAGGAGCTATTATTATCCTGTTTTACAGCTGTGGAAACTGAAGTGCGGAGAGACGAAGGCACTCGCCCAGGGTCACATAACTAGCAGATGGTGGAATGACATTTGATTCCAGAGCCCGAGCTCTTAATCACCTCCCACTGCCTCCCACTAGGAACTTGCCCAAATTGCATAGGCAGTAAGTGGCAGAGCAGAATTCAAACCAAGCCGGGTTCATCTGCCTCCAAAGAATATGCTCTTAATTGCATTACAAACATCTTCCTTCCACCCCATTTCTGGAGATAATACCACCATGCTGGTCAACTTGGGTAAGTGACCTAGCCTCCCTGAACCTCACTTTCCATGGCTGCAATATGGGGAGAACATTATTTGCCCCACAGGGTTGTAGAGAGGCTTATATGAGAAGACACTTCCTCCCATGAATTATGATAGGCACTCAGTCAATATACTTCTGTGCTTTTCCTGCTTTCTAGGAGTTCAGTGCAGCTGGCCAACTACACACAGGAGCAAAACCATTCAATGAGTTCCATGACCAAGAGGCACAGTAGGTACTGTGGGGCAAGGGTGGGCCAGAGGCTGGGCATGGGATGAGAAGTCAAGGACTTCTGTGTACCCAGAAAACTCAGCTGAGGGAAAACTGGAGTAAACAACCCTCAGCAAGAAGGAACTTGGGTTTGTCATCTTTCCTGTTTTCCCAGACTGGCCCCAGTCCCAAAGCCTCTTCTTAATCTTGTCAGGATTTTGGCCCTCCGCCCCAGGAAGGATCTGCCAGGAGGACCAAAGTGAGCCAAGTCTTCAAGGAAGTGATGTCTTTTGTGGGTCAAGAGAAAGGAAGAGGCTTTCTGGGAATGAGAGAGAGCTAGAGGTAGAAGCAGGGAAGGGTCTGACTGGCAGGACCCTCCTTGAACCAGTAGAGAAACTGAGGCTCAGAACAAGACAAGTTTCACTGATGGGCAAGGGCAATGTAGCCTGGACTACTGCCTTCCAGCCCAGAGCCCTCGCCACTGCACAGTCCTCACTACCCATCTCCTTTCCCGCAATGACTAACTTCTTCCAGGAACATCTCCCTGTCACTGCTCTGGGGATTTGGGGAGCACTTATGTGGGTTATGAGGAGGAAGGGGTAGCTGCAAGATGGTGGTATGTTTATCCATGTAGGAAATGGGAATGACAGACCCTCTGAAGGAAAAGAAAGAACCAGGTCTCCCTGAGCACCTACTGTGTGCCTGCACAGGGCTAGGCACGTTCAACATTTTGCATTATCTAATAAAAAATGCCAAGTGTATAATGTCCCCATTTTGCAGATGAGCAACCTGAGGCTCATGGCAGGGTGTGAGTTTCCAGCTCAACTCTCTGCTTCAACCCATAACTCTCTTCTTTTTTTTTTTTTTAAGGTTTATTTCTCTCCCATTCCCCCCACCCCAGTTGTCTGTTCTCTGTGTCTATTTGCTGCGTCTTCTTCTTTGTCCGCTTCTGTAGTTGTCAGCGGCATGGGAATCAGTGTTTCCTTTTGTTATGTCATCTTGTTATGTTAGCTCTCCATGTGTGCAGCGCCATTCTTGGGCAAGCTGAACTTTCTTTCACGCTGGGCGGCTCTCCCCACAGGGCACGCTCCTTGTGTGTGGGGTTCCCCTATGTGGGGGACACCCCTGCGTGGCACAGCACTCCTTGCATGCATCAGCGCTGTGCATGGGCCAGGTCCACACGAGTCAAGGAGGCCACACGGGTCGAGGACGGATGCCCTAATCACTGAGCCAAGTCAGCTTCCCCATAACTCTCTTCTGAGCTCCAGATTTGGCTTTCTTGTTTTAGGCATCTCCATTTGTATACCCCCCAGGCTTCTCAAACTCAACTTGAGTGATTCTGATAACTTATCATCCCCTGCCTCCCACAGCCTCACCACACAGAAATTAGGATATCAAACTGGCCTTCATACTCTCCCCTGTTTGATACCCAAGCAGTATCCTGGACCAGGGATCCCTCCTCTGACTCTCTTTCCCAGACATTGGCTTTCTTCCATTCCACAGTTTTATCATCTCACTCCTAGATGACTCCAGCAACTTCTGAATGGCTCTCCCTGCCTCAAAATATACAGGATTCATATAATCTTTCTAAAATACAAATCTGCCTAGTCTTACCCAACCTAAAATCATACAGTGGTTCCTCAATGTCCATAGGATAAACCCCTTATCAGGGCTTACCAGGGCCCCAGAGTCCTGGTACTTGCTGCCCTCAGTGGCCTCGGGGTGGGCCACTGCCGAACACGTGCCCCCAAAGCCTTGCCCATCCTGGAATACTCAGGGTTCCTCTTTTACTTCAAGGCCTCTGCCTTCCCCTGGCTAATTCCTTCTCATCTTTCAGGTCTCAGTCTTGTCACCACTTTCTGATCACTCCCTCTTTAGCTGAATGAGCTGCCCCTCCAATGAGTCTCCACAGTTCCCCTGTACTTCCCCTCCTAGGCTACTTACCCCCCACCCCTGCCACATCATAGCCCCCCTGTAGCCTAACAAAGCCTTCACAACCATCACAAAGCATGGGAGAAGTACCCTCCAACAGAGATACGACGCACGCCATGTGTGTAATTTTAAATTTTCTAGCAGCCACATTACAAAAAGTAGAAAGAAATGGCAAAATTACTTATAATAAAGTAATCCAACAATTCAAGAACACTATTATTTCAACATATAATCAATATCAAAATTATGAATGAGACATTTTATTTTTGTTCTAAGACTTCAAAATCTGGTGTGTATTTTACACTCACGGCACATCTCACTTTGGACTAGCCATGTTTCAGGTGCTCAGCAGCCCCACGTTCTAGTAGCCACCGTATTAGACAGCACAGTACCAGAGGATGCTTAAAGCTAAATGGCCTGTGTCCTGTTCCGAAGGATATTTATTCTGAGAATGAATTCTGAAAAATATTCATAGGCATTCTATGGAAAAAGGCACTCTCAGTCAACTAAGTCTTAAAAACTGAAACAAGGTTTTCATGCTGCAGGACCTTCCCAGTGTCTTAGCAGTGCTAATGTGAGATGTGATACTAGCTACAGATCAGAGAGTATGTAGTGTTTCCCCGCCTAATTTGAGATCAGAGGTCTATTTTTGTAAAGCATCTCTGGGGATTAGTGTCCTGTGGAATGTTCTTTGGTAAATGCTGGTTTAGTCACATCCTTGATTCAGTGGATTCCAGGATCACCACAAAGAAGAATGTGGGGTTCAAGGAGCCAGCCTCCTGTACCTCTGAGCCCAGCATAGAGAAAGCATCCAAAGTCCATAGAATTAACTAATCCTGGGAGCCTGCAGAGAGTAGGACTGGAATCAGTGAGCAAAAACTGCAATCTATTCGAGCTCAAACTAGAAAGTTTGTGCGTGCGTGTGTATGTGTGTGTGTTTAAAGCTAACTGGCCACATCTGTCTGGAAATTGCGATAGACTTTTGAGACAGTGCTTTATCCATCAATGGAAGTGATCATGGTTGGAGTTCTGTATGGTGGTAGTGCCTTCTGGGGTTCCTCCCCTCAACCACCAATTTCCCTCTTTCAGAATTTAAAAAAAAAAAAAAAAGCAGCAGCGGGCCTGAGAACCTGCGCTTCAGAGGAAGTGATCCCATGTGTGTGCATCTGACCCCTTTGGGATTCTGGGAACTTGAGTGGAGGTCAGTTTACAGTTAAAACTAAAGTCCCTTTGAGGCTTTAGGTCCTTGATTCAATTCAGGAGATTCTTGGTCCACTTTATACATACTCAACATCTGTTCAATGAGTGATTGGATCAAACAATCATCAATCCATCAAAATGTGTGTCTGGGTAGACAAGAGGATGCTTTGTTTCTTTTTAAATTGCTTTGGTGAGAAAAAGGCAGACCAGACAGTTATGTGATCTTAGATGTTATCAGGATAGTGATTACCCATGGGGGTATTGATAGGAAGGAAACATAATGTGGGGAGTGGTGGTTAGGTGTTGGTAAATGTTCTCATTCTTGACTGACTGCAGGTTACACAGATGTGTTCAGTTTGTGAAAACTCAATAAGCTGTACTCTTTTGATAGATGAACTTTTTCGTATGTACATTACACTTTGACAAAAAGGTTTAGAAATTGCTTTTGGGAGGATATGCTATTTTATCACACCAAGAAAAATAATCATGAAGGATATGGTTAATCCAACCAAAATGATCAGACTGGTCTGAGATTTGGGCTGGGGAGGAAGAGGTTAACCATCTACCAGGTGTTTCTCATGTGGGGCCTGAGTAGGGGTTTTGCTGGTTCAGAGGGCAGCTGAAGGTCAGCCATGCTACAGAGAAGCCCATATCCATCCACAGACAGACCAAGCCTCTCAGAGCCTCCAGGTGCCCATCAATGGGCTATCTGGAAGTCCCTGGAGGCATGGGGCCTGGCACAAAGTGAGTGCTCAATTAGGTGTCCCCTCCTTTCCTCTTAGCTGGAGTTCAGGTGTGGCAGTCCCAGAAGTGCTAAGGCCTGCTGTGAGAAGGGGCTGGGGTGCCCTTTTTAGGGTCAGCAAGGATCATAGGGGCTGGCACAGCTGGGCCGATAATGGAAGGGGAAACGAAACTCTTGCATGGCTCACATGTGCTCAGGCAACTGCAAAGAAGCCACCTGTTGTCAGTTGAAGGAGTGGATGGGGGGAAAAAGAGAGCTTCAGAGAGGCGGGGAGTGGTGGTGAAGATGGTGGGTTTCGGATGGTGGAAATGAGGAAGGTCAAAGACATCAGCAGTTAAGAACATCAGGCAACACACCAAGGTACAAGGCAAAGAAACCCTGGACTTAGAGATGTGTGAGGTTGGCAGAACACATAACTAAGCAGTCCTCTCATCTGGAAAGTAGGGATAATAATAGTTCCTTCCTGTGGGGCATATTGAAATCAGCTGATGCATGGAAAGTGTTATACAAATCTTGTAGTTGCTGTTAATAATCATGATGGCATTGATAATACAGCAGGGCGAAACTTCTGCTTCTGAAAGGACATCAAGTGGACTGATTTGAGAGCCAACAACAATCAGAAATCTAGAAGGGAGGGGAGAGGGAAAGAGAGACCACCAAGAGAGGGGTCCTTAATTTAGTTTCACCCAAATGTCTATACAAAATGTGTCTTCAGGAAACGGACTTTGGCCCAGTGGTTAGGGCGTCCGTCTACCATATGGGAGGTCCGCGGTTCAAACCCCGGACCTCCTTGACCCGTGTGGAGCTGGCCATGCGCAGTGCTGATGCGCGCAAGGAGTGCCGTGCCACGCAAGGGTGTCCCCCGCGTGGGGGAGCCCCACGCGCAAGGAGTGCGCCCGTGAGGAGAGCCGCCCAGCGTGAAAAGAAAGAGCAGCTTGCCCAGGAATGATGCCGCCCACACTTCCCGTGCCACTGACGACAACAGAAGCGGACAAAGAAACAAGATGCAGCAAATAGACACCAAGAACAGACAACCAGGGGAGGGGGGGGAATTAAATAAATAAATAAATCTTTAAAAAAAAAACACAAAAATGTGTCTTCAAGACACATACTTGTATTTTTTTGGAGGGCCTTCAGCTCCCATCTTCTTCTCATAAGGGTCAATGATCTCCAACAACAGGTTAAGAATTAGTGATCTAGAGAAAAAATGGAGACAAAAGGGCCAAGGGAAGAAGTAGATGAGAAAAGCAGCCCACAATCACCAAGGATGGAGTGAGTCAACTCCTTGAACCTAAGGCATACGATCAAGGTAGGAGCAGGTGGTGCAGGAGAACAGAGAGAAAAGCAGGAAGAGAGAGAGAGTTAGTTGGAGTGAAGCCTTAGAGAATCAAGCCAACTCACAGTGGGGAAGGGAAGAGGGTGGGGCAGTTAGCTGAGCTATCACTGTGACCCAGAGAAGGCGAGCAGAGGTTGTGGGCTTTGGCTGGGTGAGTGGATGGAGGGACAGGCAGCCCAACCCAGAAGTTGGAGACTGGGGAGACAAGAGGGGCAGATTGAAGACCAAGAGGGCAGGAATAAAAGAGACTTTGACTGTATGTCTGGGGAACTCCAGAGGGATTGAGTGGAGAAGTTCTTTCCATTGGCTTGGTGTGATCGGAAAGAGCTGTCAGCCAGTGTACAGTTTTCTCTATCTGAAATATTTCCATCTCTGTGGGCAAAGACATACAAGCAGGGTACCCTGGGGGGGGGAGGGACTCTAAACTGTTGGCTCTATGACTATTTTAGGGACACCCTGGGCAGAGTATGGTAGATCAAGACTTTGCCATCTGACAGTTGTAGGTTTGTATTCTGGCTTGGCCACTTCATTCATTCATTCATCCATTCACGCGACAAATATTTCCTAAGCACTTACTATGTGTCAAGCTTTCCAGTAGGCGCTAGATATAAAATAATGAATAAGAGCTCAAAAAGTTTACATCTAGTTGGGGAGATGGACATTGACAGTACAGTGTGATAAGTGCTGGGACTGGGGACATGTACAGGTTGCTGTGGGAACAGAGAGGAAAGGCCCTCACCCTTCTCCAAGCTTCATTCCTGTCATCTGCAAAATGGGAATCATGTCACTCACTTCAAAGAGTTTCCTGGCACATTCCAGGCCCCTGCTTGACACATGCTTGGGGCTCACTGCAGTCCATAATTGATTCATTTATTTAACAAATACTGAGTGCCTAATGTGTGCCAGGTCCTGCTGCAGATGCTAGAAATTTAACAGTGAAAATGAAAATGCCTGCCTTCATCAAGCTTACATTCTTGTAGGGGGAAACAAACAATAAACAAGTGAAAATATTTAGTAGGTTAAATGGTGACAAGTGCCTTGGAAAGAAATAAAGTAGGAGTAAAAGATGGGGTATATGAAGGGGAGGGAGTTGTGATCTTAAATAGAGCGATCAGGAAAGATCTCACTGAAAAGAAGCTGTTTTAGCAAAGATCCAAAAGAGGTGAGGGAAGAGACCATGGAGATGTACAAGGGAAGGAGTTTCCCAGCAGAGAGAGCCACAAAGACAAAGGGCTGGGGTGGGGGTGACTGGTATGTGTAGACATCAATCAGACACCAGTGTGGATGGAGAAGGGTGAGTAGGTGGGGGGCACTAGCAGATGAGGTCAGAGTGGTCAGGGGCAGGTCAGGCGAGCCTTGAGGGCCATTGTAAGGATGCTGGCTTTCAGCCTGAGTTCAGTGGGAGCCAGTGGAGGGTTCTGAGCAGAGGAATGACAGGATCTCACCTTTTAAAAGGCTCACTCCAACTTGTTCTGAGTAGGTACCATATGACAGCAAGCACAGGAGCAGGAGATGCCGTTAGGAGAGAGATGATGGTGGCCTGGGCTAAAGAGGAAACAGAGGAAGTGGTGAGAAATGTTGAGCTTCTGGATATTTGAAAATGACATTAACAGGGTTGGCTGGCAGATTGGATGGTGGGGAGGGGAGGTGAAACAAAGAATCAAGGGTGACTGTGAAATTTTTAGACTGAGCTACTAACTCTGAGAAGACGAAGGAAGAGGAAGGTTTGGAAGTAAAGGCAGGGGTTATTTTGGGTATGTTACATTTAAGAAGCCCATTGGAAATCCAAATGGGCATGTTGGGTAGGCAGCTAGAGATACAAATCTGGAATTCAAGTCCTGGTTATAGGTATAAATTTGGACCTCTTGGTATCTAATTGGTATTTCAAACCACGAGAGTGGATGAGATTGTGAACGAAGATAACAAAGAGAAAAGTTCTGAGGACTGAGCCCAGGGACTCTCTAACATCCAGCAGTGATGGCCTCGCCTGCTTTAATTTGGAGGGTTCCAGGGCTAAACTTGAACATTCTGTAAGATTTTATCCAAATATTTTTCCAAAATTCCAACCCCAGTTCTGAACACACATGCTCACCAGGAAGGGAAAAAGTCTGCAGAAGAAGAAAAAAGTCCATTTAAAATAGATTGTTATCATGCTCAAAAACAAAACAGAAAACAAACAGGAGAGCCAACCTTTTGATGGGTTGCTGGGAGAGCACCAAGGAAAATGCCAGAGGATTTGGAGTCTTCAGCAGTTCTCTTTCTCCCATCAAAACTTGAAGCTGGGCTTGGTAGAGGAAGTCTACCCAGCTGAAGGCCTCGCTCACAAGGCTCACTGAACACTATGTATTCCCATTGGCAGATTACTTGTCTATCTCCTCTACCAGACTGTGGACTCCTCTGGGCGGAGGCCATGTCTCATTTGTCACAGTTTCACCGACGGGCCTAGCACAGAATAGGCATCAGGAAATGTTAGTCTGAGGAGGATCTGAGGTGGAATATCCATCCCCTGGTTCTGAGTGTCTTTCCAGCCCAGTGGAGAAGGAGCTGGTGTCTGTTCTGCCAGACACCTTTCCTGCCATGAGCCATGGAGTCCTGGAAAGGTGGAGACAGAGTCTGCAGGACTGGACTCTGCTCTTGGGAGATGAATATTTTCAGGGACGAGAATAAACCATCCTGAAAAACTAGTTCTCAGAGTCAAACCTCCAGTTAATTCCAGTGGGAAAGGGGCCCAGAATCCTGGAGGTGAGTTTTGAAGCAAACTGTGGCCTCACAGAGTCAAAGAGGGGTGTGTACTCTGATAGGCCCTGCCTCCTTCTTCTCTCACCCAGAATTCTAGGCTCAACTGTGCCAGCACTTTATCTTGGGGGTTGGTATGATATAAAAGGCCCTGAACTAGAAATCGGTAGACCCTCTTATTAGACATGAACATGTCTCTTCTATCACAAAACAAACAGAAACCCTCTCTTAACCCCACTTTACTCCATCCAGGGTTATTTCATTATATTTATCCTGTTCATAGCTAAACTTCTCAAAAAAAAAAAAAAAAAAAAAAACCTTGTCTCAACTTGCCCAACAACTCTTCCTCACCTTCTATTCACTTCCTAATTCAGACCCATCCCTAAAAGAAGGTTGTTCTTCTGGGCCCTCCCAGATGACTTCATCTAGTCTAATAACTTCAAGTATCACCTAGATGCTGTCTAGATGCTGACAACTTCCCATCCCTCTTTGGAACTCCAAACCCATGTATCCAACTGCTTACTAGACACTCTACTTGACCATCCCACAGACACTTCTAACTCACCATGAATGGAGCTGAACCCAGCATCTTTACCCCAAACCAGGTCCTCTCCAAGTATGTCCTTTCTCTGTGAATGGCACCTCCATTTACATCCTTGATCCCCAACCCTCCCTTCCCCTGACATATATAATCAATCAATCATATCCCTATGCCATGAACATCCCTCAAACTCATACATTTCTCTCCAGCCCCATGGCTTTGTTGCTGATGTGGGATGCCATCACCATCATTTCACATATTTTATGGTAATAACCTTCTTAACTATGGTTGAACAAGCCTCCAGTCTCGACTACCTCAAATCCATTTTCCATAATGTAAGATATTTTCTAAAATGCATATTGATTATATAGCCCTCTGTATATATTCCTTCATATATATCAAACTCCTCAGTGGTTCCCCATTGTTCTCAGACTAAATTCGAGAGAACAGTTGTAGCTCAGTAACTGAGCACTTGCTTGCTATGTATGAGGTTCAGGGTTCAATCCTCAGTACCTTCTAAAATTTTTAAATAAAATTAAAAAAAATACATTCCAATCTTCTCACACAATTCAAGATGCCCTCCCTGAGTTGGCATCTTGACTACTCCTCCAACCTTGTCCCTCACCACTCCTTCTCACACTACTCAGCCAGACGAAAGTACCAGTAGTTACCCAAATGAACCATCCTCTCCCCAATTTCCAAGTCTTTGCACATTGTTCTCTTGGCTTGTATTGCTCATCTTTCTCACTTGTTTTCTCTATCCTTTCTAACCTTCACCTGATTAACTTCTGTTCACATTTTCCGGTCTCCATTTAAATGTCATTTCAATGGGAAGCCTTGCCTGACTTCTCAATTCTGGGATGGAAACTCCTCTAAAAGGTTCCTACAGCAAACATACTGTACTCATCTCCAAAGCACTTATCCCGGTCAGTGGCAATTACTTTTGCTCTGATACATCAAATGTGGCAAAATGTTAAAACTGCTGGATTTGGGAGTTGGGGGTGTAGGGTATATGTTGGAGTCCTCTGTATGGGTTTTGTATTATTTTTGTGACTATCCTGTAAATTTGAAATTACTCCAAAATAAAAAGTTTAAAGGGAAAAAAGACACATATGCAAAAGAGAGAGAGAGAGAGATACAGGGTTCCATGGTCAGAATGCTTGGGTTTGAGTCATAGCTCCACCATTCAATAGCTATGTGACTTTGGACAAGTTAATTTAATTAACCATCTTAAGCCTTTGTTTCCTTGTCTGTAAAATGGTGGAGCTAGTAGTACCTGATTCATATGTGAGGATTACATGAGATCACATACATGAGGCCCTTACCACAGGGCAGGGCATATGGTAAGTAATCAGTTAATGTGAGCTATTATCTTTAACAGGGCCAAGGGGAAAATTGAGATGGGGAACAAGTGGAGAAGAAGTTGTCCATGCAGGAGGGAGAAAAGATGCTCCAGGGAGCCAGGCTCTGGGGAGGTAGAAGAGAGAGGATTGAGGGCTTGGGGCGCTGAGTGGAAAGTAGATCTTTTCAAAACCTGATCTTGGCTAGGCTGTCATTTGCTGGTTATTGAGTGAAGCTGCCACTTCTGTTTCATTTTCTTGGGAAGTTTTGCTGAGTCAGCTTATACTTTCCTTCTTAGAATTTTCCAATGTTTCCTGGAGCCGGGCTCCGGCGTCTGTGCCTCTCCCTGCCCTCAGTAGGAGGCAACTGAACCTGAGTAGCCCCAGGCCATCCCAGCAACACACCCTGTGAGAGGGAGATTCAGAGAGAGCTGCTACCCTAACCTTATCTCGGGTGGTTCCCAGGGCACAGGTCAAATTCCTGCTGTCTCCCTCACAGTCCTCACCTTCACATTCATTCTGAATGGGTTGACAATGCTCTCTTGAGCCTCCTAACTGATCTGCCTGTCTCCAAAGTCAGCTTTCCCAAACTGCCCCCACTTTGCTGTCTGTGTTTGTTCTCACATCTGTCCAGAACCTGGTGGTAGCTCACCCTACAGCAGCTCTCACTGTCTTTGGGATGGTTTCCCACCTTCTCTGCCTCATGTTCTGGTATACCTTCATGTTTGCACTCTGCTCCATCCTGACCAAAGCTATGCATGCCCCTGACATTCTGCCTTTGCACATGTTGCTCCTCTTCCTGCAAGACCTTCCTTTCTCCTTTCACAGGCCATCCCCTTTTATCAAGAATGGCATCCAACTGTAAGCCTTTCCTAATATTGCCACCACCACTACCACTGTGGGTTAGATATGCCTCCCACGTCCCAGTATTCCCATGGTAAGTGTTAGCTGGTCCCCTCTTCCCTATTGTTCCTTGCACCTTATGGTAATAGTTGGAGAAGATGTCTCTTTATCAGACTAGGAATTCCTTCAAGATGGGAATTATGGTCTATTAATATCTGAACACTCAGGGCTTGGCATAGTACCTACCTACCTTCTAGCCTGTGCTTAGGGAATATGAATTGTATGAATAAATGTCATCATGAAAAGGAAGACCAAGGAGGCTCATGAAAGTGGGTCCCCCACTACACTCTACCCCAAGCCACATGCCCAGGCTCTTGCACTCTTGTTGTCTAACCATGATTCAAGGATTGCCAGCTTTCTTGGTGGTTCTCTTCTTTTTAGTCCACAAAATTCACCCTTTGCTGGGCTGTTTCAATATTAGCTGATAATGAGTATTTCTGGTTGTTACTAGAGTTGCAAGCCTAGTCTCCTTTCTGGAGTATCAGGCAGGTACTTTTCTGAGGGTGTCCAAATTCTGAAAGGGCAGTATGTCCTTAGACAAAGCACCATGGCCAAAGAAAACTGGTGGAAGACACTGCTGTCAAAGGATTGGCAAAGTTGAGAATGTTCAGGTATCAAGGGTCAAAATGCTAGGAGGGGCATCCAGAGGCCATAACAAGTCAAAGGGATATTGGAGGCCTTGAGATTACCCAGAAAGCAAGTGTAGACTAGGACTCCATGTTAGTTAGAGCCCTTGGTCTTAAGATGACTCATCGGAGCTCAATAAAAATTTCTCTCCATCTCTTAACACTTCTTATTTCAGCATATCTCTCTCTCTCTCAGCTTTCCCTGCTTCTCTGGTCCTTTTGGCAGAAAATACCCCTAGGAACAGCTCCCTAATCTTCACGATATAAATCCATCCACAAAGAGAGGGACCAAATCCCTTCTTCTCATTTCCAAAGACCCAAGGAAGTGAATCTGAGTGGCCCAGCTTGGGTCAAATGCCCATCCTGGTCCAAATAATATTCAGAGGGATAGCAGCACATTGTACATTTCACCTACATAACCATGCATCTGGGGAAGGAGGGCAGAAGGACAGGTCCCTGAAAAGCAGGAGTTATTCAGACAACCCTCCAGATGTACAGTACTCTTAGGAGCCAAGTGTTGGGCCAGCCCAAGCCAGCCAGAGGCAAATGAATGAGGGCTGGATCATGGGCAACCACCTAGATCAGGCTGACTCAAGATGTAGTCATTCCAAAGAGCCCAAGTCTCTCAAGAGGTGATCTTGGAAAAGCAGTTTCTGTGTTTAAAAGCATTTTGGATTCACTGCATATATGTATTGAAGACTGCAAGAAGTCCTGTGGAAAAGAGACCTGTTTGACTTTAAATCATAACAATGTGTGTATTAGTGGAGTATCTATGAGTAGTCCACCTTTCACAGTGTATATTTTGGGAAAAATGTTTCATAACATCCTTTCACCTGCTAGTTATTTTTATGGGGTCCAGGACAGTCCATGACTGAGTCATCTTGATTTAAAGCAATGTTTCCCAAGCCTCATTTATTTGCCTATGATCTTCCTAGGCTCTGTCTTACACGTCCCATCTGTGTTATTTCTTGATATTGTTTTATTTCATTCAACCAATCAACTTTTTTAAAAAGCCTCATTCTAAATAGTTATATCCTTAAAATCATGGATTTGACATGGTAGTTAAATGGCTTTTTCTCATATACACTGAAATATATTTAAAATTATGAATACAAAAATGCTTCTCAATACTAGGGGTAAATGGGCCATATTGTAGGAACACTGGTTAGAAATGTCAGGAGAGAATGACCACATGGGCCAGTAAACACAGACATTTGTTTTCTGTCCTGGAGACCTCTGAATGCTGCCAGTCACACGTGCTGGCAGAGCAACTCAGTCTGTTAGGGGACGGCCTGGATACCTGTACTTTTGTGCATGGGGCCTACTCTTGATATGCTGTTCTGGAGTTCTCAGCCAGTTTTCATGCCCTTTGGCAGTCAAGTGCTCCCCGCGGGCACTAGGAGAGGGGAGCAGACGAGTAGTGGTAGTACTGTTACTCCTGAAGGCAATCTTTAAATTATATTGGGTTTAACTGCAGCAAGCAGGTAGGGTCAGATGTCTTGCTCACCTGGTAGCCTGGGATTGATTCTGAGGTGAGAAGATTACGAGGAGAGACATCAAGAGCAAGGTGAAACTGGCTCTGGCAGCTTGCTTCAGAAAAAGAGCATGGTTTTGAAGTCAGACAGACCTGAGTCTGAATCTGACTCACCACTTACCAGCTGTGTGTTCTCGAGACTTTTTTTAAAGATTTATTTATTTATCCCTGCCCCCCTTGTTGTTTTTGCACTCACTGTCTGCTTTCTGTGTCCATTCGCTATGTTCTTCCGCGTCTGGTTGTCTTCTCTTTAGGTGGTAACAGGAACCAATCCTGGGACCTTCTGAAGTGGGAGAGAGGTGCTTAATCTCTTGTGCCACCTCCAGCTTCCTGGTCTATTGCATCTCTTATTGTCTCTCCTCTGTGTCTCTTTTTGTAGCATCATCTTGCTGCACCACCTCTCTGCGTGGGCCAGCACGCCTGGCGTAAGCCAGCACTCCTGCATTGGCCAGCGTGCTGTGTGGGTCAGCACTCTGCGTGGGCCAGCTTGCCTTCACCAGGAGGTCCCAGGAATTGAATCCTGGACTTCCTATATAGTAGAAGGGAGCCCAATTGCTTGAGCCACATCTACTTTCCAAGAATTTTTTGATAGTCTATTAAATTCCCACCATTATCACTATTGTACAGATGCAGAAAATGGGACTCAGAGAATTGCAGCAACTTGCCCAAGGACACATAGCTAATAAACCACAGAGCAAAATTCAAACCTAGGTTGGTTTGACTTCCAGGTGTGAGTTCCTAGCCAATTTATTATCCTGTTTTTATTCACTTCTTGATTGTGCACGTCTGTTGTTGGGTGCTGGGGATCCAGTGCCAAGCAAGATGCACAAAATTCTACCCTCATAGAGCTCACATTCTACTCACAAGATATACTAATTACCTGATTTGCAACTTAATAACAATCGTGATAAGTGTTAGAAAAGAGAAGGCTATTCTATGAGGGGCACTTAACCAAAGAGTAGGAGAGGGGTCTTGGAAGGCTTCTTTGAGAAAGTGGCATTGAGGTTGAGCTTTGAAGCATTCATAAGAATTAGCTCCAAAGTGTTTACAATAGATGTGATAGAGATGATTTTATGGTCCAAGGATGAACATTTTCCACATTTATTTTTAAATGAGTTCATAATTCTATTTCATAGATATTACTTAGGATGGAGCAAAATAAAGAATGGGTTCAATTAAAATATTAAGCAACAGGAGTGAAGTGGTAATAGATGTGGCAAGATTCACATAGATCATACTTGAATGAAGCCAGTTAAGGAGGGTCTTGATAGTTACTTAAGGATTTGGGACATTATGCTCTGACTGATGGGAAGTGTGGTTGGAGGGAGACCATGATTAGATTTGTGTTTTAGAAGGATCACTTTGGCTACTGTTGTAGAGATGTTTGCTGGAGGGCCAGAATAGAAGTAGAGAGCCCGATTAGTGTATTTTAATAATCCATGAAAGATAGAAGGCGGACTTGGACAGGAGAGAAGTATATGGATAGAAGAGATGCAATCAGCTGGACTAATGAGAAATGACGGAGAAGAATATGTGCAGGGTGGAGTTTTTCGCACTGGGTGGAAGAGCAACGTGACCAGTTCAGCCCAGACAAAGCTTGCCAGGCATCTAAGTCCAGATGTCAGATAAATGTTTATAGGTCACTTATCTCTGAGACAGTTTGACTTTTCAAAGTCAAACTTAGAGCTATTGTGAGAATTCAGAACAGGTCACACAGTAGATGCCCCACAAATATTATTAGTCTTTTCCTAAATCACTCCACCTCCATCCCCAATAGCATGTTGGGGACAAAGCGGTGGACAGAGCCAGGTTGTGTTTCCACGCCGAGGTTCCAACCCCTTTGGTCCTTGTATGACCCCTTTCCTCAGCCCAATTCCTGGTTCACGGTAGATGCTCAAGAGCTGTAGAATGAAAGAATGAAATTGGGCCCAAGACCACAGGTACTTCGCTGAAAATTGGGGCTAACCCGAACTCTTGGTTGGCTTTAAAAGTAAAATGAGTTTCCTAAGTGGGCGTGAAAAAATCCAGAAGTCGGAGGGCCTGGACAAATCTTGGGGAAGGGGTTTCACCCGCCAGGCGGCCTCAGCGCCAGGTTAGCAAGCGAAGAAGCGCTGGTGTGCGTTCAGGCGGAGATGCAGAAGCTCGCCCCGGCCGGCCTGGCTCAGTCCCGCCGCGGCCTTTAAAGGCCCACCACGTGGCCGTGCAGCCGGCCCGGGTCCGGAGGCGGCGTTCGCGCAGCGCCTGCGTACTGGCTAGCGGAGCGATCCACGGTTCCGAGAAAAGGCGCCGGGACAGGAAGGGAAGGTTGTCCTGAGTGGGCGGCCGTGGGCGGAGCCGGCCCCTTATGCAAATCACAGCCCCGTGCAAAGGCTAGGGGCGTGGCCGGAGATGCCAAGCCCGGTCCTCCTGCGAAACACGAGGGGGCGGGTCCTACAACCCTCGGCTTCTTTCCGCGAGTCTCCGACGTCACCGGCGTCCCGTTTAAAAGCGGCCGCGCAGGCGCAGTGAGCAGAAATGCGAACTTAGGCTGTTACACAACTGCTACGGTCTGCTTTCGCCGCTCGCCCGGCAGTCAGTCAGCGTCGCCGCTACTGTCGCCACCTCAGCCGTTCCAGGAATCTGACGCCCGTCGCCGTTGCTGCTTATCTGTGCCTCCGGGAGCCTGCTGGAGCCTCCGGGAGCCCTCGTCCGCCTGCACAGCTCGGTCTCGACCGTCTGCGTCTCCTCCGCGCCCCCTCGCCGCCCGCCGCGCTCGCCGCTCCGGTCGACATGAGTGGGGACCATCTCCATAACGACTCCCAGGTACGCCCCGCCCGACCCTTCCCAGCCCCCAATCACCGCCCGGGCCTTCGCGCGACCCCCGGCGCAGGTCCCGGCCCAGCTGCTTTGACAGGCCGGAGCTCTCAGCGAGGGACCGCATGCCAGAGGAAATCGGCTCGCTAGGCCCCGGGCGAAGGCCACGAAGTTATAGTTCGGGGGGGTTCGCACCCCTTTAGGCCTTTCCCGGGGCCCCCTCATTCCAATGGGTGTAGTATGGACTAGGCCTCCGGTCGCTCGCGCTCACCGCCCGTGGGGTTAATTTGCCTGTTGTTTTATATTCCCTCCTTTTCTTTCTCCAGATCGAGGCGGATTTCCGGTTGAATGGTGAGTGTCCCCCGCCCTGACCCCACGACCCCGCCCCGACCCCGGGCCCACCGGCCACCTGCCTGGTGCCCGGCCCGAGCCGGGCAGAAGACAGACATGGCGCCCCAGAGACTAAGTCCCGGCTCCTCGCTTACCGGCCCCATTGTTCCCATCGGGCCCTCTCTGGATCCCCTTTCCGGATCCACCAGCCCCCCCAGGTCGCGGCCCTTCCAAGAGGGGACAACGGAGACCCGGCATTGCCCGCAGCCCGGTCTCGGGGAGGCTTTCCGGGCCCAAATTCCTCCCGGGAAAGTCGCCTTGTCGACGGTCGGGACTTAGTCTCTGCGCCATTTTCTTTTTTCTCTCTCCTCTCCTTTCTGTGCCTGTGCCTTTCTCTCCCTCCCTCGGCTCTTTCCTTGAGCTGCCTAGATGCAGAGCAAAGCCATATAAATCAAAGACCTCATCAGGAAAGGCAGGGTGGGAGAGTGAATTATTTTTTTCCAAACAGAACTTTATTTGGGGGGTTATTCCCTTTCTGTTTCTTGTTTGTTTCCTTTTCTGCTTCCTGAATGAAAGATTCCTTTCGGCAACTGTTGATATTTTTTTTTTTTTTTTTGAGAGATGTTTATGATAGGAATTACGCTCTAAAACTAAAGCCACTCTGGAGTTCTTCGTAATTCAGGATTGTTTTTTCCAAGTTCTGTTCTTAGCAAAGATAGTAGTACCTCCCCTCAAAAAGTTTGCATCTTGAGCCACCCATTGTAAATGTTGGATTCTGGCTTGTTGATTTCTTAAAAACTTAATGTATTAGTGCCTAGGACTTTTTCATTGTGGCTGAGTTTCCCAAGGCAGTGTTTTTAGAAACGCAGTTTAATATAGTTGTCACGAAGAAAGGTTGTGCATCTCATCTGATCTCTGGTATATTGGCCTTTTCTTTTGGTCTGTGGAGAGGGAAAAGAAAGATTTTATTTATTGAAACAAAAAGTAGCCAGCACCCATCCCTGTTTCCTGTTTGTTCCTTTTCAGAAATCACTGGTTCAGGAGGCTAGCTTGCATTTTCCGGATCTTTGTTTTTGGATTCTTTTCATCTAAATCGATATTCATGTATTTCCACTTCAGTTACCCAGTGAAGATAAACTCTCCCCCACTCCCCCAATAAAAAGTCTCACCCCTGTGGACTTTCTAACTGTTCTGTTGAAGGAGAAGTTACCATCTGTAGTGTGCTGGGATTCTACTGATTCTGGTTGTACGAAATCCGGCTCACTTGCGTTTGGATTCTGGGAACCTCTCCAGGGGAAGAAGTTGATGAGTAGGTTTACTGACGTTGTGATCAGCAGTCCATCATGTTAGCCTGCTCTGCTGAGAGCTGTCTTATGTTCAGATTCTGAAGTGGGACATCCAGCAAGAGATGGTATTCTACCCAGAGAAAATTGGTTAAATTAAAATGTAGCATTTCTTGTGCACCTGACATGAGCCAAGCACTCTGCTTAGTGTTGGAGTTGAACCTGCAGAGCACTGCTCTTGCCTTCAAGTAATCCAGTCTTTTGGGGGAGACACTATTAGTTATTAGAAGGTAAGTACTGGAGCAAATTTATACCCCAAATGCTTTAAGAACATGGGAGACTTAATTTTTTTCTGTGAGTAGGGAAGTTTCTCAGAGGAGGTGACTTCTGAGCTGGATCTTGTGCAACAGTAGGTGCTGTGAGAATGGTCAGGGATTGAAGTGTTTACTCGTTTAGTCAGCCTGTCAGGATCTTAAAAGACAGGAGATGAGGCCTTTGCAGTCCAAACAACCACAGAGTATAGATAGGTTTCTTTGGGATGTGGGAGCAAAGAAAGGATGTGGCAGGTAAGGTTGTAAGAAGTCCTTTTGACTTCCTTGGAGGAAGGTAGGATCTTACTAGAGGAAAAAAAAACCTTTCAGACTGGCCTGAATAGGTAATGTATTTAGTAATGAAACAAAGTTTAGTCCTTTCTTATAAGTAAGTTAACCTCCCTGGAACTTAACTAAATTAGGCAAAGGGACTGTTGAACATGTGAACGATTGTGGACTGGGTTGTTGGGTAGGTTGTTACCTTTACTGACATTGTTACAGAGAAAGTGGCTATGTAGACTTTTAGATTGTCTGTATACATGTAATAACAATAACAGCTAATATTTATTGAATACTTACTGTCTGTCAGGCATGACGCTCATCTTTTTCCATTCATCCTCTAATCCAGGGGTCCTTGAGCTTGAATTGAAATTAGAAAAAACGCTATTCTTGTGGGGCCATGTTGGTGTATTAAATAATACACAGCATAGGGTGGACTTAATAAGGGGTCTGTGGTTTTCACCTGACTGGCAAAGGGGTCTGTGGAACAAAAAAGGTTAAGAACCCCTTCTCTAATTCTCAGAAGGACTTTATTAGTTAGGTACTGTTATCTCTATTTTATAGATGAGGTATGTTTACGAGCTTACTCAAGGGCAATGAGCTGTGGACTCCAAAGACCATGAGCTTGGCCACTGTATAATAGGAATGATTATAGAATGAAGAAATTAAAAGCTGCACATTTCTACTTTTGTAACAGAGCTGAAAAAGGAGAGAGGGAAGGATGTGATAGTTTGTCATTTTCTTAATTGTTATCTAATTCTTCTCCTCAAAGGGAAACTGTCCTTTCACTGTCTTCTCTATAAGGGTCTTTATACTGGAATGATTTTATTTGTGATTATTGTCTAGAAGATGGTGTTAGTAACTGTGCTTCCTTTATCAAGTAATACCTGGTAACTAGTGATTGATTTGTGCAACTGAAAGACAGTTTTTAAAAAATAAAAATCAGTGCTTCGTTACGTGAGACATGTCATTATTGATCTTTGTATTAAAAGGAGTTTGCTTAAGCATGATTTTAAGTGGGCCTAACCCACCTTACAGATTAAATGTGCAAGTTCATATATTAAAATTAAGCATTCCTTATTTTGTCTGCCCTCATCCCCTAAAATCTATTTTTTTTCTCCTTTTGAGCCCAGTACTTAAACTGTTACAGTTAGTATGGAATTTAGAACATCCTGGCCCATCCTCAACTGCTGGGAAAATCTGTTATTTGTGAATGTATTCCTAATTTAAAATATTGACAGTGAACTGGGAGTTTCAGGAGCAGAATCCATAACCTCTCTCTCATACCTAGAGGGAAAGACTTCCTTTCTCAGTGTTGGTAGCAGTGACTATAGTGGGTTTTAGGGCACTATTGCAATAAGTACAGGCTGCCTGGTTTGTCAGAGTTGATCGTGACAACATCAGGTTGGGGCATTAGTGATCCTTTTGCTGTTTTAAGGACTTGAAGTTTTTGCCTTTCTACTCTGAAGTGAATATTTTTGTTGTGTTTTTTTCCTACCACTGATCAATAATAATGTTGATTCCCTTGGATGAGCAGAATAAAATATTTGAGTCCAGCAGTGATAATTCTAAGAAATGCTTTTGGGTCATGGTTTGACATCATCTTGTGTTGATTCTAATTAGCTTAACAGATTCAAATTTGATGGAGGGGATTAAATATGGATTGTGCTGATAATAGATAGTTGTATTTCTGTGCTGTTGGGAACATAAGTGATTAGGGCAGAAGGTGATAGCAGATGTGACTTCCAGAAACTTACCATCATATTTTTAAAAGTGAAGAATGATGGCATCTCCAAATGAAATCTGGCAAATCTTTACACCCATTCCAGAGAAGCACTTAAGCATTGGGTTCCAGTGTTGTCCTTCTTTTCCACTGCAGCCAGATTCCTTGGGGGTACCTTTTCAGAATTAGTGAGCTGCTGCACAATCTTTATACTATACATTGAATGAAACAAATTTACATGTGCTTTTTAGATGACCAGCCTTGTGTATCTCACAAACAAATTTTAGACTGCAGTGTTCCTGGTAAAACAAGAAAATGCAGGAGCTACTAAAGGAATCAGAAATACCTCATGGTTTGGAAAGTGAAAGCTAGATAATATAGCCAACTCCAGGGTTTCCTTGGTAAGTGGAAAAAGTAGGAACACGCCAGGGCAGTCCCCAAATTTCATTTTAACCAGTTGTAACAAAAAAAGAACTGTCTGACCTTTTCCCTCATTGTCAGATAAAAATGAGGAATTGTGAGGGTTTGAAAGAGAAATTCAGTAGTTTGCTCGCGATCATAGTGAATTAGTACTCATTTATACGAATGCCAGAGATTCTTAACATGTTTTAAAGCTTATATTCCAAAATTAGTCTGTGGTATTAAAAACACTGATGAATTTGTTTGGTTTTTCAGTAGGAGGCAGTGCATAAAAATGACTATCTTTCCAGTCTAAAAATTTGTTAGAAAAAACTTGGGAGTTGTACATCATTTATAGTAGCAATTGTCCTCCTGCTAGTGGTAGAGGAAATGATTCGGTTATACTTTTATGATACATTTAACTTTAGGAGTCTTCAGAATTATATTGAAATTGTATATGTTATTTCATATAAGTTGGTAGGTAAGTATATACACATTACATGTGAATGGTGAATCATATGAACATCTTTAGCAATTTTTGCTATACTTTAAGTGCAAAATAAAACAGATTTTCTTCAATCCAAAATCATTTCCCCAAAAGTGTGTTTTGTGAAGGATCACAGCCTTCCCATATGAAACTATGTTTAATTCCAATAAAGTTCTAGGTTCACTTGAAAAAGTGGATTTGAATGTAATTACCTACTTTTGAACAAGACTTGTGAGTGCTTGAAATGAGTATTTGAGGGGGTATCCTCAGGCAAAACCTCTAGAAAGAACAGTAAAATGCAGTCGATTCAGTGCATTTAGAGGTAGAATTTTCTGTATCCCGTGGTTTAGGTTTTCTGGCTCTTTCTTAATTATTTTGAAACCATCAGTTTTGCATAATAAGTATTTGGGCAAACAGTTGAGAATGCCTTCTTAAAATGAAAAAATGGGAGAAGTTCCAAACTGGCCCCTAAAAAATGAATGTGGCATTGTCTTTAAAGGAATCTTTCAGATGTGCTTAAACTTCCGGTATTACTTTGATCCTGTCTTTTCTCTGTATTTCTGTGCCTATTAAATTTGAAGTTGAGAAGCAGCTTTCCATTTTCATGGCTCCAGGCCAATATTTGAAGTATGAAATCTAAAATAGAGACCATTGGGACATAATAATTAGCATTTTGCCTTTCCCTTCACTCTCCTCCTGTCTTATCAAGGTGTAGGCATTGTGCTTTGTGGTAGTGTAGGGTCTGAACACTGAGGAGGGCTGGTGGCAGGGACTTGATTAGGTGGGGAAGAGCTTATAGTGAACATCAGTTAGGTATTACTGGTATTCTTTGGGTACTGTTCTAGGAAACAGTTTGAAGTGATTTAACAACAAATAAATATCGTTGAATTTATTTTATTCTGTATGTTTAGGAAAAATCCTAAATACTCTTTAAACTGGGAGAGAAATGACCGTTGCTATCTCTGGAGTCCAGTGTAATTGTAATATCATCAAGGTAGCACCTCTTTAAGTTTTCAGATCCACTCTCTTATCTCCCTGTCACCTTCATCTCTATGTCTTGTACTTGAGAATTTTGCTGAAATGTATATTAATCATTTATATTTACATCTCCATTCTGCATCCCCATCAGATTTTGAGAAGCACCACCAGACCATTAATTCCCCCTTTGAAGTTAATTTTTTTAGTTTATCTGGATTTAAGGAACCAGAGAACTCAGTTAATTAGTGTTCCTGAGAATATACCTAGATAGGTTCCGACAAAAGGTGTTAAAGCAGTTAGACTTATTGGGGACTTTTTTTGTTGTTGGGATGGTGTTCAGGACAGGTTTAACAGATCCTGGGTATTCTGACATGTTGCTATATTTTAAAAACAATTCTGCAACCTTTGGTCCTAAATTTTCTTATCACAACTTAAGGTAGACCCCTTTGTTGGAGGGGGCATCCTTGGCTGTTAGGGGTTTGCGCCCACCACCCCAAAAGGCTTTATCTTGAAGATTAGTCCTATACTAGAATAAAACACCATTAATTCTAAGTCCGAGTTTTAATCTAGCTACCGTATGTGTAAATGCTAAGATTTATAAAGCTTTGTAGGAGTATTACTGCTTGGGCTGAAGACTAATCTAGTAGTCTTCAGATCAGTGTCATTTTCATTTGGGATCTCCTTGGCTAAGACCCCTTATTTTACCCTACTCTTACAAGGGAGTTCCTTTATTTCTTAGCTATCTGAGCCCTTGCTCAGCAGTAGAAGAGGAAGTGGAAGAAGGGAACTCATTTTGAAAGTCTACTAAACACCACATTTTTATATGCACTAAATCTCAATTTAATGGGGATAGTACAGATTGCATAGACTTGTGGGAGAACTAGAAACCAGGAAAGGAAACTTTTGTCCTTATTCACCCCTCCTTTTTGTTAGCATACTACCTTTCTCCAGTTTCCAGGAACCCCACTCAAGCTGTGATTGGTAAGCTAGCACAGATGACACAGCCTCCCTTAATTATCTGCTGGTACAGATAGTTTGGGCTTCTTGTACCTGGAATGTTAGGTCTTCAAGAGATGCTTTGTTGTTAAGGCTGAAACTAGGTTGATATTGAAGGGTATAGCTGTGGTAAAATAGAAACCTGGAGTAAAAATCAGAAAAATCTAGATTAAAGTCTCTGTTTTACTATGAAACTTGGCTTGGGTACCAAATCTTGTTTTCTCACATATAAATGAGGATAATGCTTCTATGTTTCATAAGCTATTGAGAATTAAATTAGTATATGTGCCTTTGCATGTTTTAAAACTTTTTATCAGTCAGCTTGTATGCTGAAATGGAAGTTTCTTTTGAAATTAGGGTTTGAAGTAGTAATATTGGTGACACTCCCTATCCTTCATTGGTATTCCGTGTTCACATTTTAAATCTTCATGAAAATTATTTAGTGAACAATAACATACAACTACACTTGGTTGAGTCTTTTACATAACTGAACTGCATATAGCCTACACTGATCTCTTCCAGTTACAAGGCCAACATTTTAAAATAGATGATTCTATATCTAGGCTTGGGCTAAACAGGAGCCAAATGTATATCTGGTTCCTACTTTTTAAAGAATAGGCCTAAGGCTGGGTGGTCATTGCCAAAAAAAATGTATAGTATGCCAAAGGAGAAAATAGGCTCAGAAATGAGGTCTTTGGTTGATGTGGCTAATTTCTCAGCCTTTTAATAGAACTTTCAGATTTTCTATTAAAGATGCTCAGACCCTTACCTTTCACATATGTTTAATGATTGAAATGGCAAGTTCATTATTTGCGATTTTTTTTTAACTAAGGAAACTTAAGTCAGCATGTTTTTTCAAAGGTCATTATTTTTATCACACACCCTATTCTTTTTAATTGAGAAGATTCAGAGCACCTGAGAGCTACCTTCATTTTCCCGTTATTCAAATGAATTGCTTAAAGTGACCAACTCAACTTTCTATGAAATAGTAATTCTTGGGAACAAGAATGCCTTAAATTGTAAAGCTTGGCTGTGAAAATTTTGTGACAAATTCCATCCTAACAGTTGTGATAAGTGTAAGGCGTGTGAGAAATTCTATGGGGAAAAATGTTTAAATAAGAAATTTCAGTAAATGACTCATGATTGTAGCTAATACTGATAGTGAATTGCTTTGAATTTGTTATTTTGGAAGTGCTACTTAAAGGAAATAAACCAAAGTCATTTAGGAAATTGTTCGCTAATGTCTATTAGTTTTTAGG
Organism: Dasypus novemcinctus; assembly: GCF_030445035.2. NCBI lineage: Eukaryota > Metazoa > Chordata > Mammalia > Cingulata > Dasypodidae > Dasypus > Dasypus novemcinctus. The sequence goes on from NC_080696.1 coordinate 44,561,610, forward strand.
CCTAATGGATCTTACTTTAGCAGTTACACCATTGATCAGAAGGATCATCACAGAAGCATTGCAATAGGAGCAGACTTTAAAATTAATACTGAATTTAAAATAGGCCAGAGAAAATAATTTTGTAGAGTAGAAATTACAGAGTGAAGCCTAAAGAATTTTTAAGGATAAACATCTCAGAGAAATATGGTTCTTGAAGTAGATGGGAAAAATTGAGAAGATGAGTAGTTATTGATACTGTGTGGCTATATCATCCTTAGTAAGTAAGGAGATTGTCCAGAAGTCTTCAAAGTTTATGCCCCTTGCTTTCATACCGGTTTTCTTTGATTCAGAATGTGAATAAAGTCTATGCAGAGGTCCCACTCTCCCCGTGCCAAATCTGGCTACCATGATATGGTGGAAAGGATGAGAGACTGAGTGAGGAGAATTCAAAATTGAGTTCTTGATCTTCTTAAAAACTAGGTCTTTGAACAAGTTAATCTCAGAGCCTTAGTTCTTCACCTATAAAGTAGGTATAATATCTCACAAGATTGAGGTTTAAAGAACATGTGAAGATTATTTTATGAAAGGCGAAGCTTAGAGCATAGTTTTTTAGTTCCTTGCCAATCCTTTACACACACATTTGTTTTTCAGAGTTTGTTTCATTAGTCATTTATTTCTAGTATATATCCATTGTGAGGTTTTACCTAAGGGGTGTTGGGGGGAGGGCTGTCTTTAAGGGAGACTTGAATAAGAGACTGTTGCTGTGTATCTAAGACTGACTGGCTCAGGAGGATACTGACATGCCTTGACTTGGCAACTTAAGTGACCCATTGACAGGCACCTACTCTGTACAAACTACTTGTTTCTCCTAAGTTAAATTAGAGTTTAAGAATCTTTGGCAGTGAATAACTTTCCTTTTTACATTTGGGATAAGTGATATTTAGAAATCTTAGGAAACAAATTTTAATGTTTAATTGTAAATAGAAAATTTGCCACTGTATTCATTTATACAAATACTCAAAAGTGAATATCTGTAATTACTAGATACAGATGAACAAGACAAACTCTTATGGTGCTCATAATGAACACTTTGACGTTAATAAGTTGTAGGTATGCACACTCACTTCCTCTGTTATGGTTCCAGAGATTTCATGGGGCCTCAGTACAAAGGCTCCTGTCATACATGGATGAATGGGGAAGGGAGGTACTTTCTGTTAATGGTTCACTATCAGTGAAAGAGAGTGATGTCTCCATTTATTCCTAATCCTAGAAGGGTTCCCCCCTTAAAGAAATTGGAAACCTAGAACCTTACATTTCCAGAGATGTCTAAAGTCTTATTTTATAACGTGCTAGAAAATGGATTTTAGGATACCTATATGTTCATTAAAACCTTTTCACCAGGAATAGAAGAAAAGTTTAACTTTGGTTTGGTGTACTTATTTCCTGTTATTTTTTTTGTGTCAGACACCTGTGTTGCATACATTTTAGAAAAGTAGTTTTCAAGTTTCCCTGAGCAGGTAGCTTGCCAGGGTGACTAGAAATGGTCACATCCTGTGGGAGGGATCCATATGACAGTTCCTTCATATATAAGTATTTGTTTGAAATAATTTAAATCCTTGAACTGAATTGCCCGAAACAAGGATTTGAAATCACCATATTCACGAATTTAAATGAAAATTTCAGTTATTAGACTTGGTCCTGGGAAATTTAAGTTTACGAAACTGTTGAAATACATGACTCCTTTTTAACCCATGGAGTATCTTGATGTTGGCGATACTCCTCAGAGGAAGGTCCAGAGTACCTGGTGGTGTTACTTAGAGTGATTTGAATACTAGAAAAGTGATCCATACAATCTTAAGACTTGGTGTACCTTATTCTTACAATCTAGGCTTTTTTTCGGACATGAACGCAGAGTCGACAGTGTTCTTGCTATTTAATATCAGAAATGAAATGAAGAAATGAGCCTCTCAGGGAATTGATCACACTTCAGACTGTTAATCTTTCATGGTTCCAGTTAACTATGAAAGGAAAACAGAAGGGGAAAGAAACACAAATTAGCTAGTTTCTGTAGCGATTGGCTTGATTTCCAAATGAAAAGTTCTCCAAAGCAAGGCACCTCAGTGATTTGAGAAGTCTTCTAGTTAGCGCCACTGGCAGTCCAAAAGTCTAAGACCAGATGAGGAAGGGGCAGTGCAGGTTAATCTAGTGGTGATTTGACCGTAATTGTTACTTTTTTCCCTTAAAAATCAGTTCACCTCCTCCCTTAAGTGCAGTGTGATATAAAAATAAGCACTTTCTCCATTTTGCAGAACCTCGTAGTCCTTTATAGATGTTAGCTCTCTCCTGACCCCAAAATGTCAGGGAAGTTGTCTCAGCAGATGACTTTTTTTCCTCTATGGGGAAACAAATTCTAGTTGGGAAAGTAAGAAGTTAAAATTTCCTCCTTAATAAGTGCTGAAAATACTGTAGAACTTCTTTAGGACTGGAGTTAACCTCTAGAAGTTAGATCTCAGATAGTGTTTGTGTTGAGATCATATTTTTAGAGGATTAGTTTAAGGATACAGTACAATAGGATGAAGCATGGTCATAAGGACTGGAAAGAGAAAAAGTATTGTTAACGTTAAACTAGGGAAATATCAAGCATGCATGCAGGTAGGTTCTTTTGGGCAAAAGTAAAGATGATTATGCTAAGTATGTTTATTGAAAATGTGATTTTTAAAAAAAAGTTCTCCTGTGCAAACGCCTTTCCCTATTTTACATCCTTCCATAGCTCTTTTTTTTTTTTAAGATTTATTTATTTCTCTCTCCTTCCCCCCTCCCCCACCCAAGTTGTCTGTTCTCTGTGTCTGTTTGCTGCGCCTTCTTTGTCCACCTCTATTGTTGTCAGCAGCATGGGAATCTGTGTTTCTTTTTGTTGTGTCGTCTTGTTGTGTCAACTCTCCATGTGTGCGGCACCATTCCTGGCAGGCTGCGGTTTCTTTCGCGCTGGGCGGCTCTCCTTACGGGGCGCACTCCTTGCGCATGGGGCTCCCCTACGCGGGGGACACCCCTGCATGGCACGGTACTCCTTGCACGCATCAGCACTGCGCACGGGCCAGCTGCACACGGGTCAAGGAGGCCCGGGGTTTGAACTGTGGACCTCCCGTGTGGTAGACGGACGCCCTAACCACTGGGCCAAGTCCGCCGCCCTTCCATAACTCTAAGATCATATTATATCTTTTATCCTAAAATGCTTCCTCTTCTTTAAGAATTGGTAAGATTTAGATAGGTATACCTAATGCTTCTCCATTTTGCTATTTTTAGGAAGTCACTAAGTATTGAGAACTTCTTGAGGGTTTGAAACATCTCAGCCTTTTCGGTATTGAAGGTATAATAGTATAGTTTCCAATCTAGTGAAGTCTGCCTGCAGTCACCACTAAGCCCCAACCAAGTCAGAAGTAACTTTCCTTTGGCTTCTACTGACTCTTAGCTTGTCCTCTTCTAATTTTTACTTTTCTATTCTATAGAAATTTACATGTTTTGCTTACTAGGGAGTAGGGAAGGGCACTATCTCATCCTTATCCATGGTCAGTCAATACAGATGCTTTCAACAAATGTTTACTTTGCTAAATGAGAGCCCCTGTCTTCCAGAGCTTACCACTTGGTTTGTGAGTAAAAAACATGGAGAGTTTTACACTACATTATAAATAAATACATATATATGTATATATATTTAAGGTTTATTTATTTCTCCCTTTCCTCGTTTGTGTTTACTGTTTGTCTTTTTTTTTCAGGCGGCACTGGGAACTGAACCTGGGACCTCCCATGTGAGAGGGAGGCACCCAATCACTTGAGCTACCTCCACTTCCTGCTTGTTGTGTCTCTCATTGTGTTTCCTTGTTGTGTCTTTTAACTGTGTCATCTTGTTGCATCAGCTCTCTGTTTTGCTTGTATTCTTTAGGAGGCACAGGGAACCAAACTGGGGACCTCCCATTTGGTAGGCAAGTGTCCAACTGCTTGAGCCACATCTGCTTTCCATAAAATATTTTGTAAACAGTTCCAAGTGATTCATATTAATGCAAGTGACCCATAAATCCCTTTTGGAGAAAGAAGCTGATTTATCTGGATTTTACTATGTTATTTGTCTTAAGGTTTTTGTCGGGGGAGGGGTGGGAGATACTGGGCATTGAACCCAGAATCTTGTACATGGGAAGCAGGCGCTCAACCAGTGAGCCACACCTGCCCTCCTAAGATGTATATTTTGCTTCATTTTGCTTCACTTGATTAAGTAACCCTTTGTGCAATGGATAAGTATATACAATTTTTTAGACCAGAACACAGTGTTTTTCAATATATATTTAAAGAAGTTTGACATCTATCCTTCTCTAATGTAAATAGATATCTTCTGCTTTTCGATGAGCATTTACCCAAATAAAGGGGATAATTAACTGCATTTGCAGCCATTTTACTTTCTGTCTTATCGGAATCTTAAATCATTTCTCCTACTTCCATGTTTAACAGGCCATTTAATCTTGATGTCATCTATTAGGACTGTGTGACTAGGTGGAGAACGAAGAATGAGAGGGTGTTTTTGTATTAGTATTCCCAGGATGGCCAAGGTAGAAGCTTCAGATGGTGATTGGGGGGAGCTGTCTTAGTAGAATGCTGAGGATCCAATCTATGGAGCATATGATTGCCTTTAGATTGAAGTAACTGGGGTCTTAGGCTGGTGATGACACTGATTGAAATAGGAGGATTTGAATAGAGCCATGGTTCTCAAAGTGTAGTTTCCTGATCAGTAACAACAGCGTTGTCTGAGAACCTGTTGGAAATGCAAATTCTTGGGTCTTACCCAAGTCTACTGACTCACTGGGCATGGGGCTCAGCCATCTGGGTTTTAACAAGTCTACTAGGTGATCTGATGTACCCTGAAGTTTCAGAACCACTAGAATAGAGCAAGATTTGAATTCGGCTTCTCCTTTTGAGCCTTACTTTTTCTTTCGTAATGAAAGACAGTTGACGAAGTCTGCTTGCTCATCAGTAAAAGAATATAGACTTTGGTGTTAGTTAAGCTTGGGTTCACCTCTTGCTAGTTGGGTGGCCTTGACCAAGTCACAACCCTCATCCTTTTTCTCATCTGTAAAGCAGAGAAAATTGTGAGGATTAAGTATTTAAAAGAGCACCTAATAGGACCTCCAAAGTCGAAGTAGTTGACAATATTGAAGTAAGTTGACTGATCAGAAATAAGCTTCTGGTCAAGTTCTAGAGTCTTAGCATTCGTGTAAGGCCTAAAACTAGTTCTGTAGTATGTCAACATCTTAAGTAGTGTTCCTTGTTCTTTCACAAGACCCATGTGTGAAATTCAGTACTTGAACATTCTTATAAATATGATGTTGGAGTAGTGGGGTTGGGGCATAGGGTCCTTTGGAACATAAAAATCTTTAAGGAGCCAGTTACATGATTAGAACTGGAAAGCCTTCTTGTATTCCTATAGAATATTTATTAGCTCAGTATGTGAGGTGTGTTATACACTTACTCTTTACTACAGCTGGTCTCCCAAAGAATAACTTGTGCATTTCAAGCATAGTCAGTAGTGATGTTCTAGACAGAAGGCCTCTTGGTTCAGTTAGTAATAGGATACATGAAGCAACACATCAACACACTTGACACCTTTATAGCCAAACAAGGCATTCTGAGACCTGTGCCCATTGGAAACAAAGGCAGCTTAAGCTGAGCTGTGGATTTCTATATAGCATAGGCAGGAGTTGATAATCACTTTCACTGCTTCGCAGGCGTTTGGGGCTCACTTAATAGAAGCAAAGGAGGACAAACCTTCAAGAATGGGCCTGCCCTAATTGAGCTGGCCTAAGAAGGTATATTTTCGTGTTAAACAAGTTCTTTTTCCCTTTTTAAGTTTGCCTCCTGGGAAAGGAGAAGCATTTTCAGTGCAGGGGTGTCTTTGTGAAAACCTGCCTCACTACAGAGCATTAAATGAAATGCAAGTGCCTTTCTTAAGGGTCTTGTACCTTTGGCGACAAGAGCAAAAATTTTCCCCTTTAAATCTTATATTAAAGTACAGTGATGGGTTAGTAAAATAGAGTTTGTTTACCATACTCCTGAAGTTTAAAATAATTGCTCTCTATATGGGTTTGTTTTGTACCTCAGTGGACTAATACCTCAGTTGAAATGTTCTCTGCACAGGCAGTCACTGAGGGTCTGATTCTCTAGGGTTCTGTGCAACAGAGGTCTGTGAGATGACCAGTTTAGCCAGGCAAGCGTCTGGCTGGCCTTTAGGAACTATTCAACCTAGTGTATTGCCATTGTAGGGAAAAGGCCCCTGCTCTCCAGCAGGAAGGCAGTGGTAGAGTGGAGAATGCTAGGTCAGGACCAAGGATGTCTCAGTCTTGGCTTTGTCAACTCTGACTCAGAGCAAATCACAAAACATTGGTGCCTCAGGCTCCTCATCATAAAAAGAGGGTGTTGGGAGTGGATGTGGCTCAGGCAGTTGAGTGCCCCCTCCCACATGGGAGGTCCTGGGTTTTGTTTCTGGTGTATCCTGGAAAAAAGCAAAAAAACAAAAAGTAACAAGCAAAACAAATGCAGGGAAGCCGATGTGGCTCAGTAGTTGAGTGCCAGCTTCTCACATATGATGTCTCGAGCTCAATCCCAGGCCCTGGTACCTCAAAAAAAAAAAAGAGGATGTTGACCTGGATCTAAGCTTCTTGGTCTGAAAGAACTTTCTGTCATGATGAAAATGTTCTTTATCTGTCCAGTATGGTAGCTATTAACCATATGAGGCTACTGATCTCTTGAAATGTGACTAGTGTGTCTGAAGAACTTAATTTTTTATTTAATTTTATTTAACATAAATTTAAAATAGCCGCATGTGGCTGGTGGATGCTAATTTAGGAACTTTAAGTGGTTCATAACCCTTAATGACTGGCAGGATAATTTACTGGGGAGGGGGTAGTCTTTGGGGAAATGTGTGCTATTTTCATATATTGCTGTTACTTTTGACTCTCCAATGATTGGTTTATTGGAATGCACAGTGCTAGACTAAATCTAGATAAGATCCCATGGATTCAAGTTTTGTATTGCTTGAAATATTTGTGGTTGGGGCTCTTGGAACTTAAGAAAAAATCCAGTCAGTATGAATTTGGTGTTAGGAGTTTGAATAACAGCCTTCCTTCCATTTTGCCTTACCTGGGTGACATGCTAAGAGGACTTATGAATGACAAGTAAGGATGTGTTTACTAAAGCAGTTACTCTTTTAGTGCTGAACAAAGATGAAAATTTAAGATCCTTTGGATTTAATAAGTTCATATTTTATTTCAGCAGCCCTATGAGATGGGTCATGTTTATTTTGTGTTGATATTAATAAAACATTAACTTGGATTAATATACATCTTTAGGGATCAGTGCCCTTTAAAATGGTTGTATTAATCTACAACTTCATTTGAAATTGAAGTTTTAGCATGTTTTCTGTAGCAACTTAATTCATATTTATTAAAATACAATCAGTAAATAAGTGACTAGCTAACTATGAGAGGTAGCAAATCTAAGATTGTACAGACAAGTTAACCTGAGCGGTTAGCTCACCCAAAGTGTTTCTAATAGTGGAATCAGACCAGAACTCAACTTCTATACTCCATCTGGGGCCATCTTTTCACTATTCCAGTAAGTGTAGACTGCATCTTACTTTAAGTACCCTGCTCACAGTTATTTTAGGAATATATGATTGCTAAGTCTCATGGAACAAAATGGCCTTGACCACTTTGAGAACCACCGACAGAGTGATCAAGTAAGGTCTCATAACTTGAGTCAGTTGTTTAAAAATCAGGATCAGACTAATTTCCTCTAACTTCAAAATATGATGTTACTTTTGGTTGGGAGGAAGAAATGAAATAGGGGTGAAATAAATAACTGATATTTGAACACTTTCTGTATCTTCTAAAATATTCTGTACTCTGATTTATCAATCTTGAGGTATCCCTATCTCCACTTTACTTTTAAACTGGGCCTCAGAATTGAGGTAGCTGGCTGAATCAGGTTATGTAGTTTGTAAATGGGCAGAGCTGGGAGAATAATTTAGACCTATCCCCACAGCCTGAGTTCTTAAATACGTCAGAAAGCAAGGGGCCTGGGTGATTCTATTGCCTTCTGGCAATTTTGGGCAATAGTGGTGCTACCCACGCAGTAACAGGCTAAGGGCTTATCTCCTTGGGTTAAATACACTGAATTCAGCCTTCTTTTTATGATGGATCCATAATAGAAATATATCATTGACTAGTAGGCTCTGTTGCACTTTTAAAATTTCATTTTAAAAAAGTATATCATGTATGCGTGAATATACATAAACAATAAATGTATAGTAAAAGTTGTGAACTGAGCATACAGGACTCCCATACAATACCTTGTGTTGTTGTGAAACATTTGTTACAAGTGATGAAAGGCCATCATCACCTTATTACTACTTGACTATCTGCATGGCTGCAGGTTGCTCAGAGGCATCACAGACAAAGATGGCCTCTGAGGGGCCCCTGGTGGGACCAGCCAGTATACTGCCTTACTTAGAGTTGCTGACCTACAATTCCACCTGCACGCTGATGAGTAGCCACTACTCCTGCTTGTTGGGTGGGCCTCGCTTGAGGCACAGGACATTGTCACTGTACTGTCTTCAACAGGAAATGTACTGGTACCGGTGAAGAGCTCAATGCGGAGCTTTGGCGCTGTTCCAAGAACCTTTTAGGTGTCCTCATTGCATATGACAACGTCAAAGTACTGGGTGAACTGGGAGATATTTATGATGATCAAGGACACATTCATCTTAATAGTGAAGCATATTTTGTTATTTTCTGCCCTGAACCAGGGCAAAAGCTTTTGAGTTCCTGATTGAGTTACTCTTTGGTGAAACAGGCATGAGAGAGAAGTAGCAACACCAGAGAGTCATGGAGAATCATCCTAATCCATATATTAGCATCTGAATCTACTAGCGAATTACAAGCTGAGGCTATTGTTAAATGAATCAGTCAAGTTGGGAACATCAGTTGAGACTATGTAGTATTTTGTTTTTATAGCCCAGAGGTAATATTTTCTCTGTCGGAAGTGGTGGGAGAATTGGAAGAAGCGTCTCTTTATTTTATCAAGCTATAATACTGGCAGTTTGTATTTTACTGTATAAAATTCATGGTTAATCCATTTCCTCCTTTCCAAAATCGTAAAGTGAGAAAAATGAGAAAAAAAATTACTATAGTCCATATCTTAAATTTGGTGTACTTTCCCCCAAACTCACCCTATTATTAACACCCTCTATTAGTATTATATTTTATTATAGTTCATTTGAGAGCATGCTTATATTTGTTCTGTTAACCACAGTCCATTATCCAAACAGGATTCACTGTGTTATACAGTCCCATGCTTTGTACAGTCCATTCAAAGCATACACTCAGTAGCTCTCATTTTCATTACAGAGTTGTGCTGTCCTTACTTCAACTTTAGAACATTTTTATTACTCCAAAAGGGAAAATCCCATTCTCCCTTCTGCCCCCTCTATTGTTGAGACCCTTAGAATTGATAATGTGTAATCTTTTTCCTTTAAAGAAAAGCTTTGCCTGCCAATGCAGCAAAAGCCTCTGGATAGTTTTTTGGTAGCAATTTCGTTGGTGCTTGGAGCTAGTTATTCCAGAAATTACTAAAACCACTATTTATCCAAATACTTAAGTGATCTTTTTGTTAACTAAGGACTAACCAGAAACCCCCTTATTCGAGAAGAATCCCTGGAGTCTGTTAGAAATGAAATAATTTCATTGGAGATGGACAGCATTATATGATCAAATATGTCATGTTCCCACTTCAAGGGGAATAAGAAACAAATTTAGCTAGCTTCCTGCTTAGGAAGCAGAATTAGCAGTGGAGGACTAGATTTTAACCACTTAAAAATCAAGTTGATTAATGGACTTGTTGAAGGAAAGAGGGTGGGAACCAGATAGCATGGATGTCTTAGGAGAAAGCTTAGGAGGCAAGTTTGAAGGATTTGTAGATAAAGGAGGGTTGATATTCTTCACCTTACACTTGAGAAAGTCACCTTTCTATAGGCGGCATTGAAGATGGTTTCTAATTACTCTTGATTAGTGCAGGGTTCAACAAACTATGTCTGCTTTTATATGATCTAGGAGGTAGGAATGGCTTTTTTTTTTTTAAGATTTATTTTATTTTTCCCTCCCCCCTTGTTTGCGCTTGCTCTCTGCTCTCTCTCCATTCACTATGTGCTCTCTGTGTCTGCTCATCTTCCCTTTAGGATGCACTGGGAACCAAACCTGGGACCTCCCGTGTGGGAGAGGGGCGCTCAGTAGCTTAAGCCATCTCCACCCCCTGCTTTGTCGTGTTTCTTATTGTTTTTCCTCTTTGTGTCTCCTTGTTGCATCAGCTTGCTGCACCAGCCCATCCTATCCCACCACTCGCTTCTCCAGGAGGTAGTGGGAACCGAATCCAGGACCTCCCATGTGGTAGGCAGGAGCTCAGTTGCTTGAACCACATCCACTTTCTGGTTTTTTCATTTTTAAATGATTGGGGGAAAATCAAAACGAGAATTATATTTCATAACAAAATTACATGAAAATCAGACTCTAGTGTCCATTGGAACACAGTCATGCTTGTTCATTTACATGTAAATCTACTGTTGCCTTTGCTTCAGTGGCAAACTTGAATATTTGCACAGAGCCTAAACTATTTACTCCCTGGTTATTTATAGAAAAAGTCTGCCAATCCCTAGAAAAATGAGCAGGTGCCAATTTGCTTACTTGACTGAGTGGCACTTATGTATATCACAGGAAGCTCAGAGAATACTTTTCATGTTGGCAGCCTCCAGCTCCTGAAGAAATCTTATAAGCTAAATATCAAGAGTTTACTAGGCATTTCTGCCTTAAGTTTTTTGTTTTTTTTTAAGATTTATTTATTTATTTATTTCTCTCCCCTTAACCACCCCCCACCCTGGTTGTCTGTTCTCTGTGTCTATTTGCTACGTCTTCCTTGTCTGCTTCTGTTGTTGTCAGTTGCATGGGAATCTGTGTTTCTTTTTGTTGCGTCATCTTGTGTCAGTTCTCCGTGTGTGCGGCACCATTCCTGGGCAGGCTGCACTTTCTTTCGTGCTGGGTGGCTCTCCTTACAGGGCACACTCCTTGCATGTGGGGCTCCCCTACGCGGGGGGACACCCCTACGCAGCAGGGCACTCCTTTCGCACATCAGCGCTGCGCATGGGGCAGCTCCACGTGATTCAAGGAGGCCCGGGATTTGAACTGTGGACCTCCCATGTGGTAGATGGACGCCCTAACCACTGGGCCAAGTCCACTGCCTTCATTAAGTCTTAATCTTTTTTTCTAGGTATTCCATTTTCCTGAGTTCTACTGGCAGAACTCAGGTACTTGGCTCTCTCTGAGCATGGCAGCATGACTCGGCCCACTGATGTACAAACACCAAATAAATTTACCATTCTAAAGCCCCCAACTACTTCACTCTCTTCTAAGTCGGAGTAGCTGTGTTCACCCTTATATAGTCTTTTTGTTCCTTTTTCCTCCCAAACTGGAGTTGGAAGAGTAGCAAGTGAGAACAACCTCTTTCTTCAATTGGAAGGACTAAGTGTTCTCAGCTGTGAACTTCAAAAAAAATAAGTAAAAAAAAAAATCTGTAGGGACTGACTCAGCACCTTGTGCCTGCCTTTTAAAGGAACAGAGAGACCCAATTGAAGTAGAAACTGGAAATAAAATCAGTAGCACATCCACTATGCAGGGGAATTAGCAACTATTAAGGCAAGTTTTAAAAAATGTGATTCTGGAAAGCCAGGATTATAATTTTAACTTAAATACATGTATCTTGGTATGAGTCCCAAGTCCCAGTACCCATATGCAGGAAAGTTTGAGAACTGCTCTCAAGCATTTTTTATTACTATGTGAAGCACCCCACTGCTAAGGTTGAACATTGTGTTTTACCTAAGTTACCTAAGACTCCACCGGGAATTGGATTATAAGACTAGGTGCTCCTTATGTCTCCTTATTGTTAGGAAGTAGAGTTGATTTTTAAAATGTCATCTAGTTCTTGTTATTTAATCTACCTAATAATGTAACAGTGAACAGCCATTTGTTGGCTCTAATTGTTTAGAATTTTCAGCTCAGAAAATCTTCTTCCAGTTAATAAGGTAACATATTCTGTGTTTTGAAGACAATTTGGTGGGCCAGTCGCTTAAAATCTGAATTTAAAAAAAACCAATTAGTTGGTCCTTGGGAATGAGAAGGAGAGGAAGATGAACTTGCATTTAAGGAGCATAAGGGGCAGGATAGGATGGGAGAGAGGATTGTAAGGTAGGTTAAAATAGGTTGCATTGACAGGAAGAGGCTGAAAGGACACATTGAGGTCATTGTAGCGTTGTAAGAGCATAAATGGAGTTAAGGAAATTTAAATGTGGAAATAGGACTGGAAAACATCCTGTGACCATTTAATAATTTTTTTGTCTAAGTTTTTGAAGCCTAAAGCAGCCCAATAGGCTACTTCACTTGTGCCTTTTTCATGGCAAGGCCCTTAAGCTGGTTACTAATCTTACACAGCTGCTGAAAACATAAACTAAGGTAGGTTCTATTGAGTGTTTTTAAGTCTTGAGCGTACTAGGCCTCTAATGAGAACCCCTTTAATAGTTGCAATAATGAACAAGTCTGTCCATGACAAAAGGCTTTGTTTATTATGTACAGTGCACATCTGGATAGAACAAATGATAAATTAGAAATGTTACTCTTCACTCCTCTCATTCTTGAGTTTTATAGGATTTTCTTTAGAGCTCAATCCTCCCAACATTTTTCTTTCCTTTTAAATTCTAGGCCTCTTCCATGGTTCTAAAAGCTTTTAGCTCAGAACACCTCTGTCCTTCTTACTGGAACGGCTGTTAGCTATGCCCAGGAATTTTGGAAATGTTCTCTTTGAAAAACACAATAAAATAGTGATATTTTTTCCTATGGGCTATAAATCGAAATCAGTCACTATTAAAAATGGATCACAGACTGGGAATCCTCTGAAGGCCTGAATTTAGATAGCTGGAGGTGGGAGGTGGGGGGTGGGGGTGTCAGCAGCAATAAGAATTCTTCCACTTCAGTCCATCCCCCTTCAGTGACTGGCTTTCAGGCTTTCTGACTGCTTTTAGTTTGGCAGTAAATTCCTGGGAAGATTCACACACCCCTGATAAAGACGACACTGCTGGGTACCAGTCTTTATCACTGAGACCAGCTTGTTATCTGTCCTAGACAAAAGCAGTCTTCTTTTAAGGTATTAGAATATAGTGGGTATAGTGTTATGTAGAATTGCTGGTTTTGTTTAAACTCCAGCTTCTGGGGATATGGTATCTGGTGGGTTTTTTAAAGGAAGGTCAGGAAGGAAGAAGATGGAGGGATTTATCCTCGCATAAGAGATTTGCTAATGAACAGGTGATAAATACCTTTCAGAAGTGAATTTCTTCACACAATATGTTCACCTAAGTGGTTCCAGTGTCTGCTTTCCTAATGCACTGGTTATATTTGTGTCAGAAATGAGCAGAGGTTATCTTTTGACAAAAATTGTACTGTGAGTACCTTTTTGGAAGGGAGAACAACTTTTGATGTATAACTCTATTCCCCATCCCCACATGCTTTTTTTTTTTTTCCAAATTCTACTCAATTTATTCATTTTTTAAAAGATATTACATTCCAAAAATATGAGGTCCCCATTCACCCCCACCGCCCCCACCCCACCACCCTCCCCACAGTAACACTCTCCCCCATCATCATGACCCATCCATTGCATCTGGTGAGTACATCTTCGGGCATCACTGCACCCCATGTCCCGTGTTCCACACCGTAGCCCACACTCTCCCACGTTCCATCCAGTGGGCCATGGGAGGACATACAACGTCCGGCAGTTGTCCCTGGAGCACCACCCAGGACAACTCCAAGTCCCGAGAATGCCTCCACATCTCATCTCTTCCTCCCATTCCCCGCATCCCCACATGCTTGACTCGATGACTCTCTTTGGAGGCGGAACCCATCATATTGTGCTTTTAGTCTCAAAAACTTGGGTCACATCTGCATAAAGGAATCTGATTTAAAACATGGCAGAGAGCCCCTCTTTATACCAGAAAGGTCTCTGCATTTGTTCTTAACCTGATTACCCCAGTTTCAAGGAATGGTAGAGTGGCACATGCCTTAAGATCATGAAGTAGTTGATAAAATCATCAGTAATCTGTGCCAATTCCTTAGCCTTATTTCCCTTTAAGTGTAAATTTTATGCTTGGATTTTTCTTGTGTGACTGCCTTAGAGACCCTAGTGGAATAAAATTGTCTATGCTATTAGCTTGGGTGTTATCAAGCGCATCTCCCAAAACATGCAGGCACTGGATACAGAATTTTTAGAGCAGGCCAAAGTTTTACTTCTTTCTTCATAGTGCTTTTCTTTCCTGGATGAGAGTACGGGGTAAAAATCAGACCAGATTTGATAACAGCCTTTAATCCATAGCTGTCTGGTCAGGCAAGGTACAGAACCTGACCCCTAATTTGTTTGGAATGATTGGGTAGGCTTAATTTAATGCTCTGTAAATTAATTGTGAGAAAGGTTAAATAATAATTGTATCTCATTGACACTTGTCAACATGTTTGTAATTTCTGGGAGATTAGTCAGAAATTCTATTAAATCTATACACAAAGAATTTTATTGGCTTTGGAAACAAAATTTTGTAAGGTGATTTAAATTTTCTGAGCCCCAGTTTCTTCTGTAAGGGAGTCAAATATACCAAGGTCATGGGTATCTAGTAGGTGATGTACAGAGATTTGAAGCCCTTACCCACTGATAGACCCAGTAGTTAAGCAGCTTTTACCTAGGTCACATAGTAAGTGGCAAATTATTTGATTCATATCTTTTTATTCCTTTGAACCAGTCTGCTTTTTCCATCTTCCTTCAGAGGAACTCTTCCAGCATTCTATACTATTTGCTGATGTCTCTAATTGGCATTAGAGTTTAGCCATGATTTGTGCTCCACTTCATTATTCTTGAACATGTTTGACAAAGTGATTTATGGATTTGGCTTCCTTTTTCACAAAATTTGTATGTGTCCAGTTTCCTTTTGGAGACTGAACTCTTCATCTTATGCTGATTTGACCACTTGGGGCTGACCTTTTACTTGGTTTCCAGACCTGCAGCTTCATTGTCATCCTGGGATAAGGCCAGCTTACAGGGACTTTATAACAGTTGGGTCAAATTTTACTGGATTTATTTGATGCTGGAGTTCTTATTCCTGGGTATTTTGTTTCCCTTCTATCTAAGCAGAGGATTATGACTCGAAAGCTACAAGAAGTATGAGTGTATCTGTACCTTCTTAGAATACCGCTGGCACCTATATTGGTGTCCTTTTCTCTTGTGTGCCTTGTGCAGTGGATGTTTGGGTTCATATCTTAATTATCTTATTGGAATGTAAACTCCTTAAGGGCAGAGTCCATGTCTGATTAATCTTTAGCAACTTGCTCTGGACTTAAAGATATTTAATTGTCCTAAATTTAATTTATCTCAGAATGTAATTCTGAATTCGTTAATAAAAGAATTTGTTTCCTTTTGCATATTAACCATCAAGTCCTTGTGTAATGCTAACCAGTAATTATTTCTCCAGTGGGAAGACAGGGATACTTTCCTCTTTTGTCCTTTGGAAGTTTCTTTACTGAAAATCTTTGTTAACTTCAGGAAGCACATTAGAAAAAATAACAATATGTGTTGATCTCTATTCTAAATCTATTTATCCTTATGGAGTAACTCCAGTTATGTAATGGTGAAAGAAGTTAGTTGTTATATGTCTTCTGTCTTCTTAAGGCTGCCGTATTTCATGGGTTGTCCTCCCGTGTCTTCATCCAGAATTTCTGAATGCTAGAAGTTGAAAACATTGTTATCAGGCATCATTAGGTAATTGGAATTGACAGTAAGTGAGAGTTTCTGGTGATTTAATATGCAGTGGTTTGCATTTTTCATTCCTAATCTGTCGATCAGGTTCAACACAGTTCTTTTTTACACTTAACAGATCCTTTTAAGCAGAAAAATTCTTTCTTCAAAATATTTTAACAATATCTATCCTTAGATGAATTCCAATTAAAGGGAAAGGTCTGTACTAAAAGTAATCTTAAAGGCCACTAAGTATGCTGTCCCCAAAGATATAATTTCATCATGTGCCCTTGTTGGCTTTATTTTTTCATGTATTTGACTTCTCTTGTGATAACATCTTTAGTCACATGTCCCAGTTAATACAATATGGCTTCATCTGTGCTCATCATTTCTTCAGTCTTTTTCACAATCTTTGTTCTGCATTACTTTCCTGTTTCTGCGAGGACCCTCATCTTCCCAGTCCTTTGAACCAAAAGACTTGGAACGTTTCCCCTGAATTTTTTACATGTATCCAGAGAATTCCTAGTACTAGATTCTACTTCCATTTTCCTCAAGCTTTTATGTTATTCCTTCCTTCTCAGTACCTTTGCTATTGCTATTTTCTTGATTGCTACAGAAACCTCCAGCTAGTTATTTTGCTTCTGTCTTTCTACCCACACTTTCCTTCAGTTAATCTTCTTTTAGTTTGGTGTTTATTCTAAATTCCTTTCTGGCGGCGGACTTAGCCCAGTGGTTAGGGCGTCCGTCTACCACATGGGAGGTCCGCGGTTCAAACCCCAGGCCTCCTTGATCCGTGTGGAGCTGGTTTTAGTATTTAGGATTTTTACACCCCATTCTGTTTGTATTGACCCAAAGGAGCCTCTGCAGTGTTTCTTCTTAGCTCCTAGTCTGCTATGTAGAGCTATAATGAATAAGTTTGTTACTTTCATTTAGTAGCCATTCAGATATTTGAACAGGTTGTCAGATATAGTTTTTGGTACCTTTCATGGCTCGTAGCACAGTTTGGGTATATAGTAGATATATAATTCTTTTTTTTTAAGAATTATTTTTTATTTATTTCTGCCCTCCGCCCCCCCCCCATTGTCTGTTCTCTCTGTCCATTTGCTGCATTTCTTCTCTGTCCGCCTGCATTCTTGTCAGTGCCACTGGGACTCTGTATCTCTTTTTGTTGCATCATCTTGCTGCATCAGCTCTCTGTGTGTGCAGCGCCACTCCTGGGCAGGCTGCGCTTTTTTTCGCGCTGGGTGGCTCTCTTTGAGGGGCGCACTCCTTGCACGTGGGGCTCCCTTATGCAGGGAACACCCCTGCATGGCATGGCACTCCTTGTAGTGGGCCAGCTCCCTACACAGGCCAGGAGGCCCTAGGTTTGAACCCTGGACCTCCTATGTGGTAGGCGGGTGCGCTATCAGATGAGCCAAATCCTCTTCCCAGATAATTAGTTTTTAAATTAAGGACACTTGGAGTTCAGCTTATTGACCTAGATCTTTGTACTAGTGGAATTAATCAACTACAGCCAGTCCTAAGTTTCTCATCATTTTAGTTTTACATTTTTAGATAACCATTACTTTACAGGGCTTGGGGCCCTGGCTTTAAAATCTGGAAAAAAAATTTTTTTTTTAACTTTTTTTGGTAATAACATACACATACACAATGCACAATTTCCCATTCTAACCACATTCAGGCATACAAGTGAGTAGTATTAATTATACTCACAATATGGTACTACCATCACCAAAATCCCTTACTGCTTTTTCATCATCTCCAACAGAAATTACTCATTCATCTACCTTTCTCCCCACCATTCTAGTAACCCATAAGTTTGCGTCTAGTTTTTTCGTGTAAATGAGATCATACAATATTTGTCTTTTGTGGCTGACTTAATTCACTCAGCATGATGTCTTAAAGGTTTGTCCACGTTGTAGCATGCTAGCATACATCAGAATGTCATTTTTCTTTTTTTATAGCTGAGTAGTATTCTATTGTATGTATGTATGTATGTACCACATTTTGCTTATCCATTCATCCATTAATAAATACTTACTTGGGATGCTTCTAACTTTTGGCTGTTGTGAATAATGCTGCTGTAATATTGGCATACAAACTTCTTTTGGGTACATATCAAGAAGTTGGATTGCTGGTCATTATGATACTTATATTTTCCATTTTTTGAGGAATTGCCAAACTGATTTCCACAGCGACTATACCATTCTACAGTACTCCCAGGAATATATAAAGGTTCCAGTTTCTGCACATCCTCCCCAACACCTGTTTACCTGTTTGTTATTTTGTTTCTTTGGGTTATTTTTGTTTTGTTTTTTAAAATAATAGCCATCCTATTGTGTATGAAGTAACATCTCAATTGTGGTTTTAATTTGCATTTCCCTGATGACCAGTGGTGTTGAACATCTTTTCATGTGCTTATTAGCCGTTTGTCTATCTTCTTTTTAGAAATGTTTGTTCAAGTCCATCTCTCCCATTCTGTTGTCATTTTTTCTTGATAATGTCCTTTGATGCACAATTTTTAAAAATTTTGAGGAAGTCCATTTTATCTATTTTTTTTCTTTTTGATATTTATACTTTTGGTATCATATGTAAGAAATTGACTACCACATCAAAGGTTATGAAACTTCCCTCTGTATTTTCTTCTAGGAGTTTTATGGTTTTAGCTCTTATAATATTTATATCCTTGATCTTTTTTTTTTTTTTTTTTTTTTTTTTTGAGGAACTGGAGTGGGAGATTGAATCTGGAACCTTTTATGTGGGAAGATGGTGCTCAACCACTTCAGCCACGTCTACTCCCTCCTTGATCCATTTTTATTTAATTTTTGTATGTCATGTGAGATAAGAGTCCAACTTCATTCTTTTACAAGAGGATATCTACTTTTTCCCAACACCATTTGTTGAAGAGATAGTTCTTTCCCCAATTGATGTACTTAGCACCCTTGTCAAAAAGTCATTTGGCTGTAGTTCTGTGGGTTTATTTCTGAATTCTCTGTTCTATTCCATTGGTCTATAAGCCTGTCTTTATGTCACTACCACATTATTTTGCTTACTGTGGCTTTGTAGTAAGTTTTGAAGTTGAAAAGTATGAGACCTCTAACTTTGTTCTTCCTTTATTGATTTGGCTACTCAGGGCCCTTTGTGATTCCATGTGAATTTGAGGATCATCCTTCCCATTTCTGAAAAAAAAGACTGCTGGGATTTTGATAGGTATTGCATTGAATCCATAGATAGCTTTAGGTTTTATTTTCTTCTACCCATGATTTTTTGGTATTTATTTCTTTTTCTTTTTTTTTTTTTAGCAAAGTTGTATAGTTTTCAGTGTACAAGTAAGTCCTTCATCTCCTTGGTTAAATTTATTTCTAGGTATTTTATTCTTTCATGAGCTATTATAAATGGAATTGTGTTGTTTTTTTTTTAATTTCCATTTCAGAATATATATAGAAACAACTGATTTTTGTGTGTTAATCTTGTAGCTGCAACTTTCCTGAATTGATCAGTTCTAGTAGTTTTTTTAATGGATTCTTTGGGGTTTTCTATATAAAGGATTATGATAAAATCAATTTTGAAGCTTTGTACTTAAAAAATATTGGCAGACAATAGTGAAACTTAACTAGAATTCAAATTAGTCTTATTTAGTTTACTTTTTCTTTAAGCTTAGTGATTCTTAGTGACTTAAACTACTTTTTCCTTGTGATTATGCTAGTGTTTGTCAAAATACAATTTTAAAGCTTGGTAATTTTTAATAAAACTTTTCTTTTTTTATTATAAAAGTAATTTGTTATGGGAAACAATTGGAAAACAAGGCAAAGTACATGCACAAAAAACTCAAGTTGCCCATAAGTTTACCACTCAAAGGTAACTAGTCTTTTGTAAGTGTGTATGTCTTTGTGTGTCAAATTATACAGAGCTTGGGCCATAGTAGCAGCTCCTTATGTCCTGAGATTTGTATGTTAAACATGGCTTAAAAACAAAATCAAACAGCATATGCAAGCTGCAGTGCTGGTGGCATGTATTATCACTGTGATTTTAACCATAAACTTTTGAAAGTTGGAGGGTTCTGTATGCTGCATTGAAGATTGGTTTCAAGTCATACTTCTGATATCATGTAATTTTGTTCCCATCTCATTCTTTGACCGAACTGAATTTCTTATGACTTAGGGATCTGGTAATGTAAATTACTGTTTCCCCAGGATCTGGCACAGAATAGATGCTCAGGTGGGTTATGTCAAATGTGGCTTTATTTGCTGTGAGCTAGGAATGGGATGAAAACACACATACCAAAACATTATTAGTTATCTATTACTGCAAAACACATTACCAAAAAGTTTAGCAGCATAAAACAGCAGCATTTATTTTCTCATATAGTTTCAGTGAGTCAGGTAACGGGCAGTTTAGCTGGGTGGTTTTGGCTCAGAGTCTCTGGTGAAGTTGCAGTCATCTGAAGTCTTGACTGAGACTGGAGGATCTACTTCCAAGATGGCTCACTCATAAGGCTGTTGGTAGCAAGCTTCAGTTCCTCTCCACATGGGCCTCTGTATAGTATAGGGCTGTCTGAGTCCTAACAATATGGTAGCTGGCTTACCCCAAGGCAAGGAGAGAGCAATGAGGAAGCCACAATGCCTTGTATGACTTGATGTTGGAAGACGCATACTGATGTTTGTTTTGTCGTATTTGTTTAAAATGAGTCACTATTTCTATACTCAAGGGGAAGAAAATTAAGCTACACCTCTTGAAGGGAGGAGTATCAAAGAATCAATTGAACATTTTTTTTTAATTCTTTTTTTAAAAAATATTACATTCAAAAAATATGAAGTCCCATTCAACCCCACCGCCCCCACCCCCCACAGCATAACTTGACATTGGGGTGACCTGACCTAAGAGGCTATGCAATTAAAATATTTCCTTTTTTTAAAGTAAGTGTAGCTGTGTGAAATTAAAAAAAAATAAAAATAAACCCATGGCATCTAAATACAGAATATTAGAAAAAGTTAGGGAAAACTTAGAGTAATCAGACAGCATCTGTCATAGGTTATGAGTTAGGGAAGGTAATTGAATTAAAGTCTTTTGCATCTTTTGTTGTGAGTTGAAAGCTCCTCCGTGCAGTTACTTATGATTGCAAGTTAGGGTGGTGCTCCCAAATTTTCCTGTCTAGTCACAATAGGAATTATTTAAGGACAGTCATTACCAAATACCCCTTTAGCAGCTAAATGTTCAAATAACCTTGGTCTTTGAAGTATTTCTTTGCTTGACTTTGTAACTCATCCCCACAAGATTCGAGAATCCTCTGACTTGGTTTGAGCAGAGGGAAATATCTTTTGAGTTGCTTCTAGATATGATGGGGCTAGATTTACCTTACTGCCTTAAGCAACTAAAAACTGGGGAAACAACTGTTTCCAAACATTGAACAAGTAGACCAGAACTGTGACCCCTGAGAATAGAGAAACAAATGAGGTGAACCTTATCATTGTCCTTGGGGATGCCAGATAGCACAGGAAGCTTGCTATGTTGAAAAGCCCAGAGATTAAGAGTTCAAAGAGTGAGGTGGTAGTTGACCTCCTAAGGCGCGTAACCTAGTTGTGGGCTAAACTAGCCTTAAAGTAAAGATAATCTAGACCTGTTTTAATAAACTTAAACATAAGCCTCAAAAGCTGGCCCACACACTGTGGAGAGCTGAAATAAATAAAAAATCTTTAAAAATAAAAAGTAGTCCATGTAAAGACTTGGATCTGAATGCTCATAGCATATATATTCATAATAATATCTGGAAAGAATGCAAATGTTCATAGGCAAGTGGATAAATAAATTAGTATATCCATACAATGGAATAAATTACTGATATATCCAGCAACATGAATGAATCTCAAAAACATGATAAATGAAAGAGTCCAGATGCAAAGGAGTAAATCATGTATGTGAAACTACAGGAAATTTGACAGATGTAATCTATAATATTAGGAAATCAGTGGTCACTTTGGGCTCAGGGTTGGAAGGTGGGAAATTGTTGCTTCCTTTCACAATGTAATTGACTTTTTTCCTGCATATTTCTAACACGTCTGTTTTAGAACCAGAGTAATAAGATTCCTTGTCTCAGTTTCTTTGTAAAATCTTTCCTTCTGAATGGAATGTGCTATTATGGCTTCCATGCCATCTCAATACTGTCATTTTCCTTATTGACCACCTTATCAAGAGGTGGGCAGGGGTGGTACGTAGAGGCACCTACAAGACTAAGCAACAAACTAAAAAGATGGGGGGAAAAGGGTGGGCAGGGGAATAGCTCATGACTTCCTCTTAACTCACTCATCTCTTTTGGTTGCAGATTCTCACAAACACAAAGATAAACACAAAGATCGAGAACACCGGCACAAAGAGCATAAGAAGGACAAGGAGAAGGACCGGGAAAAGTCTAAGCATAGCAACAGGTAAGAGTTGACTCGACAGATCCCTTGTCATTCAGCAGTGGTTGGCCTTGGCTTATCTCTCCAAGAGTAGGCCTTAACTCAAGCCACAGATAAATAGTATGGATAGCAAAGTAAGCAGAGACTATACTTGGTCTTGGAGTCACTAATAGGATGACCTTGATTGAATTCAGGCCTTACTTGGGATGCCATTGTTCACATCAGGAGGTACAAAAGTAAGTATGATGAACTTTCTTTCAGTATACAGAATTGTTAACTAAGTCAGCCGGAGATTCATTGTAACATGATCAGGTGTCCAGAGACCTTCCCTTGGTAAAAGGTGACTGGGTTGGAAACCTGATTATTTTTCTTCTTTCTGTACTTTACGGAGTGTGAATTAAAGGTTCTTGACTTGGCTTTAGTTATTTGTGAGCCCATGAAATCTTATACAAAAGGTTGGGTATAATACGTTTTTCTGGAGAGAAGGTCCCTAGCTTTCATCAGATTATCAGAATAGTTCAGCTCCCACAAAAGCCAAATGAAGCCAAATGGATAAATAAAACCCTGTAGTGCTGACCTCTGGAATCTAGGCCCCAGAGAGATGTTTTTCTTGTTCATTTTGCTCACTTTTTGATATGGGAGGCAAGTGGTTAAACAATGCCTCTAGGATATCTTTGGATACAGGACCACTTGCTGAAAATGAGGACTTTTGCTTCCATTTTGATTTTTTTTTTTAAAGCAGTTTTATTCACACACCATGCAGTCCATTCAAAGTGTACAATCACTGGCTCTCAGTACAATCACAGAGTTGTGCTTTCATCACCACAGTTTTAGAACATTTTTTTGTTCCAAAAAGAAAAATACCATTCCCTTTATACCCCTGTATTATTGATACATAGCACTGATATGGTGCCTTTGCTACTATTAATGGAAGAATATTAAAACATTACTTTTGACTATGATCCATTCCATTTGGATTTTAAGGCAGTTGGTGGAAAACCATATGGTGTTCTGATAGTGGCTTTTGCCCATTTTTAATAGGGTCATTTGCTTTTTTTTTTAAACATCAATTTTATTGATACATGTTAATAAGCATACAATTCATCCAAAACGTATTATCAGTGGTATTTGCTGTAATTGCATAGTTGTGCGTTCGTCACTTCAATCATTAGAGCATTTTCATTATTTCAGTAATTATAAAAATCAGACAAACAAAATTCCTCACCTCTCTATCTCTCTTTGCGTCCCCCAATGTACATAGCTGCTATTTCTGGCTATTCTGTTCAAAGTGTGTAATCAGTGGCTTTTAGTATAATCACAGTGTTGTACATTCATCATCTCAAAAATTTTAGAACAATTTCATTACTTCACACACCTTAGCATTCCTTCCTCAGACCTACATAACCACTAATCTTTCATCTTCATAAGTTGATTTATACTTACATTTTCTTAAAAAGATTTATTTTATTTCTACCTGCCCCCCATCCCCCCAGCCCCCACTCTCTGTGTCTATTCTCTGTGTGTTCTTTTTTGTCTGTTTGTATTCTTATTAGGTGGCTCTGGGAATGGATCCGGAGTGGGAGAGAAGCTATTACTCTCTTGTGCTACCTCAACTCCCTGTTCTGCTGTCTCTTATTTTCTCTCCTCTGTGTCTCTTCTTGCGTCATCTTGCTGTGCCACCTCTCCACATCAACCAGTACTCCTGCGTGAGGCGGCTTTCCTGTGCAGGGTGGCATTCCTATGTGGGCCAGCACTCTGCGTAGGCCAGCTCGCCCTCACCAGGAGGCCCTCGGCATCGAACCCTGGACCTCCTATATGGTAGACGGGAGCCCAATTGGTTGAGCCACATCTGTTTTCCTATATTTACATTTTATTTAAGTAGAATTATGTACTATGTAGTACTCTGTGTCTAGTCTCATTATACATGAGTATAATGTGTTTTGTGTGCTTTTTTGGTCTGTTATTAACATTATAATATTAACTTCCATTTGTTCAGCTTCAAAGAAAAATGGTCTTATAGATGGAATTCTACCCATATTCATAACTCACATAATATATTTATATTTCATATAATATATTTAGTTTATAATATGGCAGTCATACAGTATTTGTCCCCTTGTGTCTGGTTTGCTTCACTAGTCATAATGTCCTCATATGTTTCATGACTTCATTTCTTTTTACCACTGCATAATGTTCCATCGTGTGTATACTCCACAGTTTGTTTATCCATTCATCAGTTGATGGGCATCTGTGTTGTTTCCAACTTTTGGCATTGTGACTAATGCTGCTCTGAACATCAATGTGCAGATAATCTGTTCATGTCACTGCTCTAAGTTCTTCTGTGTATATACCTATCTATGATATTGCTGGGTCCCATGGCAAGTCTATATTCAACTTCCTTAGGAACTGCCAAACAGTCCTCCACAGTGGCTTACCATTCTACATTCCCATCAACATTGAATAAGTGTTCCTATCTCTCCACATCCTCTCCAACATTTACAGTTTTCTGACTTTTTAATAGCCAGTCTAGCAGGTGTGAAATGATATTTCATTGTAGTTTTGATTTGCATTTCCCTAATCACTAGTTATGTTAAACATTTTTTTATGTGTTTCTTTGCCGTTTGTATTTCTTCAAGTCTTTCACCCATTTTTTAATTGGAGACTTTGTCTTTTTATTGTTGAATTGTACGATCTCTTTATATATCATGGATATAAAAACCCTTATCAAATACGTGATTGCCAAATATTTTCTCTCATTGAGTTGGTTGCCTTTTCACCCTTTTGACAAGGTCCTTTGATGTGCCAAAGTATTGAATTTTGAGGAGGTCCTCAAAATTCTTTAGTTTGCTCATGCTTTGGGTGTTCATCCAAGAAACCATCAAGATCTTGAAGATGTTGCCCTGCATTTTCTTCGGTAGTTTTATGGTCCTGGCTTTTATATTTAGGTCTTTGATCCATTTTGAGTTGATTCTTGTATAGGGAGAAAGACAGGGGTCCTCTTTCATTCTTTTGATTATGGATAGTTAGTTCTTCCAGCACCATTTGTTGAAGAGACTCTTCTGTCCCAGAAAAGTGGACTTAGTAGGATTATCAAAAATCAGTTGACCATAGAGGTGAGTGTCTTTTTCTGAACCCTCAATTGAATTCCATTGATCAATGAGTCTTGTCTTTATGCCAGTCCCATGCTGTTTTGACCACTATAGCTTTATAATACATTTCAAGGTCAGGAAATGTGGGTACTCCAACTTTGCTCTTTTTTTCTTTCTTTCTTTCTTACTTTTTGGCTGTTTTGGCTATTTGGAAACCCTTTTCCTTCCAAATAAACTTGGTAATTGACTTTTCTGTTTCTGTAAAGTAGGCTCTTGGAATTTGATTGGTATTTTATTGAATCTGTAAATCAGTTTGGGTAGAATTAACATTTTTACTATGTTTGGCCTTCCAATCCATGAACATGGGATGTCCTTCCATTTGTTTGGTCTTCTGTTATTTCTTTCTTCTATGTTTTGTAGTTTTCTAAATATAGTTCCTTTTTGGTTAAATTAACTTCTAGATATTGGAGTCTTTTAGTTGCTGTTGTAAATGGAATTATTTTTCTTGATTTCTTCCTTGCCTTCTGCATTATTAGTGTATAGAAATGGTACTTATTTTTGCATGTTGATCTTATACCCTGCCACTTTGTTGAACTAATTTCTTAGCTCTAATAGCTTTGTTGTACATACTTTGGAATATTCTAAATAAAGGATCATGTCATCTGCAAGTAGTGAGAGTTTTACTTCCTCTTTTCCCATTTGGATGCTTTTTCTTTTTCTTGCCTAATTACTGTAGCTAAAACTTCTAACAGAATGATGAATAACAGTGGTGACAGTGGGCGTCCTTGTCTTGTTCCTGATCTTAGAGGGAAAGCTTTCACCCTTTCCCCATTGAGTATAATGTTGGTTGTGGGATTTTCATATATGTCCTTTACTGTGTTGAGGAACTTTCCTTCTCTAACTATCTTTTGAATTGTTTTTATCAAGAAAGGATGCTAGATTTTGTCAGATGCTTCTTTGGCATCAAGCATGTTTTTCCCTTTTGATTTGTTAATTTGGTATATTACATTAATTGATTTTCTTATGTTGAAACACTCTTGCATGCCAGGAATAAAATGCACTTGATTGTGGTATGATATTCTTTTAATATTCTGTTGGATTTGATTTGCAGGTATTTTAAGAATTTTTGGTCTTTATTTTCTTGGTATATCTTTATCTGCCTTTGGTATTAGCGTAATATTGGCTTCATAAAATGTGTTGAGTAAGTTTCCCTCCTTCAGTTTTTTGGAAGAGTTTAAACAGGATTTATGTTGATTCTTAATGCTTGTTAGAATTCACCTGTGAAGCCATCTGGTCCTGGACTTTTCTTTGTTGTGAGATTTTTGAGGACTGATTCCATTTTTTAAATTATGATTGATTTGTTGAGTTCTTGTATTTCTTGTATAGAGTCATTGTAGGTTGTTTATGAATTTCTAGGAATTTGTCCATTTCATCTAGGTTGTCTCATTTGCTGGCATACAGTTTCTCATAATATGCTCTTTTGATCCTTTTTATTTTTGTGAAGTCAGTCATAATGTCCCCCCGTTCATTTCTGATTTTATTTATTTGCATCTTCTCCCTTTTTTTTGTTAGTCTAGCTAAGTGTTCTCAATTTTATTGATCTTCTCAAAGAATCAGCTTTTGGTTTGGTTGATTTTCTCTATTTTTTGTTCTCAATTTCATTTATTCCTATTCTAATCTTTCCATCTACTTACTTTGGGAATGATTTGCTCTTCTAGTTTCTCCAGGTGTTCAATTAGATCTTTGGTTTTACCTCATTCTTTTTTAATATTTAGAAAAGGCTATAAATTTCCCTCTTAGCATTGCCTTCACACTGTCTTATAAGGTTTGATAATTGGTGTTCTTGTGTTCATTCGTCTTGAGATATCTACTAATTTCTCACAATTTCTTCTTTGACCCACTGATTGTTTGGCCTCCATATATTTGCATATTTCCCCTTTCCTGCCTATTACTGATTTCTAGCTTCATTCCGTTATGATCAGAGAACGTGCTTTGTATAAATTTCAGTCTTCTTAAATTTATTGAGAGGTCTGTTATGGCCCAGCATGTGGTCTGTCTTGGAGAAAGATTGACGATAATGTAAAATCTGCTGTTTTGGGGTTCATTGTTCTGTATATATCTGTCAGGTCTAGCTCATTCATCATATTGTTCAAGTTCTCTGTTTCCTTATTGATCTTCTGGCTAGTTCTTGCTGTTGATGTAAATGGAGTGTTAACGTCACAAGCTATTGTAGTGATATCTATTTCTCCTTTCAGTTTTGCCAGAGTTTGCCTCATGCACCCTCATTTGATGCATAGATATTTATGGCTATTACTCCTTCCTGGTGGATTGTCCCTTTTATTACTATTATGACCTTCTCCATCTTGTCACAGTTTTTCCATTAAAAGTCTGTTTTGTCTACACCAGTATAGCTACCCCTGCTCTCTTTTGGATTCTAATTGCGTGAAATATCATTTTCCAACCTTCCACTTTTAGTCTGTTTGCATCTTTAGGTCTAAGGTGAGTCTCCTGCAGACGGTGTATGTGTGGCTCATGTTTTCTTATCTAGTCTATCAGCCTTTGTCTTGATTGGGGAGTTTAATCCATTAACATTCAATGTTATTACTGTGTACAGATTACTTCAGCCATTTTCTCCTTTGGCTTTCATATGTCTTGTCCTATTTTTGTCTACCTTTGGTTATCCTTTCTGATAGTCTTCACTTCTACCTAAGCCTCTAAACCCCTCTCTCTTTTCTTTTCTGGCTGTAGAACTCCTTTTAGTGTTTCCTACAGAGCTGGGTTCTTGTTTATGAATTCTCTTAGTTTCTGTTTATGTGGGAATTTTTTTTTTTTAAAGGAATACCAGGGATTGAACCCAGGACTTTGTACATGGGAAACAGGCACTCAGCCGCTGAGCTACAGCCACTCGCCTATATGTGAATATTTTAAAGTCACCATCATATTTGAAAGACAGTTTTTCCAGATAATTCTTGGCTGGCAGTTTTCTTTTTTTTCAGTACCTTAGTTATATACCACTGCTTGCTTGCTTCCATGGCTTCTGAAGAGAAGTTCACATTAAGTCTTACTGGGTGTCCCTTGTATGTGATGTTTAGATTTTCCCTTGCTGCTTTCAGAATTTTCTCTTTATCTTTGGCTTTTAGCATTCTGAATATTATGTGTCTTGGTTTAGGTCTATTTGGATTTAGTCTAACCAAATTATGCTGTGCTTCCTGTGTTTTTTGTGAGGGTTGGGAAATTTTCAGCCATTATTTCGTCAAATACTCTTTCTGCCTCTTTTCCCTTTACTTTTCCTTCTAGAACTCGCATAACACTTGTTGTTGTTCTTCGTGCTGTCATTCAACTCTCCGAGCCCTTGCTCAATTTTTTCCATTCTATTCTCTGTGGTTTTTTTTGGCTTTTCATTTTCAGCTGGTCTGTCCTCTACGTTGCTGATTCTTTCTTCCATGATTTCATGTGTGCTGTTGTGTGCTTTTATTGTATTATTATTATTATTTTTTAAAGATTTATTTATTTATTTAATTCCCCCCCCCCTCCGGTTGTTTGTTCTGTGTCTATTTGCTGCGTCTTGTTTCTTTGTCCACTTCTGTTGTCATCAGTGGCATGGGAAGTGTGGGCGGCGCCATTCCTGGGCAGGCTGCACTTTCTTTCGTGCTGGGCGGCTCTCCTTACAGGGCGCACTCCTTGCGCGTGGGGCTCCTCTACGCAGGGGACACGTGGGGGACACCCCTGTGTGGCACGGCACTCCTTGCACGCAACAGCACTGCACACAGGCCAGCTCCACACGGGTCAAGGAGGCCCAGGGTTTGAACCGCGGACCTCCCATGTGGTAGACGGACGCCCTAACCACTGGGCCAAGTCCGTTTCCCTTATTGTATTATTAATCTCATTTATTGTCTCTCCCTTGACGTCAGTTCTGTTATTTTTCTATCTAAGGTTTCAAATTTTTCTTTGTCTTCCCCTGTGTCTTCTTAATGTCTTTTATTTCCTTAGCCCTTTTGTCCTTCAACTCCGTGATTTGGTTGAAACTCGCTGATTTGTTGTTTCAAGTCCTGTGTCTTGTCTCGAGCTTTGATTTGTTCCTTTGCCTGAGTCATTTCTTAGTATGACTTGTAATTTTTTTTACTGATATCTAGGCATCTAATTATGATACTGAGTTTACTCTGATGTTCAGTTTCTCTCTTGCATAGGGATTTAACTGCTAAGTGACTGTGTGTTAGCACTGTTCTTTGACTCTTGGTTCAACTTGTTCTAGATATTTAGGACTAACCAAGTTTAACTGCTCAAACAAGGGCTAAGGACCCAGTAATGGGGTACAAGCCAGTTTCCAAGGGCCTTGGAGAGGGGGACAGTAAAGGCACCTGATTACCTCTTTCATTTATTTATTTTTTTCCTTTTCATGCACTTTCCTGGTTTGCCAACAGATGGCACTTTGGCAGCCCTCTCAGCTCAGACCCCAGACACTAGGGGGTAATGCATTCACTGTAACCTGCCCAGGCAGGTGCGGCAGAAGCAATGTCCTCAGAGCTGTCCAAGCCTCATAAACAAATGTTCTCAGTTCTCCTTATTTGGCTGCACCCTTCCTCCTTCTGCCTCATCATCAACTAGCCCTGAGTAGTAGGGACCTTATTTGAGAAGGCAGATTATCTTTAGCTCCTTGCTGGCTCTCAGTGCAAACAATGTAACGGCCCCACATGGCCTGGAAGTGTGTGACCCTTCCAATGCAGCAGACCAAGTTTGCTGGCTAAAATCTAAATTTGCTGTTGACTGTGTCTTTCCTCTTCCCTTTCTTGGTGAAGAGGACCCTGCAAAACCATCAGTTTGCAGGCACTGTGGTCCACATCCTCTAGTACACAGACTGCTGTTTGCTCAGAGGGTGGGGTGATGGTCTCCAGCTGCTGCTACTGCAGCTTTACTCATTTTTACAGCCAGCTGAGACTCCTTTCCTTCACTTCTCTCTCTTCTGGATGATATCTCACCTTCCCCTGGTGACCCCTGGTGTCCTGAGCCCCAGAGCAGTCTCCACCTGTCCTCTGGCTGTATTTTCTGGGAGAGAAGTGATCCTTCTGCCTCTCTAATCCTTTGTCTTCCTGGGGGCCTGGGAGGTTTTTGATGAATGATTCAGTTTTTTGTTATGATCCACTGAGATCTATTTCTTCTTGAGTCAGTGTATGTAGTTTACGTGTTTCTAGGAATTTGTCCATTTCATCTAGGTGATCTAATTTGTGGTTTACATTTTGTTCAAAGTATCCTCTTACATCCTTTTTATTTCTGTGGAGTCAGTAGTATTTCTGTGGAGTCATTTCTATCTTTTTTTAATCCTCTATTTCATTTATCTCTACTCTTACTCCCTTTCTTCTGCTTGCTTTGGGTTTAGTTTAGTGCTCTTTTTCCAGATACTCCAGTTGTAAGGGTAAGGTCCCTTGTTTTGAAGTTTTTATTCTTTTATAATATAAGCATTTATAGCTCTCAGCTCTCAGCATTACCTTTGCTGCATTTCATAAGTTTTGGTATGTTGTATATTTGTTTCCATTTGACTCAAGATATTTCCTCATTTTCCTTTTGATTTCTTCTTTACCCTGGTTATTTAAAAGTGTGTTGTCAAAGCTGTCTGTGATCTGACCCCACCTACCTTGTTCTCAGCTCCTCCCATACCTCCCTCACTTATTGCAGGGTAAGTGTAGTCCCACTACTGGTGCATTTCTGGTCCTTAACAAGATAGTGCTACAGTGCTTGTCCCTACCTTTGGGCCTTTGCATGTGCTGGTGCTCACCATCTCACTTTCTCTGCTTCTCTTATTTATTTATTTATTTTTTTAAAAGATTTATTTTATTTATTTCTCTCCCCTTCCCCTCCATTGTCTGCTCTCTGTATTCGCTGAGTGTTCTTCTGAGTCCGCTTGCATTATCAGACAGCACCAGGACACTGCCTCTCTTTTTTGTTGTGTCAGCTTTCTTTGTGTGTGGCGCCACTCCTGGGCGGGCTGCACTTTTTTTCCCACGAGGGGCAGCTCTCCTTGCGGGGGGTGCACTCCTTGCTCATGGGGCACCCCTATGTGAAGGCACCGCTGCATGGCATGGCACTCTTTGTGTGCAACAACACTGTGCATGGGCCAGCTAACCACACGGGTCAGGAGTCTCTGGGTATTGAACCCTGAACCCTCCATATGGTAGGCGGATGCTCTATCAGTTGAGCCACGTCTGCTTCCCATTTCTGCATCTCTTAAATGCCAGGTCCCTCCTCATTCTGGTCTCAGCTCAAATGCTACCTTTTCACGAGGCCTTCTCCGAGCCATCTTGAGATTATTAGATTATTAAATCTTCAGGAATTTATGAGCCAGTTTTTAAACTACAGCCATTATGAAAAATTAAATTATGAACTTAACACTTAACACTTAACTTTTTTTTTTAAGTGTGTTGCTTCAGGTTCTTCTTAAAAATATACTAATACTCCAAAAAGAAATTAAAGGAATACTCTTTCTAGATGCCAAGGGGTCAGTACACCGTTCTTAACCATTAATTGTCTTTACTACCAGATTTGTATATAAACAAAATATTAATTAAAACGATATTTGCAGGGATAATTTGCTTTTAGAAAATAAAGGACTATCATATGTGAAAAGATGCCTCATGCTAGTTTTTGATTGTGTGTGCCTGACCAGTTTAAACCTGGCACTCAGACTGGAGTGACAAATATATGGAAAGCCAGGGAAGAAGAAAACTGTGAAATAGCAAAGAAAATGCTTCTCCAGCCATATTGGCAGTGCTGATCTATACTGTCATGGTGAGAAGCATCTGAATAATGCTCCTTTGAGTTTCTACTTTCCCTTCAGTTCCAAATCCTACATGAATCAGAATGGAGAGAATGTAGGATTTTAGGTTAATTGCACTTGAATTAATAAGCATCCAGTTTTCAGATTAGGGGAGATTTTTCTGAAAGTAACCAATGTATTTACTGAAAAAAAAATGTTTTTTAATTTTATTTTTAAGGAAGCTTTAGATTATGTAATTGTTGCATTGAAAATATAGGGGATTCCCACATACCCCACCCCTCTCCCTCCCACACTTTTTCCCATTAGCAACATCCTTCATTAGTGTGGTACATTTGTTACAGTTGATGAACACATATTGAAGTATTGCTACTAATCATGATCTGTAGTTTACATTCTGGTTTACACTTTGCACTGCACAGTTCTACAGGTTTTGACAAAATGTATGATAGCCTATATCCATCACTGCAGTGTAATGAAAAACAATTTCAGTTTCCCAAAAATGCCTCCTTTTATACCTATTCTTTCTTTTCCCTCCCCTTACAACCTCTGGTGACTACTGCCTTTATATCAGTGGTTACAAATTCTTCCCTTACTAGAATAATAAATGTACTTATTTACATTTTTTTTGAGCTATTTACTTAATTCCACTTTTTATCACTACATCCTTATATCAGCCTGTCTGCAAAAATAGACCATTTAACAGAGGTAGACAGATTCAGTTTAGAAATGAATATTCATGTGTGAAGATTCATATGGAAGTCAGTAAAATAAAAGTCAAGAGTCCAGTCCTGTCACTAGCTGTTTGTCCTAATGCAGACTGCTTAATTTGTCTGGGTTTTGTTTTCTATTTTGGTCAGATATTGATAACATTACTTGCTTTGTCAACTTTTCAGATTTGTTGCGGCAGAATATGATGCAGTTATGTTCGTGATACTTCTTTGGAAATGAACATGCTAAATAATTGAGATGATGATGATTATGACAAAGCCTGGTAGAATCTAATTATTGATAACATCTGATTTAGAGCCCTGGTTTTTCTATTATATCTAGCCCTATTATTATTTTTTTTAAAGATTTATTTATTTTGTATTTATTTCTCTCTCTCCCCCTCACCCCCCAGTTGTCTGCTCTCTCTGTCCATTCGCTGTGTGTTCTTTTGTGTCCACTTCTATTCTTGTCAGTGGCACGGTAATCTGTCTCTCTTTTTGTTGCATCATCTTGCTGTGTCAGCAATCCATGTGTGCAGAGCCACTCCTGGGCAGGCTGGACTTGCTTTTGCACTGGGCGGCTCTCCTTACGGGGCGCACTCCTTGCACATGGGGCTCCCCTACGCGGGGGATACCCCTGCGTGTCACGGCACTCCTTGCATGCTTCAACACTGCACGTGGGCCAGCTCCACACGGGTCAAGGAGGCCCTGGGTTTGAACCGCAGACCTCCCATGTGGTAGGCGGACGCTCTCTCCTTTGAGCCAAGTCCACTTCCCTATCTAGCCTTATTATAATGGACTATTTTCAGTCCTTTTCAAAGTTCATGGTGGTGGGGAGGGGAATGTGGCTCAAGCAATTTGGCACCCGCCTCCCATATGGTAGGTCTGGGGTTTGGTTCCCAGTACCTCTTAAAGAAGACTAGCAGACACGAGGGAGCCATGGGGGGGAGGGGGTAAAAAAAAAAGTTCATGGTGGTGATGGTTGGACAGGACATTGCAGGCCAGGGAGAAAAGCCTAAACGATACATGGAGGCCTTGTATCCAATTAGGTTGATGCCTGGGTTACATGGAATTGGATAGTAGAAACTGGTGCCAAAAAATGTGGACTGGGCAAAATTCCCTTGGTTCTGAAGGGAAAGAGGAGCCATTGAAGAAGTTTGAAAAAAGGAGATTGATAGCACTTAGCTACAAGTGGCATGAGGGGATCTAAGATAAAGAATTCCTAGCTTGAATAACTGTGTGTGTGCGTGCTTATGCTATAAATAGAGTTTAGGAATTTGAATAGGAAAGAAATGGGAGTTCAAAATATGTATTCGTTTTGGCATCTATGGGCACATCACTTTATTCTCTTTGGCTTGAAAACAAAAAAGGTTAAATACTCTCCAAGATTCCTTTCGATGGAAGTTTCAATAGTTTTATAATTTATAGTACCAGAGTCCTTGTGATTAAATAGATTATCATGATGAATGGGCATTAAGAAACCTTTATTTCTTTTTTTAATATATTAATTTTTATTTTTAAGATACTTAGATTACATAAAATGAAGAAACTTTTATTTCTGACAGCCTTTTATAACAAACTACAGTGCTTTTTTCCCAGAGGCAACTTTTGAAGTTACCTAGAATTTTTTAACAAACATTTTTTAATCTTCATTTGTCTACTTTTCTTGCAAAGGTCATTGATTTTCCTCCTTCCAGGGCTTTGAGGCCCCTTGTACTCTGCCTCAGAGATCCCTTGTGGTTCCATTGATTGTGACCTGTAGGAGTTGTGCTCTCTCAAGGAGCAGGCAGGTTTTGTTGCCTTAGCCGTTAATAGCTAAGTTCTATTCCTCAGAAGATAAGGAGGCTCCTTCTACCTCTACCAGAGCTTTTTTTGCTTTCTTTCGGAAAGAGCATAACAGAGTAGTCAAGTGCTCTTGAGTCATACTGAGTTTAAATCTTTATCTTACTCTCATTAGCTGTGCTTCCTGTGCCTCAGTTTCCACATCTATAAAATGGCACTTATCTCAGAGTTTTGTTATGGAGATAAATGTACTTAGAAGAGTGTCTGGCACTTAGTGCTTTAATTATTTGTTAAATACTTTTATTGGTGATAGAGGATAGGACTGTTTTTGTTTTGTTAAGCAGAGTTAAATCGTGTTCCATAGCCAACAACAGCCCACTTCCAAGAGTATCAGATACAGGTTATTTTCTAAAGAGACAGCAGGTGCTTTCCAGGGCAGGAGGAAAATACTTTTTCCTCCTGGCTTCCTACTGCCATCCCCCGACCTGCACCTTTTCACCCACCCTCCTGCCTGAGTGCCTAAGCTTCCTGGTCAGACCTTCTTTGTTGTCTGCTCAGCTCCAGCTAGAGTAACAGACAACAGTCTTGCCATCATCACTTTAAAAATATTGTGGGTTACTTTTGTCCTTAGTAGAATTAAGCTAGTAGAAGTTGAAAACAGGCATGAACATTCTGGAAAAGTGGCTTTGAGTGTTTTCTGTTTGTTTTGCTTCCATGAATCTTTGTTTGTTCATGCTGGACTCTGCTAGAGTGTGTCGTGGATATTAACCACAGACAGGCAGACATGAGCCGTGAGCTAGGAGTCAGCATTTGTGTGTAGCTGGTAATTAGACATTTTCTCTTTAAGGGTTCCTGGTGTCCGTGGGGGTAAATTCATACTTCATCCAAGTATAACCATTACAGTTTGTAGAAATCCTACTCTTTGTATTTTGGCCTTCAGCATATCCCAGCCAAACTCATTCTTAAAATGTGTTCTTCACATCTTTGGGCTCCTTCCTGTAGTTATTATTAAGCCTTTTCTTCCAGTTTATTTTTCTTATATAGCTCCACTAAAGCTTGTTACTTCGATATTTTCATGTTTTCCAACCTTTGAACTGACCAGTTTTTGTCACTTTCTTTTTCTGTCAGTCATTGAGAAACTGGAAAAATTAATGCAAACTAGTAGTGAGAGTGGAAATGCAATTGAAAGCCTTTTTTTTCTATGTGCAAAGTACAACTTTTTTTTTTTTAAGATTTTATTTAATTCTCCCCCTTTCCTCCATTCTCTGCTCTCTCTGTCCGTCTGCTTGTATTCTCATTAGGCAGCTCCAGGAACCCATCCTGGGACCTTCTGGAGTAGGAGAGAGAATATCATTCTCTTGCGTCACTTCAGCTCCCTGGTCTGCTGCATCTCTTATTATTTCTCCTATGTGTCTCTTTGTTGCATCATTTTGCTGTGCCAACTCTCCGTGTGGGGCAGCACTCCACATGGGCCAGCTTGCCACACAGGTCACTTTGCCTTTACCAGGAGGCCCTGGGTATCAAACCCTGGACCTCCTATATGGTAGACGGAAGCCCAGTTACTTGAGCTACATCCACTTCCCCACAGTACAACTTTTTGATGTAGAACATTGTATTTTGGTAAAAGAACTCAGAGAAAATGACATAAGATTGATGCTAAGAACAAAAAGCAGGAGTAACTTTGTCACCATGTTCCTCTGGCTCACTGGAACTAGGCTTTGCCCTCATGAGTTTAAAAAAAAAATTTACCCGTGTAGTAATTGTTATTATGTGTGCAGCACATATAAACAACAACCTAATGAGAGGAACATACAGGGAAGGAGATATAAAAAAGGGAAAGTGGGCCTTGTTTTGTCCTGTACTAGTTCCTGGATCTTTCCTAAGCCGATGCTCCTGTTTCTCCCACTAGTCTTAATTGAAGTCCTCCTCTTCTCTTGGCTAGATTTCTAGAGTTTCTGCACCTTTAGACCTCATACTCCTCTCTGTAGTGTGGCTCCTTTTGTGTGCAGAGATGTGTGTGATTGTAAATGTACTCCTGATCCAGGGTTGTCAGCTCTTTGCTTAACTGAATGCCATCATTCGTTTCTCCCTTTTTGGCCTTCGTAACAAAGTATGCTGGCCAAAACCATTCAGAATAAACTTCATGGGATGGACAGAGCCTAATGAGCTTGTTTTGGGCTGAAGGTGCTAAGTGTGACAGACAGGAAATGAATCTAACTCTGTCACATTAGGGATATAGGTTATTCTATATTCCATGGTAAGGCTCACTGCCAGGGTGCTGGCTTCATGGGGTATTGTGCCTTACCTATATAGTGTCCAGATGTTTCAAGCCCTCGGGGACACCCTGTTTTGGTTTTGTTAACTGTGTGCCTGAGTTTTGTTGTTGTTGTTGCTATTATGGGAAGCACCAAAATGAATATCTTTATATAATATTTAATTATTTCCCTAGGAGAAATTTCCAGGAGCTAGATCCTAGGGTCGTAGGGTATGAACATTTTAATGGCTTTTGCCTTGTAATATATCTTGCTTTCTAAAGGAGCCATGCTTTTTTATGGTGCTGGCACTATTTCTACAAACTCCTTTAAAGTCAAGGGGGTTAGCATATGCATTTTCTTAGCACAACAGGGCACAGAACATGCCCTTGTTTTCAGATGGGTCCTTCCTTACTGTGAGGAAAAAAGGGCCAAGCAAGATTTATAAGCCCCATCTAGAAGTGACTACCTTTTCTTAGTTAAAGCTAGAAGGAAACATCCGCTTCATTGAGCTCACTCCACAAAGCACTGCCTTGGCTATGTGTGTGATATGTCTCATCTGGCACAGAGCCATCAAATGCATTTTTGGTAAGTTGTCCACTACTACTCACCCCACCCAGCACATGCTCAATTTGGAGTTTTCTTCATAGGCTTTTGTTAGTGGAATGTTATGGAAGTACAGTGGGTTTATTGAACATTTAAAAGTTTAACCACTTTTTAAAAAATGTCCTGGTATGTTTAAAATGACTGTGTTTCTCTATCTGGTTCCTTTTCTCCTTTACAAAAATAAAAACATCAAACTAGATAAAGGAATTTAGATGTAGCCAAGAGCCTCTATTTGAACCTTCTCTCAGGACTGTTGATTTAAAGCATTGTAAGTTTCCATGGTTCCTGTTATCTTAGGGTATCTTGTGAGTCGATCTTGTGAAGTGAACTCATGTGGTTCCTAGTGTGGGCTAACCCTAACCCTTTGTGTCTTATTTTTTCAGTGAACATAAAGATTCTGAAAAGAAACACAAAGAGAAGGAGAAAACCAAACATAAAGATGGAAGCTCAGAAAAGCATAAAGACAAACACAAAGACAGAGATAAGGAAAAACGAAAGGAGGAAAAGGTACAGACCCTTTCCAGTGGGGAAAGAAGAGATGTGGGATGTACTTTTATTTACTTTAAAAGCAGGTAATACAAAATACTCTACTGCATAGTAATCTTCTTTTCTTTAGTATAAGATCTGTTGGCCTTTGAGTAAAAAAAATCTCATCAGGAGAGTTGGGTTCAATCATAATCTTTAACTGTGAAATCCAACCAAGCCCTTTCCTACTATAATTTCTCATACATATTTATGTATTTTCTACTTTATTTTATATGGTAAATGGATAAATTGAGGATACAGGGTTTTTAGAAATGTTGATTGTCAGTTGGGAGGAAAATAATTCTGTTTTGGGAGAATATCTAAGGCCGTATTTGTCCTTTGTTAATTGCGGGTTCTTCCTGAGTGAAAATTTGGTGATGCTGGTGCCCTTTGTGACTTTTGGTACGAGTGTAAGCAGTGGAATCCTCAACACGAACAAGACTCATCTGACTGAAAATGAATAGTGTTGTATGCAGGTTTTCTTTTTTTCTTGTACTTTAGTTTTTAAAAAACTGCCGTTGGTACTTGGTAAATTCAGACAATATGAAATAGGGAATATGGTGAAAAATACACCTCATTTTTCACCCCTGTTGGCTGTCCTGTATCTTTTCATCTTTTCCTTTTCTGAGGAAGCCATTATAGATTATCTTTTGTACTCTTCCAGAGATGCTCTTTATATATTTACATGTGTATGTATAAGTTTCCTTTTCTGTGAATGTATGCAGAATTTTGAAAGCCCTAGAGTTTTTAACAAGTGTAGAATGTGGGGAGCTGAAGGAGAGGAGGGATTTTAGTATACTAAATCACTGCTGAATCAGAGAAGACAGAACAGGTTAGGATACTCTTCCTTTTTGTTTTGTTTTGTTTTTGTTTCCTTGCTGCACTGCCAATGGTGAATCCTTGAAAATTGGACTATATTTATTGAGGGAAGGAGACCTGCCATCCTTTAAAAGTAAAAAGCTGCCATTTAAAGAGATAAATTTCTCACAAAATTCGACAAGTATTCATGCTGAAGAATATTCAAAGACTCGTCTCATAAAGATACCAAGAGCCTTTAGTTCACCCATTCATATTTTGCTGACAAGAAGAGCCAGTGGTCGTGATCCCCAAGAGTTAAGGCCATGTATTCAGAAATAAGAGAGAGCCATCTTTCAGTT
The DNA here is from genome assembly GCF_030445035.2 of Dasypus novemcinctus. Classification (NCBI taxonomy): domain Eukaryota; kingdom Metazoa; phylum Chordata; class Mammalia; order Cingulata; family Dasypodidae; genus Dasypus; species Dasypus novemcinctus. Next base: position 44,600,786 of record NC_080696.1, read on the forward strand.
TAGTCCTTTCAAGGTACTAATCAGTCGTTATTTTATGTTTTAGATTAGAGCCTCTGGGGATGCAAAAATAAAGAAGGAGAAGGAAAATGGCTTCTCCAGGTAAGTCTCCTGCTCCATTGGCATATCTTTCTCTTTGGATATCCAGTAGGCCAGCTGCCCAGGTTGTTGTTTTATCTGATCTTACCAGAAACATACTGACCTGGTAATCTTGATGTTTCAGTGGGAGTTGGCAGTGAGAGGATCTGGTCTAAGCCAACTTGAGCATTTTTAGATTGCTGTAGAGACTGACCGGCACATTTTCCACAAGGTTATTTTAAGTGAAGGAGGATGATAGAAGAAGAATGATTATTGAGATATAATTACATACCATAAAATTTACCATTTTAATGTGTGGAGTTCATTGATTTTGGTATACTCAAAAGGTTGTGTAATCCGTCCACTTTTAATCACCCAAAAAGAAACTCCATAACCATGAGCATTCACTCCCCACCCCACCCTCTTCCTTCAGCCCCTGGAAAGTACTATGAAAATGCCTATTGACAGGGAAAGAGTTAAACTTAAGTTTAGATTATCTTTTTCAAAAAGATAAGAAAATGTATACAATATAGAGACCACTTTTTTTCCTATACTATTTTTGCTCTATTAGTTTGTTTTCCTCATCAGTATCAACTCCCTAAAAGTAAGCCTGAAGGTCCCCTCTAGTTTCAGAATACTGAATGTTTATGATCAAAATCTTCACTCACTTACTAGATGACAGAATGGATTGTATTAGTGTCCTAGGTGCTAAGACAAATACTCTACATTGGGTTGACTTAGAAATTTATTGACTCGCAGTTTCAGAGGCCAGAAGCCTTGCTTTTTCTCCTGGGGTCAGTCTAGTATAAAAGTTATCTTTTAGCTTTTGGAGTACTAAATAAATTGGTTCCAATTATTTCTGGGGTCAGATACATAATAAATCACTCAGGTAAGACCAGGGAACAATTTAGGTTTGTTCCTGTTGTGGTTTGGGTCGCATTCTGAAAGGTAACTAAAATGTAGAGGAGAAGAATACTGACTTGGAAAATAAGGCATCCTGATACCTAGACCCGAATATTGACCCTTCATCTATAAAGTGGGGGGGTAGCATTATCTATTTCTCAGGGTTGTAGTGAGGAAAAGTGCCCATGTAAAACTTATGTGCAAATCCACGCTGTTGTTATCTTTATACTAGCTTCTTAGTGGGATGATTATCCCTACTTTGTATTTAAGTAATATAGATAACCCAGCACTCTTTGACTGCAGGTTTTTTTCTCACTTTAGTCCACCACGAATTAAAGATGAACCTGAAGTTGATGGCTATTTTGCCCCTCCTAAAGAAGATATAAAGCCATTAAAGAGACCCCGAGACGAGGATGAGTGAGTATTTCGTATTACTTTGCCTTTTTAGACAAAAAGGAGTTGTTAAAGAATAAATGTGATGCATGTCTCTACAAAATATAGCAAAACTGCACTGATTTTTACTTGAAATTTGTGATTAATGGATTGGGCAACTGATTTCTTTTTGACTTAACAGGAAATGAGGTTTTCTGAGCAAGTAAGTAGTGTACCTGAGGCTTACATGGAGAATATATACTTAGGGTTTTCTTACAGTATTTCACTGATTAAAAAAAGGTAATGTGGGGGAAGCAGACTTGGCCCAATGGATAGGGTGTCCACCTATCCACCTATGGGAGGTCTGCGGTTCAAACCCCGGGCCTCCTTGACCCGTGTGGAGCTGGCCCATGCACAGTGCTGATGCGCGCAAGGAGTCCCGTGCCACGCAGGGGTGTGCCCCGCATAGGGGAGCCCCACGCGCAAGGAGTGCGCCCCGTAAGGAGAGCCGCCCACACGATAGAAAGAGCAGCCTGCCCAAGAATGGTGCCACACACACGGAGAGCTGACAAAATGAGATGACGCAACGAAAAGAAGCACAGATTCCCAGTGCCGCTGATAACGATAGAAGCAGTCACAGAAGAACAGTGAATGGACACAGAGCGCAGACAACTGGGGGAGGGGAAGAAGGGGAGAGAAATAAATAAATCTTAAAAAAAAAATCTCAGAGAAAAAAAGTAATGTGTATTTATTGTAGCAATTTCAAATAATGCAAAATTCATGAAGAATGTTTAAAATATTTTTTACTATAAGGTTATCATAGTCTACTACAGATAACATTTTCATTGTTCATTTTCCCCAAGAAACTGCCTGATCACATTCTAAGTGAAGTTTCAGTGTGTAGAAGTAATAAAAGCACTCTTACTCAGAGCAGTTATTTGAGATTCACATATACCTCTTTCTCATATTCAAACATTCATTTTTTTTTTCATTATCTTTAATTTTGAAAGCTTATTATGCTTCGAGACTCTACAAAGGATTTATGGTGGAAAGTGGGTGGAAAGGGAGTAGGGAAATAACTCATTGAACTCACATTTGTAATTATTCAATACAACCTCCTTCCCCCTAGCCAATTTTTGCATGGTAGCCATTGTTATACCATGTATTTGGCTCCCAGGCTTCCATCTTATAGTGATGTCTATTTCTTTATATATTCCTTCATCATACTTCTCTTCCAGAGCTGGGTTTTGTATAAAGTTATCTATGTCAGATTATAATTATTGGTGTTTGGTCTGACCTATGGGCCATTTACTTTTCCCCCTCCTATTGCTCTTGACTGTACAATGCCCAGCCAATAATAACAGCAGCCCACACCTGCCTTGGGGAGGTTTCCAAGAGTTTAATCCTGTGGGTGAGAACTCCTGAGTCACAATTGTGTTAATTGCATATTCGTGTCCCCTTTCCTAGTTCTGATTATAAACCTAAGAAAATTAAAACTGAAGATGTCAAGAAGGAGAAGAAACGAAAACTAGAGGAGGAAGAGGTTAGTATTGGGATTTGGGTTTCCTAGTGGAAGTTTCCATAAAACAACCATTGAAGGCAAATGGTTTTTAGGAATTTATTGATGTGTTGTAGTGGCAACACTGGGGAAAATACTCTTAAGTGCAAATTGTGACTGGGGCACTATTTTTAGCACCTGTCTAAGCCCCCAAAGTGTAATTAAGTTAACCAAGCCAGCAGTGACTCTACTCTCTTAGCCTTCCTGGGTGTTTACCTGTAGCTATGCTGCCAACTAAGTTGTTCCTAGAGAAACTATACTGTCCTTTTAACATACAGAGGAAGTATTAATAAGATCCCACATCTTGGCTTACAACCCTGAAGAATTTTACTTTGTATTTTCTCATATCTAACAAAGCTTGCTCATTACTCACTTTGGAGGTAACCATTATCACTATTTAACGGCTCCCACTTGAACGGAAGATAAAATCTAAGCTCTTTTTTACTGCTCCTCCAGATCTTGCTGCTGCATATGTCTCTTGATCTAGTGCCTCTATTCTCTAGCTCACCTTGTTCCAGACACTGGCTTCCTTTGTTCCTTTCCACAGTGGCCTCTCTTGCACTTTAGGACTTAATGTAACACATGCTCTTCCCCCTGTCTGGAACACCTGCATTCTTCCTCCCTTCCTTTTTTCTGCTGGCTTATCAACCTCCTTAAAATTTCCATTCACTTAAAGTACTTTTCTAAAGGTTCTGCTCTGTCCTTGTGGTAGGTTGAAAGTAAAACAAAATGGTTCCTCATTTTGGCCCTTTTTATTGTAGTGAAGAGTTGTTAGCAAACAATTTAAGAAGAAAATGTCAGAAATTCACAGGAATCTTTACCTTTTTTTATTTTTATCAAGTCAGTTTTATTGATACATATTAATAAAGCTTAAATCTATCCAGAGTGATCAGTGGTATTTGGTATAATTACATATTTGTGCGTCAAGGGATCTTAATCTTGGATTCTCCTAAGAGAAGGGGTTGAGTGAATTCTGAGCCCTTATGCTGAGGTTAACCACGGACTTGGGCAGAAGGGATGCACAAATGTAAAGTTGAGACAGTAAAGATAGTATGGAGAGGGGCAGGAAATCTTAGTATTTTATCATAGTAGACAAGAATAATCTTAATTAAAATTTATATAAGTGTAATTTATTTGTGCTTGCTATGTGACAGGCACTATTCTACATACTTTTTATGTATCATTTTTCATATATTTAAAACAACCCCAAGAGATAAATATTGCTATTTTCATCCCCATTTTACAGATGTGGAAACTGAGATACAGAGAAGTTAAATCAGTTGCCCTATTTTGCCCAACCTCTTAGTAGTAAAGTCAGGATTTGTACCCATGCAGTCTGATTCCATAGCCAGTGTATTGTCTGCTTTGTTATTCAGCCTGCTGTGGAACTTTGCTGATTTACCAAAGAGGGAGAAGAAGGTCCTTAATGAAACTATATTAAGAATGTTTGTTTTTGGCTGAAGTCCAAGTTAATGAGAGCCCAATCAAGAAATTGAGAGTGTAATGTTGAGTGTTAATTTCAGTAGTCAATCACTCCACTTTTAGGGAGATTATCAGTACATACTATACTACTCAGTGATGAAATATAAATTTTACCTCTCCATGCTTTCTATATTGTCTTTATGTTTATATTACATTGATGCAAAATAATACCTTTTCTCTGAGTTTGGAAGAGGTTATTAGTAATTGTTAAGCCATTTGGAAAAAAGAACAGTTGACTTCATTTTTTGTTGTTCTGTTTAACAACCCTCCCCTTTTGGGGGAAAATGCAGACTGAAAAACTCTGTGCATTAATAATACATGGTCATATGGTGGCAGGGACCCCAGATGGCAGGATTAGTCATTAAACCTTACTTGCTGGCTGTGTTGTATTGTTTTAAAATTTCTGGGAATTGTTCTGAAGTCTCTCAGTGACTGTTTATTCCATTTGGAGGCTTGAAAACTTAGAATGTAGTTAGCTGTCTCCTGATGGCACCATCTTTATGCCTGTTCAGATGCTTTTAAGAGAGTGTCTTCATTGAAAAACATTTCCCTCTCCTGTGGTTTGGCCCAACCTAAATAGCAAACAGTATCTGAATTAATGTGAGGTTCTAATACCTTCTCCTCCCAAACATAATTACACATTTATATTCTCCATGCCTATTTTTAAAGATGTGTTGTGTTGCAGGCCTTCATCTTTCTCCTGCCCCAAAGATCATTTGCTTATAGACCCTAAGTTTATTCCTATTTCAGTTCACATCCTATCAGGTCATCCTAAAATGTTTATTGCAGTCATTCCAGTGTGTCATATTCTGTTGTTTTTCCTTTAAACTAAGGCTGTCATCATAGTAACACCTGTATGACCTTGGGCAAGTAACAAAACCTCTGTTTCAAAAGTTTCCTTGATTGTAATCTGAAGAGGTCAAACCAAACTACAAAGTTCTTTGCAGCTCTGACATTCTGTAATAGACTTTAAGATGGTTCATAACCACTCTTCTTTGCTATATTAAACTTATTTAAATAAAGTTGGAGCAAAGGAAAATATTCTTCAGAAGAGTTTAGATTGTGCAGGATTCTCACCTATTGCATATCACATTTTAGTTCTGGGTTTGTATGTGCTACGTATGTGCATATTTTGAGATTTGCTTCCTGTATTGGTGAGTTGTACTTGTGGCTCTTACTCTGTGCAATTGTTATCAGGTTGTCTAGGCTCATAGTTCGAAGATGAAGCCATAAAGAAATATCACTTTAGGAAACTAATCCTTTTAGGATTTCCCAGTTATTTACTCACTGCTTTGGGATTTAGTTAACTCTTGAGTGATGTAATAGAAAGTATTCCCCACTAGAATGAGTCAGGGATTTCCTTTCAAACCGAATATTAAGTACCTAATATAAAGCCTCCACTATATATTATTTGATAATATTAGAAGAGGCTTAATGTCGAATAGGTTTAAAAACAAATGAGAATAATACACTGGGGTTACTTTATAGCTGTGGCTTCCCAAAATCTCCTGATGTTAAAACATAGTCTCCCAGACTCTTCTCCAGCAGAACCAGTGTTTTTAACCACTTTCTCAGTAATTTGTTTTGGGAAGTACTGCTCTAGAGCAGAGTTAGCAGTAAATTTTTGTTCACCTGTCAAATGCGTGAATTGGATATAAGATGCATTCCAGTTGCGATATTCCATGATTCTAGTTTTTCTTCTTCATGGCCCCTAGGAACTACTTGTAGAGGTGTAACTGGTTCTTTTTTAAGTGCTTTCTTATATGTTTCTTTGTAGGATGGTAAATTGAAAAAACCCAAGAGTAAAGATAAAGATAAAAAAGTTCCTGAGCCAGATAACAAGAAAAAGAAGGCCAAGAAAGAAGAAGAGCAAAAGTGGAAATGGTAACATCTCTGCACTGGGTTAAAATGTCAGCTCTTTTACATCACAACCTAGTTAAGAAAGACTGTTATTAAAATTCATAGCCTGGGAAGTGGATGTGGCTCAAGCGATTGAGCTCCCGCCTACTACATGGAAGGTTCCAGGTTCGGTTCCTGGTGCATCCTTAAGAAGATGAGCAAGACAGTAAGCTGATATGATGGGCAGGTGTGGTGAGCTGACACAACAAGAGACACAAGGAAGAAAACATAATGAGAGATGCAACAAAGCAGGGAGTGGAGGTGGCTCAAATGATTAGGCATCTCCCTCCCACATTGGAGGTCCCAGGTTCAGTTCCCAGTGCCTCCTAGAAAAACAAGGAAGATGAACAGACAAAACAAGTGCAAAACAACAAGGGGATGGGGGAGAAATAAATAAACCTTAAAAGAAAAATTAGCCTTATGTTTGAAGGGAAAATAAATACTTAGGCAGTCCCTCTAAACCAGGATTTCTTAAACCTTTTTTTGTTCCATGGACACCTTTGCCAGCAGGTGAAAACCCCGGACCGCTTCGCAGAATGTAGCAACAGATAGTTTTATGACATTCAGCATCGGCATGTTTTTAAATTAAATTGTAAGATTATTCAAAATTATGTTTTACAACTCTCCCATAATTTCACTACCTGATAACACAATTCGGCATCTGTTCAAACTGTCATTTTCGGCAAACATTTAGAAGTATGAGTTTTCCCACAGTGTCAAAACCACCTCCACCATCCATACCAATCTTTTTGTAGGCAGTTATCCCCACTGCACTTAGCGCATATTACATCAAAGAAAAATAATACTAAGTCCATACTATATACTGTGTATTATTGAATAAACACATCACATTCACACCAATATGTCCCTGCCAGAATAATGTTTTTGAATTTTCAATTCAAGCTCACAGACCCCCTGAAATCTTTGTGTCTTTGGACCCCTGGTTAAGAACCTCTGCTCTAAAATGGCTCATCTAAAATAAGTTTGCCAGTCCCAAGTGAAATCCTTAACCAGCTCTTAACCTGTTGGGTTCCACCCTATGGATTCTAGATGCAGACATAAATTTAGTGGCATTTAGCTGAGGAGAAAGTTACGTTTAAATTAATGAGGGGGTGTAGATGGATTATTCTATAAATCATGTTGGGGAAATCGCCTATTTGTTTAAAAAAAAAATGCCTTTACAAGAAAATATGGGTGAATATTTTTATAATTGTAGAATAGTTAAGACTTTTTGAACAAGAATTATAGCCAGAGCCATAAGGAAAAGATTTATAAATTTGATACATAAGAATTAAAATCTTCTATATAGTGAACAGACTCACACTATTAAAAATTAAAAATACAAGGGCAAATATTTACAGTACAAAGGACTAATATTCCTAATATGAAAAAAAACCTAATGGAAAAGCGAGTTAAAGAAAATAAATGGTGAATAAACATCTTAAAATTGGGTCAGTCTCGCAAAAAATAAAAATAAAATTAAGAAATGTCTTTGTTTAATGCCTCTTAGCTCGGCAAAGATGGGTAAGTATGAACATATCTGAGGTTATGAATGTGAGGAAATGGGCATTCTCTTTCACTGTGGCAGTGAAGGTTCAGACAATATAGAGGACAATCAAGCAATAACAGGTGAAAATGTTTTTTGAGAAGTTTATGTAAGGGAACTTTTATATTTAATAAATTTTTGGTATGTGGAAATTTCTAAATGTGTATTTTTGTACTTACCTTTCTTAAAACTTTGTGTTATTTAGCTACTACATCAGTAATACATGATTTGTATTTATATTGAAGACATTCACATAATCCAGAGGTATATGAGTTAGAAACTGAAAATTCCCTTTACCTCCCTTGTCCTGCCCCCACCACCATTCCCATTTTCTTTTTCATCCTTGAGGTTACCACTTGATAGTTTGGCATGTAGCCTTTTAGACCTTTTTGTGAGCATATGCTCTGTTGTTTCTATTGTATGACCCTATCCCCTCTGAGGAAATCAGAGGTGGTTGTTGGAAATCATGTGAGTGGTGAGTTAATAATTCATCCCTCTGTCATGTCTTTTAAAGTAAAGGAAGGGTATGCAATAAATGCTTGTTGAATGAACAAATTAATTTCTTTGTCCTCAGTAGCTTCCTGTGCTTTTCCCTCTTATTTTGGAAGACATGGCTGTTGTTGGGCCCAGAAGAAGATGTACTCTTATCTTGTCCAGCCTTATATGTGTAAAGTTAGGTGATTGGGGAGGGAAGGGGGCGTCTAATAGCTTGATTTTGCTTCTATGAGTTGAAATCCCTATCATTATTGCCCTACATAAATTCTAGAGTGACCCTGACCTTTGGTTTTCATTCTCGTTTTGGTTTAAGGGGAACTTACTAGTCTTCAACTGAACATAGTTGGTTTGGGGGTGAGTAATCTTTGCTGCAGCTTGTGATGCCTGCTCTTCTCAAATCTGATGCACTCTGAGCATTTTTCTCAAACACAGTGCTTGATGGTATACTCGTAGTATTTTGAGGGAAATAAGAGGAACACATGGTCTCAAAGCTGATAGCTTACCCTTCTGTTACTTTGGCTGCCTGTTGTGCTCTGAAGTCACTGATCCTGTCCTCAGTGACTGCCAGTGATGGCCTGCTCAGGGAACTGAAATGGCAGATACTCTCATTTTTACTATTTCTCTTGCTGTCCCACTAAAATAATTATATATTTTATCAACATGACAAATGTGCATATCTTTTGCATCCCTCCAAAGTCTGCCGACATGACAATCTTCCCAGAAAATAATACTCTTGAGTCTTAACTCCCTCTCTTCGGTAATTCTTGTAATAGGAAAATGTTCCAAGTCCCTCTGGGTTTCTTTGCTGTATCACGTTTTCCCCATAGAAGCAATATTGTGGGTGGTGGCAGTATGCTCAGGCTCATCCACAAAAACCTATTTAGTCCAGATGTTCCTATTTGTAATTGTTACCCATTGTTGCTGTGTAGGGTTTCAGTCTGCCTTGGGTCCAGTATACCTTTGTGGTGGGGGTGACCTGTTGGAACATAAGCCCGTTGTCAATTCTAAACAGAAATCGGAGATTTATTGCCAGGTGTTAGGCGTGACTTAAATGAATTTTGAGTCTCTAAATTTTAGCAGAATGTAAAATGCTCTAAGGAGTTAAGATTATAAAGTTGTAAGGAATTAAAGACGAAGACACACAAATACAATCAGTGAGAAAACACGTATAGAATATAGATTATTGGCGTTCTCCTCAAGCCAAAGAAACTGCCCTTGATTCCAAAGCTTAGCTTCTAAGAAGCTGAAACACATGACCTCAGTTTCTGAAATTTTAAAAATTAGATTTGTAGTTTACATTGTATGGTGAGGTACTTGTTAACTCAGAGGAAACTTGATTTCAAACAACATGCAGATGTTTACTTTCCGCATTTCAAGACAACTTTGTAAAATTGATACCTAACATGAATTCATAAACCAACCCTGCTTTAGAGAAGTCATTCATTTTGTTGGAGAACTTAAACATTGATGGGAGCCTACAAGGCAACACTGTTTTTATTCATACAGTAACACCAGCCCTTTGGAGAAGATGTTCTGTCTTCCTGCTTAAACTGAGATTTAGTGTTGAGTGCGTCGCTGAAGCTTTTAATTTGCTTTTTAAGTGGTAAATAAGTGGCTGTGGGTCCTCAAGATAAACATTTTGAGATAGGAATTGTAAAAACAATTTGGGGTCTTAATTTTTTTGTGTCTTTTTTTTTTTTTTAAGTTACATAAATCACAAAAAGTGTTACCTTAAAAAATATAAGAGGTTCCCACATACCTCACCCCCCATCCCACTGGAGTCTTAATTAAATAACACTGGAGTTGAAGAGGGGAGCCAAGTGTTGGGATAAAGAAAAGCACACCATTCTGAATCGCCTTATAGTTATTCAGTGACTTCTATGGATAGGCTTCTTGAAAGCGCTCCTTTGTACATACATACACATACACATATACATGTTTTCTCTTGATTTGGAGAAAATCCTATTACTTGCTTTTCTACCTTAAGGATCTTCCAATTTTTGTTGGAATACATTTGGAAAAGGAGGAGCAAAGCATAATGAGGTAAAAAGAGTAAGAGACTGGAGATTGGGTTGGTTCCTGCACCCAAGTCTTTTCTGTGCCAGCGACTAGCTGGGAAATCCTGCAAATTTCATATCTGAAAGTGAGTGGGTTGGTTATTGAGGCTCTTTAATGCTCCTTCCAGGTCTAAGATTTTATTGAATCTTGACTGGTTTTATAGTTAAACTGTTATAGCAGTTTTATATATGCAGTTCATACATGATATTTCTGAATTATGTTTAAGATATTGCAATTGAAATACAATAGCAAGGTTAGAATTGGCCTTCAGAAAGATTCCATAGAACTGCTGGGCTTTTCATTTTAAGATAGAAATAGTGAAGATTACAATCTGTGAAATTTATCTGATAGTAGTATAGCTACCTCTGCTATTTTTCAGTTACTGTTTGCTTGGAATATCTTTTTCCAGACTTTCACTTTCAGCTGATTTGTATCCCTGAGTCTGAAGTGAGTCTTTTGTAGACAACATATGAATGGCTCCTGTTTTTTCATCTGTTATCTGTGTCTTTTGACTGAGGTGTTTAATCCTTTCACATTCCATGATATTATTGTAAATGCATTATTTACTTTCACCATTTTATTCTTTGGCTTTCATAGGTCATATCTTATTTTCATCTGTCTTTTTACTCTTTTGGGTATCCTTTCTGCTAGTCTGCTCTTCTACACTCTTTCCTCCAATCCTCTCTTTCTTGTCTTATTCTTCTGGGCTGTAAGGTTCCCTTTCATGCTTACTGCAACAGTGACTTATATTTTATTCTCTTAGTTTCTGTTTATTTGTGAATATTTTAAACTCCTTCATATTTGAAGGACAGTTTTGCCAGATTGCTGGCAGTTTTTCTCTTTGAATATCCTAATTTTTTTTTTAAAGATTTATTTATTTATCTTTAATTCCTCCCCCCACCCCCGGTTGTCTGTTCTCTGTGTCTATTTGCTGCGTCTTGTTTCTTTGTCCGCTTCTGTTGTCGTCAGCGGCACAGGAAGTGTGGATGGCGCCATTCCTGGGCAGGCTGCACTTTTCTTTCAGGCTGGGCGGCTCTCCTTACAGGCGCACTCCTTGCGCGTGGGGCTCCCCTACACAGGGGACACCCCTGCATGGCAGGGCACTCCTTGCGCACATCAGCACTGCACATGGGCCAGCTCCACACGGGTCAAGGAGGCCCGGGGTTTGAACTGTGGACCTCCCATATGGTAGACGGACACCCTAACCACTGGGCCAAGTCCGTTTTCCTGAATATCCTAATTTTATCATACCACTGTTTTCTTGCCTCCATAGTTTCTGATAAGAAATCCACACTGAAGTCTTACTGGTCATCCCTTGTAGGTGGTGGTTTGCTTCTCCCTTACTGCTCTCAGAATTTTCTTTTTATCATTGGCATTTGACATTCTAAGTAGTATCTGTCTTAGAGCAGGTCTGTTTGGATTTATTCTGATTGGGATATGCTGCACTTCTTGGACATGTAAATTCATTTCTTTCATGGGAGTTGGGAAATTTTCAGCTATTATTTCCTCAGATTCTCTTTCTGCCCTTTCCCCCTTCTCCTTCTGGAACTCCCATGACACTTGGTTTCTTAAACTTCATGTTATCATTCAGCTCCCTGAGCCCAGGCTCACCTTTTCCCATTCTTTTCTCTCTGTGTTCTCTATTTTTCATTTCATCTGTACTGTCTGCTATCATTTTGAGTCTGTCTTTTGCCTTTCATTCCCATAGCTCTGTTATTTTTCTATTCAGGTTTTCAAATTGTTCTTTGTGCTTGCTCAGTGTCTTCTTGATGTCCTTTATCTCTTTAGCCATATTGTCTTTCAAGTTTCTGATTTGATTTAGGAGATTTATGTGAACCTTGTTGATTAGTTGTCTCAAATCCTGTGTCTCATCTGGGACTTTGATATATCCCTTTGCTTGGGCCATATCTTCCATTTTCTTAGTATGGCTTGTAATTTTTTGCTGATTATGATGATAAGTTTGCTCTGATGCTCAGATTCTCTTGCATAGGCATTTAGTGGTGGAAGGCTGCATGTCACTGCCATTCTTTGATTCTTGATCCTAGGATTGTCTCTGTTTAGTTGCTCCTATCTTGGCCATAGACCCAGTAATGGGTTACAGACCACTTTCAGGGGCCTTTGATGGGGAGGGAGATTTTAAAGGTCAGAAAAAGGCTTTTGTGCTTAATTTCCTCACGTGTACTTCCTTGGTCTGCCAGGGGATGGTACTCTTCAGTAGCCCCCTTGGTTCAGGTGTGTTGGCTGCAGCAATACTGACTGCAACAATGTGATGGAGGGTCCTGCCCCAGGGTGTTCAGAGCCTGGCTGTTCAAACTTTCTCAGAGGCTGTTCTGCAACCTTTGCCAGCAGCCCCCTTCCTTTTCCCAGGTAGGAAATAATTCCACTCCCATCTGTGTCCTCAGCAACCAAACCTTGTCGGTAGGGAGGGTATTTGTGAGAGTTGGATCTTTTTTGTCCCCTGCCTGCTCCCAGGACAAACAATGGTTCGGCCCCACCCAACTTGGAAGGGCTCCGGAGACCCTGCAGGCCAAATTTGTTGGACAAAAGCCAAATCACCCTTAGGCTGCATCCCTCTTTCTCCCCTTTCCTGGGGGTTTAGATCCCTGGGCCTCCTCTGTAACTGCTGCAGGAGACCAGAGAATTCAAAGCTGTCTGCCCCGAGGGTGGGGGGAAGGACACCAGCACCTGCAGCTTTAGCTCAGTTTTGCCCTCAAGGTTCTTTCCCTTTGTCCTTCTCTGTTTTGGATGGTCTCCAGCCTTCCCCTGGTGTCCTAAACCCTAGAACACTTTTTTCCAGACCATTTCTGCCTGTCCTCTAACTATTTCTCTGGGAGAGAAGTAAGTCCTGTATCTCTGTAGTGGCTACCTTTCCAGAAGTTTTCCTGTGACATTTTAAAATATTCTATTTGTAAGGCAACTGCTGACACTTTAAAAAAAAAAGTGATTCCAGAGAGAGACTTTTGAGACATCAGCCAATTACAGTGTCTCCTGTTCTATGAAATACATTTTGGATATAATTGGGAAATTTTTATTGTAAGGACTGGGTATTGAAATGATACGAGGGAATCATTAATTATGTTAGATGTAGTAATGGTACCATTATGAGACATTATTCTTATTTTTACAGAGATGCTTACTTAGGGGTGAGGTATCATATCTGCAATTTACTTTAAAATGGTTCAGCAAGAACAGGAAATTTAGCAAAATGCCAGCTGTTGTATATAGGTAATGAGTATCTGATATTTATTGTAGTTTTGGTTTTCTCTGTTTGACTATTTTCAAAATAAAATATTTAAAATAGTTTTCACTGAGCTTCAGATTCACTTATCAATGTCTGCTAGATGTCTCTATCCTGATAAACTTATAAGTAGTATAAACTCAATATGCCTCAACTGAAATATTATTTCTTAGCTTCCTGTTCCATTATGCACATTCTCATAGGATTGTTCCTTCCTTTATTTTCACCTTGCATCATCACCCCCTGGAGGCCTTTTCTTCTTATGTATGAACGTTATAAATAATACCTCTGTCATGTATACCAATGCAGTAAAACAAGTGTTTCCAAGTCCATATCCCCCACTTATTGTTGAGCTTCTTGAGTGATGATCTATGTCTTTGAGCTAAACTGTTGAAATGTATTTCTCTCCATTCACCAGAGTATTCCATGTTACTAACTGAGTGTTGGCTTTTTCAAAGTGAAGGACATCACCTAGTTGATCTTTGATGGTTACTTTGATCAGCATTACTTTGATTGAGGGGCCAGAGTCCAGAGCACAGGTCAATTGAGCAGACAATCATTTTGGCATTTAGTAAATGATAATCTTTATGCTAGGTGAGGTGACCACTAAATGAGATTGTATCTTGTCTTTTAAAGGTGGGAAGAAGAGCGCTACCCTGAAGGCATCAAGTGGAAATTTTTAGAACACAAAGGTCCTGTATTTGCTCCACCATATGAGCCTCTTCCGGAGAGTGTCAAGTTTTATTATGATGGTGAGTTGTTCCAAGGTTATTTGGTTCGTGGGCAAGAGAAGAGTCTGCTTCTACATAAGGATAGAAATTGAGAAATGATTCTAGGCTGTATGATCCTAAGCTTTTTGTTCATTTAATTTTTATTGTCTTTGTGTGGTTTGGCAGAAGGGGCATCCCATTTTAGTGCTGAAGAAGGGCTCAGAAAAAGGGGCTGTTAAGAGTCTTATATCTATGGTACAAAAAAAAAGATCCATCTACGTGACTCCCAGCACATGATCCAAAAGCTGAATATTTGTATTTGATCTTCATTTATAAGGAATTACTCTCTGCAAGTGTTAATTGGGAAAACCACACTTGAATGGAGGTAATTTTTTAGTAACATAAAGCCAGCCAATAAGCTACTCATCTCTAAAAACAGTGCTAATAATGAGTTAAGGATTAATTAATTGCCCATCAACCTCTGGATAGGGCTGGTAGGTATCACTCATTCTGCATTGCACATCTGTATTCCTTGGATATTTGAGCAGCCAAGTTTGATGAGCTGCTTTGGGGAAATGCCTTGTATGGGTCTCTTGGAACACTCAGAATTGCCAGAATCATCAGTATTACTGTCCTTGGGTTGACGGCTTTGAGAGTAGTCTTAGGCACTCCTCCTGTTGGCAGTGCAGCGGTATACAGATGGTAATGCTCAGCTCATTTTCCTCATTCCAAGAGTCCTCTCCAGAAACAGCTAGAGCATAGTTCCTCAAACCCTTAGGCGCTTAAGGTTCACCAGAGTGGATATGTGACCAGACAGCATGACAAGACATCATGGCAGAGTGGTACTATCAGCCCACACAGCAGGTCATTTCTGGAGACTTAAGTAATATGACTTAAAGCCAAAACGCCCATTTGAAGAGAAATGGCCTAGAACCTTGAAGAGACAATCATAAAAAGGGCAGGCATTCTGCAACCCTTGTACAGGCTCACCAAGACCTTTAGAATCCAACTGGTAAAGCCTTACTTTGCAATTCAGAGTAATTTGGGGGGAAGTTGGATTCCCTAGTCTTGGTGCTTCTTTTCTTGTTCATTAAGGGAAGCTGAGACCTAGTCACCATGGTCCCTTTCCCCTATTCTTGCCCAGTCGATCTCTCTGGACTTCCTTTGATTGTGTGAACTTCCACTCTTCACTGAGCCAAAATGTATTTGACTTATTAGTCCAAACTAACACTAATTGCTGCCTCCTCCCTGGGAAAGAGAATTCTCAGAGTCCGTTAGAACCTGCAGGGAAGGTTAAACCTGGTATGGACTGACTGAGACAGTGAATTGCTGCCACTACTAAGGCCCTCTGGTTTTCAGCTCTGACTCAGCAGTTTTCTCTCTCTGAAGCTCAGCCTTTTCCACGACTACCATTGCCAGGATCTTTCAAATCGTTTTCTCTAGCACTCTGCTGCAGGATGCTGTCATTTCATCTTTTGACAGCTTTTCTAAAACAGTCTAATATCTCTAAAACGGGAGGAGTCAAAATTGTTTCCTCTGTTTTGGCAAAATGCAGTAAAATTGCCAAAGATTGTCAGGTTTTTTTTGTCATCCCCCCCTCCCCTCCAAATGCTGTTAATACTGAAGAGATCCAGGAACAGCTTACATTCTTTCTCGCCATTTATTTTATTCTTAGTGTTTTAATGTTTTTCCTTATATTGGAAGCATGTTGGCAATTTTATGGACAACTCTGGTTATCTGTAGTGGAGGAGTTGTGAAGAACTGTAGGGAATGCTTAAAGCCAGCCTATTATTCCCAGGTGTTTGCTTCCTAGGCAGGAATTTAGGGGTTTGAGAGAAAGAAGCTGCGCCACCTGTTGGCCTTTTATGTTATGGTTTCCAAGTAGGTTTTTTGTGTCTACTGGGACAATTTGAATTTTGTGCTCCAGTTCTCCATTTACCTACAATTAGGGGTTATAACTTCTCATCCGTCCTGATAGCAGATGTCTTCTAAGATTTAAAATGAATGGATTTCTGGTCAAGCTTTCATTTTCTCTAATGAATATGAAAACCCTTGGTGAAATATTGCCCATTTAATAGAAAGGCAAAAGAATTATTGTTTAACCTTATTTTGTTTTAAATATAGCCAAATGCTATTATTATGGCTTGAATTAGTTCCAAATGGTGTTGTAATCTTGGATTTTCAAAAAAAAAAAAAGAAAATTGGCCCTATATATATTGCTAAAATTTCTCTAGTTGAAAAGTAGATTAAATTCCCAAGTACTTTCATTTATTGCTTTAGTAGCTAATTAAGGTACTCCAAACTTCTGGCCCCATTCAGATTTTCTTTACCAGTTAGCAACTGGTGTTCATTGCATAACTTCAGGGTTCCCTTAGAAGAGCTTTTACATAAATGCTTACACAGTGCCAAGCACTGCAGTAGTCCTTTATCCTCTGTGAGAGTCCTATTTGCCCTGGAGTAGGTAATGTCAGAATACCTTTGTTCAAGAGCAGTGCCTCTGAATCTGAAGTTTGCACATAAGTCACCTGGGAATCTTGTTAAAATGCCGTTTCTGCTTCTCTAGGTTTGGGATGGGCCCCAACATTCTGCATTTCTAACAAGATCCTAGATAATACTGATCTATGAATCCTTTGCTTGTCTGTGAACTCATTTTGAGTAGCAAGGTTCTAGAGCAGGGGTTCGTAACCTTTTTTGTTTCACAGACCCCTTTGCCAGTCAAGTGAAAACCACAGACTCCTTACTAAGTCCACACTGTACTGTGTATTATTTAATAAATATATCACAGCCACATTAACATATCCCCACAAGGTTTTTTTGAATTTCAGGCTCACAGACCTCTTGTTGAAGAACCCCTGTTCTAGAGGGAAGGTCTTATTTAGGCCATTTCTAAGAGAAGAATAATTCATACAAGTAGATATGAATCTGTGTGTTGTCTTTTTGTTGTTATTACAATGTATCACCAGAACTATACATACCTTGGGAAGGTAAACCATTACAAAAGAAGAAATCTTGAGAGCTCAGTATTTTTATTTAGAACATGAATGCTACACTTAACTTTTTGGAACCACTTTTTCCTCTAGGTAAAGTCATGAAGCTGAGCCCCAAAGCAGAAGAAGTAGCTACATTCTTTGCAAAAATGCTTGACCATGAATATACTACTAAGGAAATATTTAGGAAAAATTTCTTTAAAGACTGGAGAAAGGTATTGTATTTTGTGTGTTAATATCCTAGCATCTTGCAAAAATGTTAAGTAGTAAACTATAATTTTATGAAACATTTCCTCGGTAAAAATTTGCATTTTATGAATTTTGTTGTATTAAGTTTGTTTTGTCTGTTCATACACTATATTATATAGGGTTTCTAACCAGCAAAAAATGCCTGTTTCTTTCTTCTCAACTCATAAATGGCTGCAGGAGGGGATTTATTAGATTAGACCAAACTGAAATCCTCAACTATAGTTTGGATTTGTCGCGACAAACTCTGCTGTTACAAAGAGGGATGTTAATCTGATATTCTAGTCCTTCTTGATTCTTACTTATTTGCTTTAGATATTTTTTGTTCTTAAAACCATATGCATTATATCTGCCTAAATGATTTTAAAATAATCTCATTTCTCAATTTGGATGTGTAATCTCATTTCTTAACTTGGATAATGTGGACAAAAGCGGAGCAAAAGTGTTTTTTCAAAACTCACTAGTTGAGGTTAACTACCTCTCCTGACACCTTTGAAGAAATGGTGCTTTCCTATAATCACAAAGAAGCATAAGGATTTATTAGTGACTTACCTTCCTTCCAACTCTCTCTACCTTTTCTTTTGAATAGGAAATGACTAATGAAGAGAAGAATATTATTTCCAACTTAAGCAAATGTGATTTCACCCAGATGAGCCAGTATTTCAAAGCCCAAACAGAAGCTCGGAAACAGATGAGCAAGGAAGAGAAATTGGTACCACAAAATATTTAAAACTCAGCAGGATTCTAGAATAGTGATTGGTTTATCTTACTTTCTTCTTTGTTCTTAGGACTAAGCATTTTGTTTAATGACTAAATATAAGAACCCTAGTGCTCCACTGCAATACAAAACAGTAATTCAAATAATATATGGCATTTAAGAATGGACAGCCCTGCCCTGTAGTGACTATTGGATATTCAGGATTTAAGACAGATTAAGTAATACCAGCCATGTACTGCCCTGTTCTTAGACCTATTTTACTCTGGAATTTAGCCGTGCTCATCCAACCCCATCTTCCAGCCTTGGCCATCCTCTTTCCTGAAGAATCTTTTTAGTATCCAACTAGATACTGTTTTTCTCTAGAGTATGGGTTGTCAAGCTATAGGCTGTTTTTTAAAATAAAGTTTTATTGTAACTCAGCCACTCTCATTCATATGCATATTATCTATGGCTATTTTCAATATGATAATGGCAGTCAAGTAGTTGCAAAAAAGACCATATGGTACTCAAGGCTAAAATATTTTCTATCTCAAAAAAACTTTCCAACTATTGATGTAAAGAAATCCAGCCTAGAATCTCATTTTTTTTTTTCAAAACAGATGTTCAGAAATTAAGGGTTTTAAGGAACTCTGTACTTCAAGGTCTGTGTAGTTGAGTATTATAAAAAACTTAACATTTTTATGTAATTTAGGTCCTTGTATTTATATAACTCATTGTTTGATGGTAACTGGCCTTTAGTTTTAAAATCAATGCTTTATTTTGGAAATGAGAACTGTGTCAAACTTTTCAGTTTCAGTTTATTCTTATCCCCAATATCCACAATTAGTGTAGTTTGGTATACTCTTCACTTTGTGAGGTGTTTTACAACTTAAAAACTACTTTGGAACTTTGTTCTTGGAATAGCAATCCAAAGATAGAGGAATTTTATAAGCACTACTTGGTCAGGACCCCTGTCATATATATCTGCTGCTGGAAAGTTCTGACTCTGTTTCTACCCTTGAGGCAGTAGAATTGGTATAAGTAAGTATAAGATGGATAAAGAGTCAGCAGAGGGTAAGGAGACTCAAAATCTTCCCTCCCTCTTCCCCTTAGGAGAAAGGATCACAAAGTGTAGAAGAGATATACCCATATACTTGGAAAAGAATCTCTTGATAGGCTTGTCTGGATTGAAAACCCACATCATATGAAATGCTGTTTAACTAAATGTCTCTGGAAAACACAGAGACATTCTTTTTTTAAAATTATGTTTCACAATACCTAGATAACATGTATCCTTAAAGATAAAAGAATCAGTCTTGAATCTGTAGTTTGAAGTCAATCCTTACAGGTTGATCTTTTAAGAATTTTATTGTATTTAAGTTAGAAAAACCCACTAGAGCTTTTCTCCATTTTTAAAATTCATTTTTTAGTGATTTTTAGACTTTTTGCTACCATGATATGTCTTTCCCTCCCAGCCCCAGGAGATATGTTTGCATAGAACAGCCATTTGAATCCATTTTGAATCCACTTTTTTGCTGTCTTCCAGAAAATAAAAGAGGAGAACGAAAAATTACTGAAAGAATATGGCTTTTGTATTATGGATAATCACAAAGAAAGGATTGCCAACTTCAAAATTGAGCCTCCTGGGCTTTTCCGAGGCCGTGGCAACCACCCAAAGATGGGCATGCTGAAGAGACGGATCATGCCAGAGGATATAATCATCAATTGTAGCAAGTGAGCAAACAGTCCTTTGGTTCAGAAATGAGATAGAGTTATCTGTAGTTGGTAATATTTCCCACATTATAGAGGACCGTTCAGAAAGGAGGCACTTAAGGGTAACACTATATTATTTCCATGTGTAGATCTCCAAGTGTTTTCCAGATATTGACTGGGAGGAATAAACTTAAAGATGTATGCTTAGCAGATTTATCCATTTCGGGTCACAGAAGGTGAAATTGTTCCCCACTTCTCCTCATTTCACTTCCCTCCTATTTTGTTATTTTCCACAGGGATGCCAAGGTTCCTTCTCCCCCTCCAGGACATAAATGGAAAGAGGTCCGACATGATAACAAGGTTACTTGGCTGGTCTCCTGGACAGAGAACATCCAAGGTTCCATTAAATACATCATGCTGAACCCCAGTTCACGAATCAAAGTAAGCTGGTAGCTAAGAGCTGCACCAATTTCTAGGGCTGATAATCTCCTTTTGTTGAAATGCAATGCTCTTGCCATCAGAATCACGTTGAAAAGCTAAAAATTTTCCCCACAAAAAGGAGATAGTTTCATGGTTAGCATATGGTAAGCTCCTCAGGCTCTATCAGTGTTTTTCATCACATTAACCTTCTTATTTATAACATTCATTTATTAATTCACAAATATTTACTTAAAGCCCAGTGTGTAACAGGCAGTGTTGGTAAACAAGACAGACGCAGTCCTCCATACATATTGCTTACTGTCCAATGGTCAGAATGTGACAAGGGGATGGTAGATACATATTGGCTTTTACAGCTCTTCTCTTCTCTTCTTGCTTCTAAGGAAGGGATTATAGTTGCTCTGAATCCAGTGGAAAGAAGTTGTAATATATAGAGTGTCTTACATATTTCTGACTTCCCAAGGTCTCATCTGGGTAGGTTACCCCTATCTTAACCATAACCAGATGGGATAATGTTTGTTAAAGCATATTAAGCACATTATAAACTGTGTTCCCATGGGTTGTTATTGATATATTGATATTGATATTGATATTGATATTGATATTGAAAGCGGGAAGCTATCTTTGAGTGTCAGTCAGTTCTTACTAGCCAGCCAGCAAGCCATGTCTTTGCTTTTGAGAGTCCTGCAAACTTCCTCCCACAGACACTTTACTATGGGAATTTGAGCAGCCATCTAAGAGAGATGGAGTCCACAAAAAAAAAAAACACAAGGACTTACTTCTATATAGAGTGTGACTTTTTACACACGGGCTGGGAATTAAAGATCTTCTTAATTCTGGTTTATAGGTTGTCATCTGTTAGATATGAAAGCCACAGCCCAAAAGGCTGTCTGACTTGTCGAGACTAAACTGCACATTTTCTAGCTTATAGCTCTGTGTTCCCTGTATCACTACTTCTAATGAAAAATGACCATTGATTTGTTTTCTTCAATTCAACTGGAAAATGTCACTATACTTGTATAGAACCGAAAAATGGGAACACTCATGGTGAGCCAAAATCAAGTCATTTAAAGAAACATGTTTTCCTCTTTTGAAATAGCACAGAGCTATAGGCTACAAAGGTGGGTAAACAGTGGTCTTAGGGAAAGCAGATGTGGCTCAAGCAGTTGGGTGCCCACCTACCACATGGGAGGTCCTGGGTTCAGTTCCTGGTGCCTCCTAAAGACAAGCAAAACAGCAAGCTGATGCAACAAAGAGAGACAGTGAGGAAACACAATGAGAGACACAACAAGCAGGGAGGAGAGATGGCTGAAGTGATTGGGTGCTTCCTTGCCACATGGGAGGTCCTGAGTTTGGTTCCCAGGGTCTCTTAAAAAGAAGACAGAGAGTAGACAGCAAGTACAAAAGTGGGGGTTCGGGGGTGAGGGGATAAATAAATAAAATCTTTAAAAACAAACAACAAAAAATCACAGTGGTCTTAGCCCTCAAGGAGCTTGTAGGCTGGTAGTAAAAATTCACTTATATTAGAAGGAAGACAAATTAACTGCTTTAGATAAATAGAGCTGCTATTCCCAACAATTAGAAGTTAGGAGCAACTTTATGAAGGAAATGAGGTTACAGTTACATCTCAAAAGAGGTATTGCAGAGATAATTGTGTCGTATGGACAGAAAAGAAGGAAATGATGGTATTTTTGAGGAGTCTTATGTGGTAGAGCTATAGGAAAAGGTGAAAAGGAATAATAGGAAGAATGATAAAGAAGTAATGGTTATACAAGGTTATACAACATAGTGATTGTACTAAATGCCACTAGTGGTAAATTTTATGTTATTTGTATTTTACCACAACTAGAAAAAAATTATCAAAATAATGGGTTTTGTGTTACTGGTAAAAAGCATTTGCACGTAAGTTGACATGCTTCTCTTAACCATACCGGGCAAATACTAATGCCACCATTTTATAAATAAGTAAATTTAGTGTCTGGTAGGTCAAATAATGGCCCAAGATTCAATAATTAGTAAATAGCATAGATGGACTCTAACTTAGATTCTCCTGATACCTCTGTGATACTGTCAATTGTGGCCAGCCTTAAAATACCATGCTGAAGAGGTTGGACAGTATTCTTCATTTGATGGAGAACCATTGAAAGACTTTGAACAGAGGAATGTCTTGAATATTAACCCTGCTTCAGTAAATTTACAG
The DNA here is from genome assembly GCF_030445035.2 of Dasypus novemcinctus. NCBI lineage: Eukaryota > Metazoa > Chordata > Mammalia > Cingulata > Dasypodidae > Dasypus > Dasypus novemcinctus. Next base: position 44,623,403 of record NC_080696.1, read on the forward strand.
GCATTATATGTAATCATACCAGTAAATATAAACTATTCTAATTGTTGCAAAGGAAACGTGTAGGGTACCATTTGAAAGTATACAGGAGGGATGTGGTCAGGCATCTGGGATTTAAAAGGCCACTTTGAGGAGGTAACATTTAAGATGAAATGTTCAGGGAAGCAATTGGGTTCCTGTCTACCATATGGGAGGTCCAGGGTTCAATTCCTGGGGCCTCCTGGTGAAGGCAAGCTGGACCAAGCGGAGAGCTGGCACAGCAAGTTGACGAAACAGAAGAGACACAGAGGAGAGACAATAAGAGACGCTGTAGACCAGGGAGCTGAGGTGGCTCAAGAGATTGAGTACCTCTCTCCCACTCCAGAAAGTCCTAGGATCAGTTCCTGGTGCTGCCTGAAGGGAAGAAAAGCAGACACAGAAGAATGCACAGTGAATGGACACAGAGAGCAGACTACTGGGGGCGGGGGGTGTTAAATCTTAAAAAAAAAAAGAAAGGAGGAGAAGAAATGTAAAGGATGAGTAGAATTTAAACATGGGAAGAATCAGGGAACAGGTCATCCAGACAGAAAATAGTCTGTATGAAGTCACTGAATGAGAGAGCTCAGTGGTCTTGGCACTGAACAAGCCTGGGGTGGTATTAGAGATTAATGTGCAAAACAGAGGTATAGAGGAATGCAGGCCAAATCTTCAGCTCTTTTAAATTTTTTGCCTTATCCTAAGTCCTGTAAGTTAAAATAGGTTTTAAAGAGGGGAATGATGCCAGATTTGTGTTTTAGGAACCTGTGGCTTAATTGATGATTTTGACTGATAATCTGGAGGCTGGATTGGCCACAGACATGAAGTAGGGAGTCTATCTGTTGTAATACAGAACACAAGAAATGGTAATGATCTACTCTAGGATGATGGCAGTGGGGTGGAGAGAGGTGAACAGGTTCCAAGTATATGTATACTTTGTATGTTTACAGCTATGGATTAGAGTTGGCTACCTGAGAGTCTCTGAGCATTGAGGTCCTTGTTAGATAGGTTAGGTGTGGAGCACTTTAAGGGCAGAGAGCCAGCTACCAGACAATATCCAGTTAGCTCTTATACATAGCAGGCCTTTTTTTTTTTTTTTTTTTTTTAAGATTTTATTTATTCCCCTCTCCCCCGCTCCTCCTTGTCTGCTCTGTGTCTATTTCCTGCGTGTTCTTCTGTGTCTGGGTGTATTTTCATTAGGCAGCTCCAGGGAACAAGTCCTGGGACCTTCTGGAGGTAGAGAGAGGCGATCATTGTCTTGCGTCACCTCAGCTCCCTGATCTGCTGCACTCTTATTATCTCTCCTCTGTGTCTCTTTTTGCTGCATCATATTCCTGCACCAGTTCTTCGTGTAGGATAGCTTGCCACATGGGCCAGCTTGCCTTCACCAGGAGGCCCTGGGCATTGAACCCTGGAACTCCTATATGGTAGATGGGATCCCAGTTGCTTGAGCCACACCCGCTTCTCCATAGTAGGCATTTGTGCAGGTTTGTAGTGGTGAACCTAGAAGTCACATGAGTTAGGCTCTGCCAGGGGCCCAACCCAGGACAGTATACCTAACGAGTCATCTGGGATAGGATCCTAAGAAGAGGCATGAAGATCATTAAAGGCTTGGAAAGTGGTACCTTTGGTGGAAATAAGAATTGTTATTTCTTTTAAGCTTGCTGCCAAGGCTCTCAGCTCTCTCCTACTTAGTGAGATCTCCAGAGGACAGGGTTTGACCGCACCTTAAACTGTTCTTAACTTAGCAATGCCACTGGAAGAGGCATTTTCTTTTTTAGATGAAAAACAAAAAGGTATAAGCCTTATTAGGGGGTTTATTTTTTATGAAATACTTTGAAAATGCAAGAGTATGTAATAATGCACTAAGCACTCATATGCACTATCCAGCTATGTCAGATCTTAAACATGTCCTGTTTGTTCAATTATTTTATTTCACAAAAAACACATTCTGATAGACACAACTGAAGCCCCCTGTGTACCATTCTCCTTCCCTGTCGAATACTATAATGAATTTGATATTTTCATTTTTTATATTTTTACAATATATTTATGGGTGCATAAACAAAATATGCATCATTAAATTGGTTTTATCTTTAAATAGCTATGTTGTTGGGATCGTTCTGCAGCTTGCTTAATTATCTCATTCAGTTTTGTTTTGAGAATTTATCATCTTGACATATGCTTCTGATTTATCCATTTTATTTGCTGGATAGTGGCCCATTATATAAAAACTTAAAATTTCTTGCCAGACATTTCAGGTTGATTTACAATCTCTTGCTTTTATAAACAGTGCTGGAATAAACACATTTTCCTTGTGTGTACAGATGAGAATTTCTGGTGTTTTATTAGATGTGTCCAAATTGTTCCTAAAATACTTGAAACAGTTTACATCCCTACCATCTCCCCACCTCCCCCAGTCATGTATGCAAGGTCCTATTTTTCCATAACCTTGCCAGCATTTTTAAATTTGATTTTTACATTTTAATCTTCGTGTTTTAGTGTGTGGCTTGAGGTTAAAATCCTGTGTATTTTTTTTTTCATATTAGAACTGTTTAGTTATATTACTGCTTCTGTCATATATCAAATTTCTACATCTATATCTGTCTTTTTTACAAAAGAAGATACAAGAATGAACTATAAGAAAGCACATGAAAGAGTTCAAAATCATTAACCATCAGTGAAATGCAAATTTAAACTACAATGAGATACCAATTCCAGTTCTAAGTATTTACCCAAGTGAAATGAAAATATGTTCACTAAAAGACTTGTACAAGAATGCTCACATTTGTCCTTTGTTCATAAAAACCTCAAACTGGAAATATCTCAGAGACCCATCAATAGGAGCTTTGGGTATGCACATTTGCATATATAGCCATACTGAATATTCCAGTAGTTAAAAGGAGTAAACTGTAGAATCATGCAACAACATGACTTTATCTTAAAAACAAGTTGAGTAAAAGAAGCCAAGCACAAGAGTGTATACTGTCCCATTTATATTATTCTATAATAGGCAAAACTAATCTGTGATAGTACAAATCAGATCAGTGGTTGCTCAGTGGGAAGTTGCTTGGGAGGGGGCCTGAGAGAACTTTCTGGAATGCTGGAAATGTTCTATATCTTGATAAGTGTATGTAACTGTCAAAACTGATCAAACTGCACTTAAACCCATATATCCTTATAACATAAAATAGTAAAAATATTAAAAGGAGTAGTTTAATTGGCGTTTTAAAGAAGAAATAAAAGGCAAGTTTTGGAAGAAAATACTTATACTACATATATCTGGCAAAAGGACTTGGTATATTATAGAATATATAGGCAGCTCTACAAATCATTAATAAAAAGACAACCATATTTAAAAATGGATAGGTATAGAAGGCTGGTTAATGGTGGTTAGGTTTTATCTTTAAACATGGTATAAATACAAAGGGCCAGTTCTATCTTTTATTTCAGTGATGTATGTTTGGGGTTCAGAATGCCATTTATCCCCTTTAGGGTTCTATATAACATACAATGACAAATTTACATGGGCCTCACCACCTAGGTGAAAACTAAAGGATCACTAAAGAATATTGGCAAATGTCATTGTCCCCAATTCAGATCTCTGAGGGAATCTGGGTTAGAAAAGAATATTTAGCTGCCTCCTTACCTCCCACCTCCAACCCTGAATCCATATCCTGACCATATTTACTCACACTGCTGAATGGATAACGAGCTGTATTAGAGAGAGGTATAATATGGTGGACATTTTTTTTTAAATAAAGCCATCCAAATAATGTTTAGTTTAACCAATTTAAGCTCTTACCTATTACAGAAGGATGACTGAGTCAGGTAGGAAGAGAGGGAGTTAAATACAAATGTAACTTTCCCTCTACCTCCTTACAATTGATACTTTGTTTTACTAATGGTTTTGATGAGGTACTTGCATGGAAATTCTATTTTCTAGAAATAGTCTGAGAAAACAAGTCTAAGAGTAGTGTTACTCTGTGGACTCTGTTCAGGGACATTTAACAGAACAGGCATGTTTCCCGGGGTCCAGCTCTCCCATTGTAGACCTGGACAAGATGACTTCTCCCTCCCTCCACTCCATCCCAGTGTCCTTATTTGTGAGAATCTTGGACCCTCCTGTCAGGAGCCCAGCCAGCCTGTGAAAAAAGTTGATATAGTGGTATTCTCTGTGAATGACCTAATTGTTGGGTTTTTCTGAACCTTGTTTCCCTGACCTCTAGCTTACATTTCAGAGGCATGACTAAGGAATTGAGCAGATGTAACCCTCAGAGACAGGCTTTGGTCATTCTATGTGTTTTGGAGTGATGGGTACTCACTCCTGAGCTGGATGTTATTATACTGTTGAAGATGAGCCTTTCAAGTCCATTTATTTTTGCTTGTGTGTATAAGAACAATTGTCTTGGAGATTTTTTACTGACTTACACATGAGGAACAGCTTGTATCAAACCTTTTCTTATTCATCATCTTAAATGTCAAAATGTACTTAGAGAAATCAGAAATTTTAAGCTCTCCAGTGTCAGGAATAGAACTTAGATATTTATTCTGCATCACTGACTACTAAATCACCCACATACAACAACAGGTAATCACTGAATTTCTTGATTTGTAGACAAATATGTACATGCAACTGGTACACACGTAATTGTGGGAATGTGCTTTTATGTCTCCTTAGCACATTCCTTGTAAGCTTTAATTTCTGAATGTTTGTTAGAATCTAGAGGTGGAAGACATTTCTTGCTCTGTGTACCCTGTACCTCCTGCATGCTCAGGCAGCCGGTCATCTTGACTCCAGTTCTTATGCTTCGAGGACCATATGTTGGCATAGGCAGCAACAGGAATATGGGAGAAACTACTGTCCCTCTCCTTTGTTGCAGGGTCAGGGAGTTAAGAGCATAGTTTCTTGGGTTCTTCAGTTCCTTCCCTGTGTTCATGTCATGTAGTGTGTTTTGCACCTTGTCATGCTGCGTCCCTTTCTGTGATTGCTCAGGTTTTTTCCTACCTTCCCTTTCTCAGTTGACATTCTTACCAGTCTTTGCTTAAGTCTGTTTCCATTCAATATGGTAGTAGGAATCTTGGACCTGTATTGTTGTCTAGTTTGAATAGTTTTACATCCTTTTTAATAACCCTTCATTGGCTTTAGAATCAATTTTTAAACCTTTCACCAAAATCTGTTTCCTTCAGTCCAGTCAAGGGACACCTTAATGCAGAAGTTAAAAAATGGTGAGTAATTATGACGCTTCTGGAAGTCATTGTAATTCTTAGTAATTACATGTTGTAGTCTTTGGTTCTTCTTCTTGGAAAGCTTGATCAAACTGAATGAGTACCTTAAATTTAATGGTCTTTGTTTCTAGGTTAAAACTGTTATTAGGTCACAGATTCAGCTCAAGCTGTAGGGGGCATCTTGAGATACTTTATACCCTTCGTTTTGAAAGGAGAAGTCTAATTTTGGACATGCCATGTGGATTTTCCCCAAGAGCATAAACATTTCATAGAACGAAAGCCAGAGGCTTTATTAGCAATTAGACAAGAGTCAGTTGTGCTTGATGGTGAAATGGGACAGCATTAGTTCTCATCAAGTTAAATGCCCCAAACTTTCTTTTTCTGTCTTGCTTAAGCTCAAGTTCCTTTTTTTGATTTAAAGCTTTGAACTTTGATGTTCAAAGTCCATCTTTACTTCACCATTCCTAAGCAATCCACCTCTGGGGTTGGTTCTGCAGGGTGAGAAAGACTGGCAGAAATATGAGACTGCTCGACGACTGAAGAAGTGTGTGGACAAGATCCGGAACCAGTATCGAGAAGACTGGAAGTCCAAAGAGATGAAAGTCCGACAGAGAGCTGTAGCCCTGTACTTCATTGACAAGGTGAGGGTACCTTCCTGTCAGCACTGGCTCATATGTTCATGTCAAAAAAGATATAGGGAGTATCTACCTTGCTGCAGGTCCTATGCCAAGTACTGGAGAGGTGGTGACAGCCTAGATCTTCACAAGCCTGCCTTTTCTGAGTTTCTGGCCCAGTAAGGAAAGTTGAAGAAGAGGGAGACATTCAGTGTTTGCTGCTATCTGAATACAGTCTACCTAGTAGGAGAATATGCATAGTACAAATATGTCAGAAACACTGCATTAGCTTTCAAACTTTTTTTACCATGACCCACAATAGAAAATTTATTTTATTTACATCACAACCCTGCAAACATGTGTTTGTGTGTTGTGTATGAAACTGGACAGAAGTGATGTACAAAGCAATGTGTAGCCTTACTATGAACAGTTAATCAAGTTTGTACAAAATGGAAATACTCTTATTTCCTGCCTTGTGTCTAAAATAAATCATCTCCCTTTTCCCCTTCCTACTTTGAGAGAGGGTACAGAGAAAAGAGAGGCTGGAGTGTCTGGCAAAGTTGAGTATCACATGACTCTCCACACTTAGGGGAGGAGGTAACTGCAGAATCCAGAATATAAAGGTCTTGAAGACTGATGTTCTGTCCCCAAAGTGAAATGGGAGGCTTCTGGTTTTGATTTTCTAGAGAGCTTACGAGATTCCAGTTTTTTCATTCCCCCTCCTCTTTTTTTTCTCTCCTCCCTGAACAGCTTGCTTTGAGAGCAGGCAACGAGAAGGAGGAAGGCGAAACAGCGGACACTGTGGGTTGCTGCTCACTCCGTGTGGAGCATATCAACCTACACCCAGAACTGGATGGTCAAGAATATGTAGTAGAGTTTGACTTCCTTGGGAAGGACTCAATCAGATACTATAACAAGGTCCCTGTTGAGAAACGAGTAAGTTAATGTGGCCTCGGTTCTCTGGCATGCTTTTTCATTGTCATTCATGCAACATTTACTAAGCGCTTTCTGTATACTCTACACTGTGTTGGGTGCTGGAAAAAATGACTTGAAAGAGAGGGAAGAGCTCTGTTTGGAGTCCTGTGTACCTCTGTTTGGTCCCTGCTACCTTTTTGGGAATGAGGGATCATCTCCCATAGCAGGATTGAACAGATTATGCTCTCGAGAGCTGACCTTCACAGCAGACTCCAAGTAAGATGTAACCCAGCATGCTATTTTAATAATCACATCCCAGTATCCGCTGGTCATGTTGCACATTTATTACTTTTGCAGCTTTGCCCAACCTCTCCCCAGCTCCTAAGCATAAAAACTTAGCTTGTAAATCCCCGGGTCTCTGAGACCATAGCTGAAAAGGATGCTGCTGCTTTATGGTCCCTGACCCACTCTTTCTTAAACAGAGACCTTCAGTGTACAGGACTCCAGTAATCCAGCACATCAGCAGTCTGAGGTTTAATCAGTAATTAGCTTTTGCTGGCTAGGAAATGCTCCAAATTAAAGGAGACTAAAGAGACCTGACAATTAAATATATTACCTGGCCCTGGGTTGAATGCTACAGTGTAAGTAAAGGACTTCAATAGGGAAGTGGAAGTGGCTCAAGCATTTGGGCACCTGCCTTCCATGTGGGAGGTCCCGGGTTCAGTTCCCAGTGCCTCCTACAAAAGACGATAAGACCGTAAGCTGGCGCAATGGGCTGACGAAACAAGGTGACAAAACGAGACACAAAGAGAAAACACAGTGAGAGATACAACAAAGCAGGGAGCAGAGGTGGCTCAAGTGATTAAGCACCTCTCTCCCACATGGGAAGTCCTGTGTTCAGTTCCCAGTGCTTCCTAAAGAGAAGATGAGCAGATACAGTGAACAATAAATGGACATAGCAGACAGCGCAAATGTCGAGGGAGGGGTGGAGAAATAAAATAAATCTTTAAAAAATAAAAGACCATTTGACAGAAGTGGAATATGGGAAGTAAATTAGATAAAAGTAGGTATCAACTGTAAATTTCTGAAATTGCTATGTACTATAGTTATATAAGAGACTCAGTATCCTTTGGAAATTCTTAAGAAATATATACTGAAATATTTCAGGTTAAAGGGCCATAATATATATGTTACCCACAAATGGTACCCCCCAAAAATTATGTACATGCATACCATATACACATATGTGGAGAGTGAGTGAGCAAGCACGTGGTACATGTGCAGATGATAAATGGGGTAAAATGTTAACAGTTGGTGACTTGGGGTAAAGGATATATGGTTCTTTGTGTATGTGTATGCATATTTTTTCAAATTTCTGTAAGTTTGAAATTATTTACAAAGACAAGTTTTAAAAATAATAATAATTAGTCTTTGCATATTTCTTTTAGGTTTTTAAGAACCTACAACTATTTATGGAGAACAAGCAGCCTGAGGATGATCTTTTTGATAGACTCAATGTAAGTGACAGAATGCCCAGGGTTGGGGAATGGATGTAGTTCAAGTGATTTGAGTGCCTGCTTCCCATGTACATGGTCCCGGGTTCGATCCCCAGTACCTCCTAAAAATAAACAAAACCAACTCTCTTTGGGGAGCTGATGTAGCTCAGTGGTTGAATACCTGCTTCCCATGTACAAGATCCTGGGTTCATTCCCTAGCACCTCCTTAAAAAAAAAATGCCTGGGGTTGAAATGGGCCCAGCTAGGGTCTCACAGGCTCCCGAAGGAGAGAGTTGCCTGGGGTGACTTGGGCTCTCCTTTTTGCCTAGCCTTGCCTTATGGCATCCTAGACACTTCTTCCTCCCTCAGGGCACACCGTGAATCCATGGCCAGGAGCGGGCCACCCCTCTGTTGCAGAAGGACTGCCAAAGCCCTGAGGGCAGGAGTAGACAAATCCTGCCTTTCATCCTCTCCTGGCTCCTACAGAGCCTTCCCTTGGCTGAATGCCTGGCCATCTCTGCTGGACACCCAAGACCTGTCCCTGAGGTCTTATCAGGGAAGGATAAATTTGCTTTACTGTCTTCTTAGGATTGAAGTACTTTAAAGGGAGGGAAGGTATCACACAACCCTATATTTTGGGGTTCTTTGCTCTCTTTCTTCACACTGATAGGAACTTGGCACGGTTGTGATTGCATTGGCCTAATGAATGACTCCTAGAATTTGTCAGAAGAGGCAGAATGGTATGGCTTTTACCTAATCCCAACATCTTCTCTGCTTTGACTCCTCTAGACTGGTATTCTAAATAAACATCTTCAGGATCTCATGGAAGGCTTGACTGCCAAGGTGTTCCGTACATACAACGCCTCCATCACGCTACAGCAGCAACTAAAAGAACTCACAGCCCGTAAGTACTGCTTGCACAGACTGGGCCCAGTCCCCTACCAGTGATAGCCAGTGTCTTGCTTAGCTAAGTCCTAGATCACGTCCACTTTTTCTCCTTAATATTGGGAATAGAATTTTTTTTTTCTCCAGACCTATAGTAAAGAGCTATGTCTTAGTTGTATAAACATAGGATCATTACTGTTTCCCCCACTCGCATCCCAGTTTCTAGATTAATTTCTTGGGATGCTGACAGGGGCTTTCCATCTGCTCTGAAAATGCTTGCATTTTGTGTTTTGTATATTTGTTATTACCAGGCTCACGGGGTGAAGACATAGTGCTGTGATGCTCTATTAAATGAGAGAGAGTAAGGTTGTCATAGTTACTGGAAAAATACAGGAGCAAGTCCTTTCTCTGAGGTCTCTGTTGCTTTTTCCACGCCAAAGTAGGTAATAGTCTCCTAAATGTAGCTATAGAAGGTATCACCAAAAGCCACAGGCTTTTTTCCTGGAGCCCAGTGACTGCTAAATTTCCACTGTCCTCTGTAAATATGTCAGGTGGCTTTGGAATATGAGCCAGAAAAGCTAGACTTGGGTGGGTATGTTGAGGGTCAGTATTTTGGGATGAGATAAAGAATGCCACAGTTCTTTGGAGGACATTTGAAATATTACTGAGACTTCAAATTCCTCTTGTGATGGAAATTTAGACAGGCTAAGTTTACCTACCAAATTCCTATTGTCATATTCTTATGACTGTTGACTTTGTGCTTTGATGAAAAATCATCTGAGTGAGATAAGGGCCAGTAAAATCATGGGGGTGAGGCACTGGGGGAAGACAAGTTGTGTGTGCTCTGTTGGTATAAAAACCGAACCTCTTACTTTCATGTTTCTTTATAGCGGATGAGAACATCCCAGCGAAGATCCTTTCTTATAATCGTGCCAACCGAGCTGTTGCAATTCTTTGTAACCATCAGAGGGCACCACCAAAAACTTTTGAGAAGTCCATGATGAATTTGCAGTCCAAGGTATCTTGGAATTGGATGGTGGGGTAGCAAAATGAAGAGGGCCTTGTCTGCTATGGCAGATAATCTGAAAATGAGAGACATTCATAATCCAATTCTCTGAACTAGGATATCAGGAAGCAAGTTCTGTGTGTGTTCTGGGAGAAAGGTCCATGGTAAAGATAAAGAAATGGAAATATGATTGTAGTTATCCATTATCAAGAGTGTGAGTACAGAGTGCCTATTATTCAGGAAGTCTTAAGACTTTATTTTATGGATGGAAGTTCTCTATTGGCTGCTTATTTTGAAAAGCTAAATCTTCTATACCTCCTTTGAGATGTTGCTAATATCTTTTTATTTGTATTTATGTACAAGGAAATGGACATAAAGATTGTCATCGTCACAATTCCTTGCTACAAGCACAAAAATACGGCTATTCCCAAATTAGATTGTTTCAAATTTAAAAGATGATGAAACAATGATTTTTTATTTTATTTTTTGCAAAATAATGTCCCCCTAATCCTAGCACAACTCTTTATTTTTACATTCCACACTAATCATATTTTTATATAATTCATCATCAGACATCTGTTGACTACTGGCTGTGTGCCAGACAGAGTTACTGCCCTAGAAGCTCTTACAACCTAGAAGGAGGGATTGACATCCAAACAAGAAGATGCTGTTCCTCTTCCAAGTACCTCTCTCTTCCTCTGACTCTGCTTGATACTGAGTTTTTAAGCCACAAGGCATTAGTATTTTATGATGAACATTTCTATGTTAATAGCTAACATAGTAGTCCATCCTAATATATTAACATTGAGAATTCCCAGATATTTCACTATAGTGCAGATACAAAGGATTATAAAGGAAACTAATTACATTGAACTACCATTATAAAAATATATTTTTAAGTCTGGGATATAGTAATAGATTTACTTCCGTATTTACTTATTAAGTAAGATCTTGATGGGGTCTAATAAATACTGTAAAGTTCAAAGTAACAATACAATATTTAAATATTTCTGCAACAATAATGATATGCATATATCTCATTTCTACTGATAAAGTCATAGATACTACCAGTAATACTATAGTTTGTTGCCTGCATTTATAATTGAAGAAGAAATCCTAAGTTTTGATTAGAGATTAGTAAAATTACAGATGTTATTTTTTTTCCCCAATCCATGTGTACAGAGTTCTGTATTTGGAAAACTACTGCTGTAGAGTGAGAGTTGATACGCATTTTAAGGTCCAGAATGTTTAATTTCTGTTGAGATTGCCTTAAGATAAATATCCAGAAGATAGGCACTTCAGTCAAAAGACACAAATAACCTATAGTTGATTATGTAGATAATCATCCAGCTTTCCTGAAGGGGGGATGTACATTTCCACATGAATGAATCTTTAGACTTTTTGAATCCTTGGACCTTGTGGTTGGCAGGCATAGAATCCTATAACCACCCGTCCTCGTGGTTCCCATTTGCTGTCATTCTGCTAAATGGTGGTCATTGGGCTTTTTTTACTTTTCTGATGTTATCAGCCCAAGTCAGAAATAAAAGCATGAATATTCAGGTTGTGGTTGTGTTTACCTAATTCAGGAGACCCCTCCCTAGAGCATAAGGAGGTCTTCTGTTGATCTCACCCTGGAACCACTCTTTGGGCAACCCAGGCTGCCTGCCAGACGAGCCCTCCAAGCCTCAGATCCCTCCCCTGTGTGCCACAAAGCAAACATACATCCCTGTTTGCCAAGTGAATCAATGGAGTCTTTGATGCTTTGAGAAAATTTGACATAGCATGCCAATTTGCATTCACAGAAATGGTTAAAAGATTGTGGTTTGCTGCATGCATATCTAGCCCTAAGAAGAATCTGGCTAGTGGTGTATGTGATATTTTTGTGTATAGAATTATTTCCCTGAGGTTGGCTTTGGATAACTTAGATGTTGGAAATAAGCCATTGGTAGTAAAATGTCCTTAATGATTCTCTCACAATGGTGGCCTGTGTTTCCAGTCTTGGAAACAGACAATTCTAGGCTCAGTAAGCAGCAACCCCAAGTGTGTGAGTCAAGCATGTGTTTACTCTGTGGAGGTTCCCCTGACTCACAAGTCTGCAAGGTGGTGATAGCAGGTATGGAGCTCTCCGGCTGCCATCTCTGTGTCAGAAATTTCATTTGGTGAAAAAAGACCTACAGCTAAAAACCTCTCTTCTTTATTGGTAACTGCTCTAATATCCTTCCTACTTCAGACCTCTCACCTTTAAAAACAGAATGCCAAAGCTGGGGCATACCACATATTGGTTTGGAACAAACTGAGCTATTTGACTTCCTGGGTACCTTTTCATTGCCATTTTTAGTCCCTTGGATATTCTCTTCACTGTATCCATTTTTCTTGAGAAGCTAGCAATCCTATTTTAGTGTTGGCAAATCTGAGGAAGGAGCTAGATAAGTAGACACAAGGATCTTGTCTCAGGCTTCATGTAGCGTGTCTCCTACAGTATTCTTGGAATGCAGGCTAAAAAACCTGGCTCACGCCCCATTTGATAAATAGCTGTCATCTGTAGTCCTCCTCTTAAGTGTCTAAAGCCAAAGTGTTCTCTGACTGAAAGATTAGCACCCAGATTTCCAGTCCTAGAAGGGTCTTCACACACAACTTCTTACCTAATGGGGCCTCAGGTCACTCCTCTGTAGAACCCTCATTTTTCAGGGCTCCCTAAAGAGCATACATAGACAACTAGAAGTGGAATTCAACAGTCATCATGCCTTCACAAAGCCACCTTTGGTGTTTTTACCTGACAAACCACCATGAGTGACAGCCTGCCTAGTAGAGTCAACCTCTGTACAGTTCATCTTTGATAGAGCCCTTCTCTTTCTCTCTGGGCTCATTTTTCTCCTAATCCTTATTGCTCTTCTCCCTGCCCAGATTGATGCCAAGAAGGAACAGCTAGCAGATGCCCGGAGAGACCTGAAAAGCGCTAAGGCTGATGCCAAGGTCATGAAGGATGCAAAGACTAAGAAGTATGTGCATGATACTGTGTGAAGCTGGGGGTTGGTTGAGAGAGAAAAATGTGCAGCACTAGTGAGGCCCTTAGGACCCCAGCTTTTCTAGGGTTTTTGAGCATTGTCTTTTGGAAAATTCTGTACTTGGGGTATTTACTGTCCGAAGGTGGCAAGATGCAGTGTGCTTTTGTACAAAGGCCTGTCCTGGTTCCTGATGACTCTTTGCCATTCTTCCAGGGTGGTTGAATCAAAGAAGAAGGCCGTGCAGAGATTGGAGGAGCAGTTGATGAAACTGGAAGTTCAGGCCACTGATCGAGAGGAGAATAAACAAATTGCCTTGGGAACCTCCAAACTTAATTATCTGGACCCTAGGATCTCAGTGGCTTGGTAAGCATTGAGCCCCACTTGAGTGCTTGCTGCTGGCTCGAGAAAGGTGGAGGGGGTTCAAAGAGCATTGTCCACCTCCACATGCCATTCCTAAGCCCCACACTTCTAGCCTTCTGGAAACCTTTGGCTTCTGCTGTGTTAGTGGTGCTCTGATGGCTGAGACTTGTCTACAAATGCAGCAGAACCTCCTGGATGGTCATCAGTGGTCAATACTAGCATATTAACTTTCAAGTGTGTTTATATTCTCTCTCTCTGTCTCTCACACACACAGACACACAGAGTCATGTAATAGTATCCAAAAGAAGTGAGTTTTTTGGAAGATGTTTAGTTAACTTGAGTAGAGGCATCATCCCCTATGGTACCTGCTATTCTCAGCCAGAAATTCTCCCTAACTTTTGTACCCTTTCTGCTTTTTTCTCTTTTATGGTGCTTAGAAGCATTGGCTCTTAAGAGTACAGTGGTTAAGAGTTAGATTGAGTTAATTCCATAAAGCCCCTAGACCATGTCTGATGTGCCATTAATTCACTCTAGGAAAAGGTGGCACATTTGACCCCAGGTCTGGGCCATTGCTCTCTGAATTAAACTAATTCTCTCTTCTTTCTCCTTTGTTTGCAGGTGCAAGAAGTGGGGGGTCCCGATTGAGAAAATTTACAACAAAACCCAGCGGGAGAAGTTTGCCTGGGCCATTGACATGGCCGATGAGGACTATGAGTTTTAGCCAATCTGAAGAAGCAGGGTTCTGTGAAAAGGAACAGTGTGGTTTGAGGAAGATGGATAAACTGTGAGCCTCGCTTGCCCTCATGCGTGAGGAGGAGAGGCAGCAAGTCTTAACAAACCAAGATCTTTGCGAAAAGATAAACCTGGAGATATTATAAGGGAGTGCTGAGCCAGTTGTCCTATGGACAACTTATTTAAAAAATATTTCAGATATCAAAATTCTAGCTGTATGATTTGTTTTGAATTTTTTTTGTTTTTTGTTTTTTGTTTTTCAAGATGGCAAGTGGATGGGAATTTGTCAAGAGTTCTGCCAGGCAAATTCACTGTTTCACTGAAGCATTTGGATTCTCTTAGCTACTGTATACGAAGTCCGATTATATTGGTGCGTTTTTACAGTTAGGGTTTTGCAATAACTTCTATATTTTAATAGAAATGAATTCCTAACACCCTCTCCCCTATTTCAGGAATTTAAAATTAAGTAGAACAAAAACCCAGCGCACCTGTTAGAGTCGTCACTATCGTCATGGGAATCAATTTTCATTAAACTTGAAGCAGTTGTGACATCGGCAGTGTTTTGGTTCAGACACCTGTTCACAGAAAAGCATGATGGGAAAATATTTCCTGACTTGAGTGTTCCTTTTTAAATGTGAATTTTTATTTCTTTTTAATTATTTTAAAATATTTAAACCTTTTTCTTGATCTTAAAGATCGTGTAGATTGGGGTTGGGGAGGGATGAGGGGTGAGTGAGTCTATAATGAAATAATCAGTGACTGAAACCATTTTCCCATCATCCTTTGTTCTGAGCATTCTCTGTACCATTTAAGACATCCATCTTTTTTCTTTTTAAAATCCCAGTCTTTCACTTGAAAGGTTTTATTGTGTAAAAAGTTCAACAGGTCAGTAAATTTAGAGGAAAATGAGTATTTGGTCCAAAAAAGGAAAAATAATCAAGATTTTAGGGCTTTTATTTTTTCTTTTGTAATTGTGTAAAAAATGGGGGAAAAAACATAAAAAGCAGAATTTTAATGTGAAGACATTTTTTGCTATAATCATTAGTTTTAGAGGCATTGTTAGTTTAGCGTGTGTGCAGAGTCCATTTCCCACATCTTTCCTCGAGTATCTTCTATTTTTATCATGAATTCCCTTTTAATCAACTGTAGGTTATTTAAAATAAATTCCTACAACTTAATGGAAACTTAGTGTCTGCCTCTCTGTTACTCTGGGGCCACACCAGAGTTGGGATCCTGGGCTGGGACATAGCATGGGGCTGGGCTTGGTATATGATGGGTCTGACTCTTGAGTCAGCAGGCTGTGTCCCTCCCCAGGGTCTGGGCCTGGCCTGGCAGGTGGTATATCTGTCCTGTGTGGGTGTGGCTCACTGGGGACCCAAAGTCCACATCCTGATAGAGGCAGCCCAGGACCTGTAAGGAAGGTGTAGGTAAAGTACAAGAACTGAATTTGAAGCAAAGAGTGGGTAATGGGGATTTTTTTGGTTTGTTTGTTTTTCTGGTTGCAGCTCATTCTTTAAAAGACAGCAAATACATAAGTTCCAATTGCTTTTTCTTTTTCTTTTTCTTTTTGTAAAATATCAGGGTAGGGAAGTGGCTGTGGCTCAATCAGTTGGGCTCCCGTCTACCATATGGGAGGCCCTGGGTTCGCATCCCAGGGCTTCCTTGTGAAGGCAGGCTCACCCTCATGCTGCAGAGAACCACCGGCCTGGGCCACAGAGTGCCACCAGCCCATAAGCACCACGGTGAGCTGACTCAGCAAGGTGACTCAACAAAAAGGGGGACAAGTAAAAACACAGGAGAGTGCGCAGCAAGTGAACACAGCCGACAGCAGGCAAGCTGCAAGGCGGGGGTTGGTAAATAAATACAGACACAGAAGAACGCACAGCAAATGGACATGGCAGACAGCAAGCAAGCCGCAAGGGGGAGGAGGGGATTAAAAAAAAGAATAAAATATATATATATCGGTAACCTGTGCCAAAAAGGAGCAACATTTCACACCCTGAGCATCCTTTCTTATAGTGCTGTGTTATCAGAGATATAGTGCAATGCTTTTAACTGACAAGCCAGGGTGGTGTGAAGGTTACCCCTGGAGGAAGAGGTCCCTTTGTCAGAAAATTGGAGACATCCAGAAGAGATTTTGCCCACCACCGATTGGAAATAAAGGCTGAAACTTAGTGCCTACAATAGTGGGTTTCACAACTAGAACAGGCAGGTAAGGCCCATGATACAAACTGCTTCAACACAGGCTATCTTAATTGGGACGATACAGTATAGCCAATAAAATTTAGAACATGCAAGTAGCCCAGAACTTTGGCGGTTGGTGAGGGAAGACCCGTCAGGTATATTGCAATATTGAAAGGTTCAAAAGCACTGACAAAGTGTTCAGCTGCCCCAAGGGCAGCATATGAGAATTGATTCCAGTGAAATGCTGCATTCCCAGAAGTGCTATTTATCCCAGAACTACACCCTAGGTGGTCCAGTTCTGTTTGTGCTGGGATGAACTGAAGTACTTTATGTCATTCTGGAGGATAGAGCAGCAAAGAAGTCCTATTTTGGGGGAGTTGTTTAGTTGCTCTCTCAAACATCATGGGTCATGGTAGCATGTAAAATGTTTTTTCTTTATATGAACTTGCATTTCTGAGCTTTGAAATTCATTTAATTACTTTCTTACATCAGCCTCAACATATTCGAACTTCAGAATCTTCCCGGCCAATGGTTTGGCAACAGTGGGTCTTTGAGCTCTCTTGTGAGCCGATGTTTTTATTTCTCATTTTTCTGCCTGGCAATTTACCTTCATTTCTAGGCTGCGGTATATTTCATTGTTCTAATTATTCCAGCGTTGGTCTTAGACTCATTTGCCAGGTCAGTGTGTTTCCAATCTGGTACCATATTTCATTCCACTCCTCGCTTTTTTGGGACCAAGAATCCAGGTTCATTTCAGGTTCACTGGGTCTATGGTTCAGCTTCATTGCCACTGTATTTTTCAGCTCTTCCCTTGTTGGCCAGAGCATTGCTTTGGCTTTCATCATCTTCATCTCAATACCTAATGGGACCCTCTGAATCGGAGTCACTCCCCTTCTCTTCCTCTTCCTCCTGCAGACACTGCGGAAGTTTGGGAGTGACTGATAAAGGCGCCGTGTCTTCAATGAGTGCACATGGGCGGATTTGCTCCTCTTCTTCATTGTCTGGAACTTTCAGCATTTCATTAGTGATGGGAAGTGACCTGGTCTGACCCAGGGTCCTGCTGTCCTCAGAAAAGGTGTCACTTCTCGGAGAGCAATGAAAGCTGGTTGGGGCCTGCTGGATTCGAATATGCAGCGGGAACAGGTGCAACCTAGAGGGTACATGGCGTTCCCCAAAGCTCTACTCCAAAGTTCTATTGTGTACTTCTAATCTTCCTGCTGAGGGACCTCCTGGGGTCAGTCTAAGAAGATAGAAACTCAATTTCTGGCCAACTTGAAAAGTCTTAGTGGGGAATGGAGGGGATCATGGGGCCTCTGGAGGTATATGACTAGGCACCAGCAGGGATGGAGAAGGAGGTGGGATAATCAGCAGAGGTAAAAGGCCCAGAGTATGTTCTCTTCTCTCTTTGATCATGTGGGACTTCTGTGGTGGCAGCAGTAGCAGCAGATTCTAAGATGGGTACCAAGGTTGACAGAATGCCTCTCTAGGTGGTAAGGGTGGGGACAGTTTTGATAACAGTGTACCACTATTTATTGCTTGGGACAGTTCAGCAACGACAGGGTTGCTATTCCTGTGAGCTGGTATAGGAGGAGGGATATGGGGCTGCTTGGCAGGGACTATGTGGGTCAGGCTTGGTGTAGCAGTAGTGTTAGTGCTGGCAGGAGTAGTAGGTGGGGTTCTGGGTGCTGGGGAAGGGGTGCTAGAGGAATTTAACAGTCTGCTAGGTTCTTGGTAGTAGGGACTGTAGTGGTGGAGGAGATGGACCTTGCTGTGCTGCCAGAGGAAGTGGCATCCTTTGCTTGCCATTCACTTCGTTAGAAGAAAACAAGCGGCCTTCTTGAGGAAGTAAAGCCTGTTTGGGTGCATTCTCAGGAGCAGATTCTGCATCAGAATTAGACTGGCTTCCATTTGAACTCAGTTGCTTTTTTGCATCTTCTGGAGCGGGTTTCCTAAGAGTTGCTATGCTTCCTGGCTCTTCCTCCATTTGGACTGGACTAGAAGACCTGACACGCCAAATGAGGTGGTATGGCCATTTTTCAACATGGAATGGCTCAACTTCCCCAGATCTTCACCACTTTCATCATCAGCTACTGCTTAAAAGTCACTCACTGGAGAAAGTTTTGACATTATTGGACCAGCAATGAGGACTGAAATATCAAAATACAATCGCTGTGATAGACAAATTTAAGACTAGGGCAGCAATGTGGGCATAGAGACAAATTTGGTCAAAAATTTAAAAGAAAACCAGGAAATGGCAATCAGTACTGCTTTCGGCATGAAGCTAAGTATGTACAGAAAGACGGAATGTTTGCCCCAGGGAACCTTTACCAAGCACTCCATTTCATAAAGACCACAGCCAGATAAGGTAATCACTAGGAGGGGAGAGTGAACAACAGTTAAAAAAAGACCCTCTCAACAAGAGGGAAGGAGGGAGGGAATGAACCGAAAAAGGAAACAGGAGAAGGAAGGAAGGAAGATTCAAATCCTGAGGGTGGGTAAAGTTTATTGACCAAGATGGAGCATGTGTATTTGAGAGGCAGATTTTTGAAGAGCTTGTCATATATGCTGGTCAGAAGCAGAATGGAGGAACTTCTTTGGGTTTGCTTATGTGGCTTAAGTTTACACTTCGGATGGGAGGAATGAAGCTAATTAGAGCACTGCCCCAGAAGCCCTCTCACAGGGGGAAGGCAGACTTCTCCCTGTGTTGATTGGTTTGTTGAAAAAAGGAGGATTTCTGTGACCACTCCTAAGTGCTCCAGGTCCCCAAGCTGGCCATGGTCCTTTTATCCTAGGTTAGAGTAAAGTCAAAGCCTAGAATTCAGAGTGAAGGATAAAATCTCTGGGTCAAGTGGAGCAGGGAGCAGTAAGGGTAGAGTAGTCAGAATTGGCCATAGCAGAGGGTCCTGCAAGGCAACTAGGTGCTGCTGGGAAAGGATTGGGAAGGGCATCCTGGGCAGTGGCAGCAGATCTGGAGGAGCAAAACCAAAGAATAAGAGACTCACCAGGTAGCTGGGGGCCACATATGAAGGGCCTTGGAAGATGCTTGAACCTGAAGTCTTAGGAGTAAACCCACCCTCTGCCCATTCATCCACTATATCTGTTCCCTCCTGCTTCGAGGCATGTCCTGAGAACAGAAACCCAGGTCAAAGGAGAGGCCAGATGAACAGTGTCTGAGAAGCTCCTAGCATCAGGCCCATCAGTGGTGCCAGCGCCCAGTGGTAGGCAAAAGGAGACGGGCAAGAAATGGGCCTCCTCCTACTCCCCAAGCCAGACAGTAGTGTGTGCTTGGCTCTTCTTTCTCTCTCAGCTCCCACATCAGGTCAGCGAGACCTGTCTCTTCTCCCTTCCCAAAGCTGTCAAATCTACCTCAGGCCTTGCCACTTAAAAAGTGAAAAAAGAAACTTCAACCCTCAGCCTTTCCAGCCACCACCCCCTCCCTCTCCATTTAACAAACAAGCACCTGGAATGAATCATCGACATTCTGCCTCTCCTGACAGCTTCATTGCCCAGTCATTCCCCCGCCCACTTTAACTAGCTTCTGTCCCACCTGCCCCCAGTTCCCCAGTCCACTGGTGACCTCCAAATGACCAAACCAATGAAAGGGCTCTTCATTCTGCATCTTAAGCTCTTTGTGGCACTGGAAACTCTCGACTGCTCTTTTTATCCCCCCCACAGGTTTATCAAGGTATATTTTACAAATAAAATTCACTCATTTCAAGTGTACAATGATTTTTAGTAGCCGTCACCATAAATCATGTTTAGAATATTTTCATCCTCCCAGTAAGATCCCTCATGCCCTATTTTTTTTTTTGAGGTACCAGGACCTCATATGCGGGAGGCCAGCACTCAACCAGTGAGCCACATTATCTCTTCTGAGGTGGCTCCCTTGTCTCTTTGCTCATTGTTTGCTCATTGTCTGCTCAGTTTTTTGTTTTTTTTAAATACTTAAAAAAATTTTTTAATACATTTCTTTTTTCCTCTCCCCCTCCCTCTTCCCCTCCCCTCTCCCTGCTGGGGTTTCTTGCTGTGTCCATTTGCTGTGTGCTTTGTATCTATTTCTCTCCTTTTTTGTCGTCTCATTTTCTCTCCTCTAGGATTCACTGGGATTTGATCCTGGGGACCTCTGATATGAAGAGAATTCCCTGTCAGTTGCGCCACCTCAGTTCCTGGTCTCTGCTGTGCTTCACCTTGACTTCCCTCTTTGTCTTTTGTTGTGTCATCATCTTGCTGCATGACTCACTTGCACGGGGACTGCTCACCACGGGGGCACTTGCGCAGCCACTCAGCTCACTGCAGGGACACTCGGCTTGCCATGCAGGCATGCTGTCACTTTTTCTTTTTTACCAAGAGGCCCCAGGGATCAAACCCCGGTCCTCCCATATGGTAGGCAAAAGCCCTATCTCTTGAGCCACATCCACTTTGCATTGTTTTGTTTTAGTTTGCTCGTCTGCTCATTTTTGCTCATTGTTTTCTTTAGGAGGCTCCGAGATCCAAACTCAGGACCTCCCATGTGGGAAGTGGGCACTCGACTGCTTGAGCCACATCTGTTGCCCCTCATCCCCATTTAAAGTTAATCCCCATGCCTAGTCCTGGCCTCTGCTGAACTTTCTTTCTGTAAATATGCCTTTTCTGGACATTTCATATAAATGGAATTATACAGCATGTGAACATTCCCTTCTTAAAACACCTCTTAAGCTTCCATGATGCCACTTCTCCAGGTTTTTCTCCTATCCCTATCATGCTGTTCCTTCTCTGTCACCTCTGTTAGGTTCTTAAATACCATGGTTCCCTTCTCACTCTGCCTAGCTGGTTTCATGTGTACCTAAACTGATGAGTGTCATATCTCCAGGCTAGACATCTTTCCTGAGCTCCAGACACATTCCCAAGCTACCTTTCTGTGGGTAATGCCATGGGAACCAGCCTCTTGGAAACTGAGCTCAGAACCTATTCCAAGGCACTTGGGCCTGGGTGTCATATTTTAGTGAAAGGTATCACCACCCATTCTATCCCAACCTGAAAACTAGGGCAGCCCTCATTCCTCACTCCTTCCCTCACTTACACATCCAATAAATTAACAACTCTGTTGAACTCACCTCCTAAATGGACACATCATATATAGTTATATTCCCCCCAGAAAAATTTTTAAATTTTCTTCTGCGAAAAGAAAGAGATGCATTATGTTTCAGTCCTTATAAAGTCCTACATATAATGGGATGCTCAACTTGTTTTGAACCAAAAGCACTTTTTGGGTAAAACACATTACCCTGAAATGACCTCGGTCAGGCTAGTTTTGGACGCTTATAAGTAGTCCCCTGACACAATTGGTAAACAAGTCTGTAAGTCTGTAAAATTACAGACTTAGTAATTATTTCTCACAATCCCAAGTATTACATATGAACAAGCCTTAAAAAAGTCCTGATCTTTTAGAAAAACTCTGAAATATTTATGACTAACATTTGAGATTTGTTTAAAAGTAACAAGGTTGGAACCTCATGTTTTTTAATGTAACATTTTTTGAGATGTATATATCTTCAAAAAAATACAGTTTACCAAAATGATGGGGGTGTGGGGGGGTGGGGAGTGGGTTATATGGGAACCTCATGTTTTTTAATTTAGCGTTCTTTGTGATCTACTAACTTTAATAATAAAAAAAGTGCAAAAAAAAACCATGGGAGGCATGAGTGGGTAAAGTTTGACATGAAACAAGAGTGACCACCAGGTCATAATTGTTGAAGGTGGGCAATGGGTATGTGGAAGTTCACTGTATTACCTTGTCTATGCCTCTATACATTTGAAATTTGCCATAGTAATTATAAAAGCAGTACAGAAAGTAGTTCTTTTGAAGATCTGTAATATATATTTGTGGAACAAATGAAAAATTGTTTTAATGTTAAACATGGGAGGGAGGGGGAGGGAGATTTCCTGCAAAGGGACCCTGGGAAACATTTTAGGGTGATGGAAATGTTCTGTGTCTTGATTGGCTGATGGTTACATCAGGGTGTACATTTATCTAAAATCACCAAATTACATTTAAAATGGGTGCACTTTATTATAGTAAATTATCCTTTAATAAAGTTGATTTTTCAAAAGCATTTTCTCTGAGAAGGCAGTGACAACCTTCTAAGTATGCTTTCAGAAATTATATTAGATAAATCAAAAAGTGGCTCTAATGGTGACAAATACATAAGAATTAAAGATTCATGTAAAAAGAAAAAAATTCATGTACAGAGTTTGAATACTTTATTACTGGAAATGTGAGAATGGGAAAAATCAACGTTCATATTTTGTTCATATATTGTTTTAAATAGTATGTGATTTAAAATATGTAACATAACTAAATGCATCTCTAAAATGTTTACATTTTAGTTGCAAACAAAAACCTCCTGGGGTGATCTTATTGTGAAAATGAAGGATTGCCTTCTATTTTCAGCCACTGCCTAACTTCAAGCACATACAGTATCTCTCACTTTTCTCTATCCCCAACAGCCTACAAAAGGTCTAGGAAGGCAGGTGTCCCTTCTCAGGGTTCCAGGGGCCCTCATCACCACCGAATCAGCATGACAACTTGAGAATTGTGTTAGATTCATCCCTGCTACCGTAGTGCTATGCAGGAGGCATCGGGACTGTTTAATGGAAAGGAGGAGGGAGAAAAGAGAAACAGAGTGGCCCTGGCTAGTGGCTAGCAAGGGCCTTTTCCTCTTCCTCCAGAGCCGTACTACTGAGGGGAAGCAATGGCAGCATCCCTGCCACTCCAGAAGAAGGTGCACTTGGAGCCTAGCTCTTCAGCCCCAATATCTGGTCCCCTAGGGGGACCAACCAGCAAGGAGGTAGCTGCATCTGTGGAGAGAGCAGAGATGGATTCATAGGGGCCAGAGATCAAGCGTCTAAATTGCCAGTGTTGGGATGGAGCTTAAGGTGGGTGGAGGCGAGTACTTCTTAAGCACTGGCTGTGTACTGAGCTATGTATTGGACCTGCCTGGCCCACAAATCCAGGGATTCTTTGTCAGGCACCTACTGTAAGAACAGTAAAGAGCAGCTTAAAGGAAAGGGGGCGGCGGACTTGGCCCAGTGGTTAGGGCATCCGTCTGCCACATGGGAGGTCCACGGTTCAAACCCCGGGCCTTCTTGACCCATGTGGAGCTGGCCCATGCGCAGTGCTGATGCGCGCAAGGAGTGCCCTGCCACGCAGGCGTGTCCCCCACGTAGGGGAGCCCCACGCACAAGGAGTGTGCCCATAAGGAGAGCCGCCCAGCGCGAAAGAAAGTGCAGCCTGCCCAGGAATGGCGCCGCCCACGCGGAGAGCTGACACAACAAGATGATGCAACAAAAAGAAACACAGATTCCCATGCCACTGATGACAACAGAAGTGGACAACGAACACACAGCAAATAGACACAGAACAGACAACTGGGGCCAAAGGAGGGGAAGGGGAGAGAAATAAATAAATCTTTAAAAACAACAACAAAAAAAATAAATAAAGGAAAGGGGCAGGAAGCAAATGTGGCTCAAGGGATTGAGCTCCTGCCTATCCCATGGGAGGTCCCAGGTTCAGTTCCTGGGGCATTCTAAAGAGAAGACAAGTAGACACAGCACACAGCGAATGGACAAAAATAGCAAACAGTAAGCACAAAAACAACTGGGGGGGGGAGGGAATAAAATAAGATAAATCTTTTAAAAAAATAAAGGGGAAAAGTTTTATGTGTGGGTCAAATTAGACAGTACAAGTCTATAAATTTGCCTACCTTAAATTGCAGAAGGAGCTTCACTGAGTTATACTTTCCTATTACACCTTCTATATTCACCCAAGATCATTAAAAGGAACAGATAAATGAATACTGCTTTATGTTGTTAATCTGTTGAGGACATTCTCCACTATTTCAGTCAAGTAAGTGTCCATATGAGAAACTTCTTTTATAATTTAGCCCCAGGAAAGTTCTTCTCCCCTAAGGACTCAGAATAGGAGGAGTTTTTGCCTTGGCTGCCAGGAAGCTCAGCTACATTTGCTTGTCACAGCAGCTATGTTAACTTATACAGTTGGTCTTTTATCTTCCTCCTTCCTATGGCCTCCTTACCCCAACCCCCCTTTTTTAGAAGGCACCAGGGATTGAACCGGGGGACCTTGTACATGTAAAGGGTAGCTCAACCACTGAACTACACCCTCTCCACCATATCCCATTTTTATAGTACAATATTTTTGTCCTGGGTTTTAAGTACTCTAAACTTTTTTTCCCCCGAGGGTTAGAAAAGAATACATTTTTGTAGGACAAAGAAGGACTTACTGCCTCAATTGCCGTGAGAGCCGTCTGCAGAAAACCTTCAGCTCTCAGTTCCCTCTGAGAGAGTCCTGGCCATGTGCTCTTCCCAGGGCTGTCCACATCCAATGAGTGGTTCAGACGGGGCTATAAAGAACCAGCCAGTTCAGCCCAAGCCAGACAACAGAGCTCCCTGGGGGGTGGCTAAGGCTGTCATCAGGCCTGCACCGCTGCTTGATATTCTCCCTCTGCCCACTCCTGTTTCCTTCTTCTCCCATCCACAGTGTTGATCCCAACAGTACTTCCAAATAAACATTCTGCACCCAAACCCCTGCAGAGTCTGCAGAAAGAACCCAACCTGCAACAACAATTCACAAAGAACGAAAAATAGAAAACAGATCAGGTAGTGTTCTTAGGGAAAGGGGCAAGGACATACAATAAATGCCCAAATGTACATGGGAGGTAACACAGCATCGACTCTGGGGCCAGACTGCCCGGATCTGAATCCCGTCTCTGCCACCTAGCAGCTGTGTGACCTTGGGCATGTCCCTCAACCCCTCTGTCCTCCAGCTTTCTCATCTGTAAAATGAGGATAATAACAGTACTTGTCTCATAGGGCTGTGATGTGGGTAATGCAGTTAGCTATATGGTGCTTAATACTTGCCAAGCTGTGTTCTAAGTGTCTGTTAAATAAAATATCTGTGAGGCCTAGCCCACAGGGCCAGGGGAGCAGCTGCACGGACTCCTCCCCAGTCTTCAGGCACAGGCACTGGCGTAGGCTAGGGCATGTTGAAGCGTGAGTGTTCACAGAAATAGGCCCAAGCAGAGCTAGTCTGGATGATGTCAGCGATGTGTGCTCGTGTGGGTGCTGGGGCTGCTCCCTCCCAGCCGGTGCCACTGCACGTACTGCCAGGAACACCCACATACCCATATATATGCTGAGCTGGGGGAAGCCCAGAGCAGCCACACCCTCCATGAGCCCTGCTTTCCCAGAACCGCCTTTGGCAGAGGGAGACACCTGAGGCCTGGGGTGCTGGCCCAGAAGTTCCAGGGGGAAATGGATCCGTTTCCTGACCAAGGGCCCTGGCAGCACACTCAGAACACAAGCTCCTATCGTCAGGGACTTCTGGACCCCCTGTGGGCCCAGCCCCAGCAGCAGAAACAAAAGCAAGGGAGTATGGGCTGCACAGCGGGAAGCTTCCAGAAAATGGAGAAAGAGAGACCTACAAAGGGCAGCACAGCCCATAGGCTGCCCGAACCAGCACAGGGAAATTCAATGAAGGCTGAAGCGCTTAGAAGGGGGCCTCCTGGAAAAATGGACGAGGTCTGACCAGGCAGGGAGGGGGCCCATTCAGCCCCCACCTGCCTTCCCCCTTCTTGTCTCTTCACCCCCCACGCCCTCTCTCCCTCCCTCCCTAAACTCCAGCCTTCTATTTCTAAACTCCCCAAGCTCTTTCTGGCCTCAGGGCCTCTGTACATGTTATTCCCTCTGCCTGGAAAGCATGTTGCTCCAACCCAGCCCGAATAATTCACCAGGCCATCTACTCACATCCTTCCCGCCTCTGCTCACTCCTAAAGAGGCTTGCCCTGTCTACTCGATCTGAAGTAGGTCTCTAATGTTTTCTCTTACAGCCCCCCGTTCTTTCCCTTACATAAGAGAGTGTTTATTAGTTTAAGGCCTGTGAATTCTGGGAGGGCCAGCACCAGGTCCAGGTGGCAACGCCTGGCCCAGGGAGGCTCTGGGTCTGTAGTCACTATACCTGGCAGCACCTCTTTAAACCCAGACAAGCCCAAGCCACACTCTCTGAGCACCCACGTTCTGGTGGGTATCAGGGTGGGCCCGCTTCCTCTCACACTGATTAGCCAGGCGGCCTGCGTGCCCACTGACTACTGATCTCCACCCGCCCCCTTAAGCCAGCGACTCTTGTGAGGCAGAAAACACCCAGCATCAGACACGCTGAGTTCCAACCCCAGGACCCCTGCTTGTTCGTTGTGTGGCCTTGGGGCAACTCGCAGACCTTCTCTGCATCTCAGTTTACTCATCAGTAAAATGGGGACAATGCTCTGTGATTAGAGAGTAATTAATAGTGAGCATCAGGCGTGATGCCAAGTGCAGACCTTGTGTTCCTTCCCTCCCATTCCGAAGGCCTGTCGCTAGGTGGCAGTCCATCTCAGCCGCCCCACCTCCCCTTCGGAGCCCAAGCTCCAGGAGCCTAGGAGGACAGAGCTTTGAACTTTATGCTGGAATTCTGGGTTTTTTTTTTTTTAGGAGCCATACTTGAGGGAAACACACACAAAAACAAACACACAAAACAAGGTACCATTACAGCAAGACAAGGTCAGAGACAGCCTCAGGCACTGCATGAGTAACTGTCCGGTTGGATTATTAGTGGACTGTGCTCATAGTCTTATAGTCTCACAAATGCCAGGGACCTGGAATAGGTTGGCTGCTATGCTGGGTCTCTCACCTCTGAAATGCAGGAAGTTGACCTGCTCTGCCCAGCCACTGACCACTTGCCTGGCTCAACACAACTCTGTGACAGAGTGTCTAAGGTACAGTTTCAGGAAGACAAAGAGTGTGACTTATTCAAACAACCACACAAAGGTCTTGTGGCTGGAGAATGAAGAGTGCAGGGGAGGTGATGGGAGTGGGAGCGACAGGCCTTCTGGGACACAGTCTGGAGTGTGGCTTTTAAGTGTAATGGGAAGTCAAGGAAGGGCTTAGGTCAGATGAAGGCGAGCATGATTTAATTTCATTTCAAAGATTAAAGTGTGGAGAGAGGATGCAGTAGACAAGAGGGGAAGAAGGCAAGACCAATTAGGGTCAAACAGTCTGGCAAGAAGATGATGGCTTGAGCTTACGGGTGGAGTGGAGAGGGATGCCGGAAGACAGCGTGAGCAGGACTCGGCGCTGGAATGGTGTGGGGCTGCGGCAGAGCGAGGAATCAAGGGTGTCTCCGAGGTTTTTGGCCTAAGCAACTTAGAGGAGTTTAGTGCCACTTTCTGATCAAGTGAAGACTGCAGAAGGAGCAGTTGGGGGAAGGAAGGTGAGATCCTGTGGGTCTGGAGGGTAGGGAAATACAGACTTGGAGTCTCCTGTGCCAGGGTGGAGGATGGAGCCACGGGAAAGATCGATCGACTTGGGAATTGGCTCAGGACTGAGCCCAGAGGAAGAGAAGCTTATGAGGCAGAGAGGGAGAACAAGGTATGTCAGGCCAGGAAAGCCAAGCATCAAGAGAGCATTTGCAGGAGGGCTGCGGGGAGGCCGGATCGGAGCTCGTGCCCCGGATCTGACCCGGGTTCTGCCCCGTGGGGACCGAAGGTGCGATGGGGGCGGGCAATGGCCAATGCCAGGAGCAGAGACGAAGGCCGCTGGGGTCACAGCAAGGCCTCTGGCCAGCGCGACCGCGGGACGAAAGGCCCTGCAAAGGATGCTCACGCTCGGGGGGCGTCTCCTGAGGGGGGCCCCTGGAGGACCACGCTGACCACAGGAGCGGCCCAGGCGTGGGTCCAGCTTTGGCAAACGCTGCCCGCGGGCCAGTCCGGCACTGCCAGAGGGGAGGTGGGACAGGACGGCTGTCCATCAGTGTCCGCCGGCCAATCCGCAAACGGCCCCGCCCCCGCCCCTGCCGCCGGGGCCCGCAGAGGCCCCGCCCCTGCCGCCGCGCCGCCGCCGCCGCCGCCGCCGCGGGTGTAGGGCGGCCGGGCCTGGCCTGGCTCCCTCCGCCGGGCAGCCCGCCCAGGTAACTGGGTTTGGCCGGGCGGGCCCGGGGAGCGCTCCGCACCCTGCTCTCTCCTCCCCGTCGCTGCGCGGGCGGCGCTTGCGGAGTGGGGGCGGGCCGCGGGGGCTGAGGGAAGGGCTGCGGCTGGGCCTGTGCGGGACGGCGGGCTTGGCGGCCGCCTGTGCGAGCGCGCCCGGCCACCGGACCCTGCAGCCTGGGGGCGGGGCCGCCGTGCGTGCCGGGCCGCTCGTGGCCGTCAAGCTGGGTCCGGGCCGCGCGAGCAAGCTCCGACGCCCGCCGAGCGAGCGGGAGCGGCGTGCGCGCGCCCGCGGCCCTCACGCCTCGCGCCCCGTCCAGGGGCCCGGCCGGGGGTCGCTGGGCGCAGGCGCGGCGGGCTGGCGGGCGGGGGTCCTCCCCGCGGGCGCGCGGGCGCCTTTGTTCCCGGCGCGCGGGCCGGGGCGGGGCCTGCCCTGGCCGCCCCGCCCCCGCCCGCTCAGGGCCCGCCCCTCCGTCTCCGCCCGCAGGAGCCGCCGCCGGGTCCCGCTCGCCGGCCGCCGCCGCCTCCTGCTCCCGGGCCGGCCGGGCCTGCGCCGCCGCCGCTCCCGCCCCCCACCGCCCTCAGAGCCCGAGCCATGGCCGGCGCCGCGTCCCCCTGCGCCAATGGCTGCGGGCCCAGCGCGCCCTCGGACGCCGAGGTGCAGCACCTCTGCCGCAGCCTCGAGGTGGGCACCGTCATGACTTTGTTCTACTCCAAGAAGTCGCAGCGGCCCGAGCGGAAGACCTTTCAGGTCAAGCTGGAGACGAGGCAGATCACGTGGAGCCGCGGCGCCGACAAGATCGAGGGGGCCAGTGAGTGCGCCCCTCCCGGGGGCCTGGCGCGCGGGCGCGGGGGCGGCGGGGTGTGCGGGCCTGGCCCGCGCTGCTGGGCCGGCGGCTCTAGCGCCTCGGGCAAACTTTCGGACCCTCCCCCCGTTCCTCGGCCCCGCCCCCGCCTCGTCTCCGGTGGTCACCGGGGGCGGGGGGCATCCGGGTCCTCAGTCACCTGACAGGACCCCCCCCCCTTTCCGCAGCTGGGGGGAGTGTTCAGGCGCTTTGCCCAAAGGTCTAAAAATCCTAGCTGGGTCGGAGCGCAGCGGAGCAGGCGTCGGGTCCCCCAGCCCAGGGGAGTGGTAGTGACCGCGACGAGGTCACAGCCCACCTACAGCCTTGCTCCAGAAAGCGGTCTTTGTGGGGCTCTCTTTTGCAAAGAAACTTTTGGGTTCCCTAATTAGAACTTAGGAAGATGTTGGGGAGGGCTGGTTTTGGAGCAGAGCCCGCTCATCTCCCTCTTGGGAAGAGGGAGGAAGGTGGTCCTGTTTGGTTTGGAAAAGCCGGAGGGAAGGCTCTTTCCTGCTGCTGCTTTTATCCTGCAGCTGAGTTTTAGAGACCGGGGTGGGTCGGCAGACATCCAGAGCCAGGGCAGGGACTTCTGGAAACGGGGCCAGGCTCCCTTGCTGTTGGGAGCTGGTTCCCAGGAGCTCGACTCCAGAGAGGCCAGCCTGAGTGCCTTGAAGGCAGGTACTCGCTTCAGATCACAGCCAGTGTGACATTAGCTCTCCGTGCCCTGGGTCTGGTGGCCGCAGGGAGCAGCCACTCTCGATTTCCCGACTTTCCCTTCCCAGGCCTGAGCTTGGCTGCTTTGTGCAGGTCTCTGGTGGAAGGCGGGGGCTTTTGAAAACCGCAGGTCTTTCAGAGTTGTTGCGCTTAGTCTGTGCCTTTGCTGGGGCCCTCCATTTCCCTGCCTCCGAGTGTGAAGAGGTGATGTGTCTGCTTCCTGCGAGGACCCAACTCAGAACCAGCTCTGTGTGGAGGCTGGCTCCTGCAGACCTTCTTGGGTAGGGTGTCCCTGCCTGGAGATGTGTGAGAGGACTGGGAAGGAGGAAGAGCCTGTGGTGAGGCAGCCATGCCCAACTACAAACTCCAGATCAGACAGAACCGCTTGAACTTAGAAATGGCAGCCACCTGCCCCTGCTACCCCATTTGCCCTGTCGGCCATTAGGAGGAAGTTTCAGTGATTTGGGAGCCTGGGTTCCAAAGTGGAGGAAGGACAGACACTGCAAAGAGCAGGGCTAGCCCTGGGAACATCACGCGGGCCTCAGACTTGCTTCCTGGTGTCTTGGCCGAGGGTCCCAGTAGAGATCTCCTGGGCACAGGCTGCACTTTAAACGGGCTGCGGGCCCGGCAGGCAGTAATGTAGCAGTGTTTGGAGATGGGGCTGTATTTGAAGCCCCCAGCCAGTTACATATCTTCTCTGAGCCTTAGTTTCCTCATCTGTAAAATGAGGGTAATAATGTATCCACCCTATACGGTTGCTGTGAGAATTAAATGAGATCATTGATGTAAAACACGTAGCATGGCTGGCACGTGGTAAACGTTTAATAAACGTGAGCTGTTCATAGTGAGCAGACTGTGGCAGCCCTCCTAGACCCTGTCCTGGGGAACGTTGAGGGAGGTGGAGCGTGGCTGCAGAAGAGAGTGAAGGGAGGAGGATGGGGACCAAGCTCACATTTTACTTAGATCATTACCCCAAAAAAGGGAGGAAATGGTTTTGTTTTGCCTCAACCCATCTACGCAGCCACCTTCCCACCCACTCTGTAGAGCCATGTTTCTGCAGGGAAGGTATTTGGCTCTCTTGTTTGTAAGCTGGGGCCTAAACAGAAGGGAGAGGTGTGGAGGGGGAGGAATGATCTAGCCTCGGTGTCCCCGGTCTTTGGGGGATGGAGGCAGGAATGCAGAGGATTGATGACCCCAGCCCACAAGGATGTCCACATTCAGCGATGGTCTCAGTTCACTGTGGATTTGAGAGGCCTGGAGGAGAGTAGGCAGAGGGGGTGGGGGGTACCGCGGCCTTTTGATTTCCAGGGCCCAGTTGTATGGAGTTCAGATCTTGCAAATGGGACCCCCCACTGAAGCCATGCCCTGCTTTCGCCCATGCATCGGGCTCAGCCTGTTGGTAGGTTCCAGTCCCCGCTGCCCCCA
Organism: Dasypus novemcinctus; assembly: GCF_030445035.2. Classification (NCBI taxonomy): domain Eukaryota; kingdom Metazoa; phylum Chordata; class Mammalia; order Cingulata; family Dasypodidae; genus Dasypus; species Dasypus novemcinctus. Next base: position 44,654,833 of record NC_080696.1, read on the forward strand.
TCTTCTGGCTCCTGTGGACTGTGCTGTGGTGACCAGAGGCCAGAGGCGAGTTGGGCTGCCAACAGAGCCCCCTGCCACCTGGCCTCTTGCCCAGAGGCCTCAGGTGTCTGTCCTCCTACCGACCCTGCCAGGGTACCATGCCGTGCCATGGGCCTGGAGGAGACAGTTTGGTTCAGAGCAGGCGCACAGCACCAAGACCTAAACCCTCGCCTTTGACTGCTGGTGAGATGAGCCTCTCACCTCTTGGTGTCTAGGGTGGTGGCTGGGCTCAGAAGAGGAGCGGGGAAGTGCTGGGTTGTTGTGGTGTGACAGGGACCAGGGTGGTGTTTCGCTTTTTATGTTGCAAATACTGATAGAAGTGAATGAAAGCAATACAGACTTCCTGTTGAGTTCTGTAGACTTTTAGTCACAATGCTCACGAGGGTCCTCCACACTTTTCCTTCTGATGCCTTCTGGGAGGATGGTTCAGACCCATATTTGGGGAGGCCATCTCTGTGGGCACAGCAGCCCCGGGTGAAGGCTCCGTGGAGGAGCTCCGTGGCTCCTGGCCAAGCATGTCCAGGGTGACTTTGGAGCCCCCACAGATATTCTTCTAGAAGCCAGGCCCTCGGGTGGTAAGTGAAAACATGTCCTTCCCTTAGGGAAACTAGAAGGTACCAGCTCACCGCGGTACCTACGATGACAGTGTGGACAGGGGGGTGCAGAAGAAAGTGGTGGACCCACTTGAAGGGGCAGAAGGGCTTCAGAGATGCTGCTGGGCCTAGCTCCTGGGGCTGACCCCGGGGCTGTGGATTTCAGACTGGTGAGGAGAGAAGACTGGCTGGGAGGAGCAGCCTAGGGGGCCTGCTCTGAGGCCGGACCCCAAGGAGCCTGAGGCTCCTTTCCTGTGGGGACGCCTGGTGTGATCACTCCCAGCAGGGAGAGGGGCCAACAGCACGTGTCCGGATCTCCAGAGCTAGCCGTCCCTGACTGTGTGTTTCCTGTCTGACTGTAGTTTTTCCAGGGGAAGTCAGGTCTAGTGTTTCCTCTGCACCCCAGACTCACCCCCAAGTATGGGTTTCCAGACCAGCCCTGCAGGCCCCCACCCAGCTGTGGCTCCTCTTCCGGTGCAGAAGGGAAGGGGTCTGCCTCACAGGCGGCTGGGGAAACTGAGCACACTCAGCCCTGGGGCCACAGCGTTTCCAGCTTCTCCAGGACAGTGTGTGCGCATGTGCATGTGTGTACTTGAGCCCTAATTCAGAGATCTTGGCCACTGGCTTGGCTTTGGGTAGCCCCTGGGGCTGAGGGGCATTTATTTGTTTAATAGCTGTTTATTGAAGACCTGTTTGCCTAGTGCTAGGCACTGAGGGTTCAAAAACTGAATAAGACATGGTCTGTGCCACTGAGTAACTCCCAGGCTCTTGAAAGAGGCAAACTTGGAGACGTGTAATTCTAACCCTGTGTGTTACATACCCTAATGAAGGTCTGCTTCGAGAGGTCTGTGGGTGCGGTGTGACTAGCCCAGCTTAGTGGGAGGAGAGAACCCGGGAAGGCTTGGCAGAAGTGACCTTTGACTGGACCCCTGGGACTGAGGAGCCATAGGGCCTGGGGATCACTGTGCAGAGGTCAAGAGGGCATTTGGTATAGGAGAGAGGAGGTTGGGTGGTTGGGGCAGCTTGGGGAGAGCCACAGGTGAGGTGCTCGGCGAACTACCTGTAGGCAGGGGGCTCTGCAGAGGCTGAGGCAGGACTGACTTGCATGTGCAGGGGTGGGGGGTGCCGCAGCAGCAGCAGCTGGGGGTCTTTGTTGGGGAGGAGGCCAGGTAGCTACTGCATTTGCAGGAGAGAGGTGATGAGGGTCTGAGCAGACCTCCTCACTGAGGCAGAGTGGGTTGCTGTGATGAGGAAGGGATGGGGCAGTAGAGCTGTATCATCAAGCATTTGGGCTCTGAGGTCAGGCTGCTGGGGTTGTAACCTTGGGTGCACCAGGTAAGTTACCTCTCTGGGCTCCTCATCTGTAGAGGGCATAGTAACATTGCATCTACTCCCTAGACTTTGTGAGGAGGCGATGAGAATCTGTGTAGAGTGCTTACTTAGCATCGAGAGGGGCCCAGTGTAAGTGCTGAATGTGTGGGCCCTCTGACAGGAGGAAGAAGAAACTTGGGCTTCATCAGGAGGACATACGGAATGCGTGCACACGCCCCTGCTACACGAGGGGTGAGGCCTACCACTACGCCCTTGAGCTCCGAGACGAGGGGTCTGCCTGTCCTTTCCCACGGCTCTCGGCAGCCCTTCTATCCGGGCTCTGTCGCCCTGCTGCTTTCTGTGGCGTGAAGGTATTGTTGGCCTATTTCTAGGGACCTAGCTGTAGCCCAGAGAAATGTTATCTGAGTGTGTTTGTGGGAGACCCCCGTCTTCCAGGAAGTGCACTGAGGAGCCACAACTTCAGTGTGGCGGGACTAGCTGCCGCCTCTGCTGTCACCGTCCCACGTCAGTCTCCATTCGCTCATAGCCTCTCTCCACTGTGTGCCCTTTCCTGTGGGACATGGCTTCAGGGAAGCCGGAGGTAGATAAATTGGAGGGAGGAAGTGAGGTCTGATGTTGCACTGGCCTGACATTAGGGGCAAGAAGGCTGAGTTTTTCCGTCTCCCTCCCACCCTTGGAACCAGAGAAGTCAGTGGGGACTTTAGAACAGTCCTGGGAGCAGTGGGGGTGAGGCAAGAGGGGAGCACGTCCTTGTGCTCCTAGCAGCACTTTGTTCTGAGCAGCACGGCCCCCAGCGGCTTCCCCGGGTTGGGCGGTGGTCTCTGAATACAGGCTACTGACAGGTGGCAAGATGCCAGCAGAGTGGGGCAGGAGGGGCCTCCCGTGGCTCTTGGCCTGCTGCCCCTCTTTCCTGCCCCCCTCCAACTCCACTGGTAACTGGGCAGTTGTGACCAGAGGTTTGTGGCTAGAGTGGGTCAGATTTAGGTTCGAGTCTTAGCTCCACCTGGGACCTTGGGCAAGTTACTTTAACCTATCTGAAACCGATCTTCAACTGTAAATATAGTTTCTCCCTCACAGTGTTGTGTGTTAATGAGAGCATGTGTGAGAAGGGAGAGCTGTTCTGTGAAAGTGCCTAGCACTGTGTGGCACTTTCTGAGCCCAGAGCTCCAGCTCTTTCCACCACTGAGCTTGGCCAGACAGAAGTGGCTTATCGGGACAGCCTGGGCTGGGGTCTGTTTTCTTACTCGTTTTCTTTGTTTGCTCCCTTAATCTGAATACAGAGGACTGGCACATTAAAATGTGTGTCAGAAGGGAAAGATGATAAGAAAAATCTGGCATTTGATTAGTGCATTAGAGCCCATGAAGCATTTTCCCCCCATTATGGTGTTTGAGCATCATGGCAACTCCATGAATCAAGGAGGGGCAGGAATTATTATCCCTCTCATAGACGAGGAAACCAAGGCCCAAGGTCAGGTTCCCAGCACATTCACTCAAGTGCTGGGAGCAGAGCCTCGGATTCCTGCTGCGGGATTCAGTTCCTTCTCCCGCTCAGGGCAAGATGATGAGATGGATTGTTGTAATAGAATGAGAGTGTCTGGGTTTTTTATGTGGACAGGGAGCTGATCTCTACTCTGCCCTCTGGTCAGATGTTTGAAAATCCCAGGCTTTTTTCTGTGGACGAGCTGGACTCATTGCCTGCATCCAGAGCCTTCCCTTCCTCATCCTTGCCACCACATGCCTTTGAGGTATTTAGCTCACCCAGACCCTTCCCAAACACTTCCGGGCACTGGAGCTAGCAGCTCATTTGGAATGGGTGTGGAGAGGACCCTCACCCTCTTGTCTTGCTCTTAGTGGTTCATGGTGACAACTCCACCTAAGCCTCTACAGGAAAACATGGAGTGCTCCAGAAACCCCCAGAAGGGCCTTGCAGGGCCCCATTTTACAACCCAAGTGCATGCAGTCTTTCATGGACCCCATCGTTCCTCCCATGTTGGCCATGGCCTCCCTCCTGTGTGATAGGCACATGGAGCTGGAAGGGATGGCTCGCCCCAACCTGCTCCCGCTAGCCAGGAGTGGTCTCCATCTCACTATCCCTGCTCTTTCCTAAAAACAACACCGCTCTCTTGGGCTTTTGGGGCTTACTGAACAAGTAAGACCCGCCTTGTGCTTCTCTGGCTAACTGTGCCAGGCACCATGTAGTCCATTCCTGGCAGAGGGAAGAGGTGCAGTTGTGAGCGGATCAGAGGCTGTTACGGAACACTCAGGTTAAGGGAGAAAAGCCAGAAAGGACGTAAACAACCAGAAAAATAGAGTAATTACAGCGTTGTTGTGTGCTGTGAAGGAAACTAGCAAGAAGCTGCCCTATCAGTTAAAGTAGGCAAGAGGCGCTATGATAGCAAGTACCCCTGAGTCTTGCTGGCTGACAACAACAGTTTCTTTCTTTCCTTTACTGCATGTGCATCACAAACCACACTGGTCACACCTCTGTCCCTCTAGGTTAGCCCCCTGCTAGCAGAGCTGAGTGCTCTGGGCAAAATAGGCTGGAGAGGGGATTGGGTGGATGGAGGTTGGGGAAGAGTTTGTTTCTCTGACTTGGGGAGGTGGGGGTCATGGCTCCATTGCCAGTGTCCACATGGGTGAAGAGACTACCTTGGTTGGAGTCTTTGAAACTGTCACCTTTGTCTTCATGCTTTGGGCTGTTATAGCTCTGTCCTTGCCCAGTTTGTCATCTCCCTGCCTTAGCCCTAACACATGTCCCTACTTGAGCTCCCCATGAGCCTAGTCTGCTATGGTCACAGCTTCCTGCCCCCACTCCAGGGTTAGAGCCTCTCGCTGCTTTTCATCCCAGCTGTTCCCCAGAGCTCCTTTGTAGAAGGTGCTAGAACCTCCAGAGGGAGTGGTATTTGTGGACTCCTGGAAGCCTTCTAGGGAGTGCTCAGGGCCCCTGGAGGATTAGGAAAGAAGCGGAGAAGAGGGTTGTCCTTAAACCCTGGGGTGGAGAAAGGACAAGATGGTCAGTGGTGTTGGTTGCTCTGGAGTGGGGAGAGCTTTGGTCCCAAGAAATAGGGCCCAGAGTCTCTACTTCACTCCTGGCTCAGCCTATGCTATTCCCCCACCCATGCTGGCAAGATGAGTTCCTTTGAGGTGGTGCTTGGCAGGCCTTAGAGAGGCTACAGGGCTTGTGTGCCCAGGCATAAGTACTTGCCCTTGCCCAACTCCTTACCTCCTAGGAAGCATGCCCATCCCAAGGGAAGCAGGGAGAGCTCCTTTTTATAGCCTACGTGTAGGCTCTGTGCATAGACTCTGCTGCTTCCTTCCGGTTCTTCCTGGGGCTGGCGGGTGGCCCTGGCTGGTTTCAACAAGGCTCAGGATGCAGAATAAATGGGACGCGACTTTCTTTTGCAGAAGACTGGCATCTCCTTACTGATCCAGGACTGTCATGAAGGAGGCTGGGGCTTGGGGAGCGAGGGTGGTGACCCAAGCCTTGATCCTGAGAAGCTTGCCACCTGGAACATGCAGGAAACTATGAATGCACAAGACTGGCATTCAGGTTGCACCTGAAGAGCTGTAGACTGAGCCTGAGGGCCCAGGCAAATCAGCTTCTTTGCTCGAGCAGCCAGCCCTGGCCCCCATGGGGTCCCTGTCCCTGCTGTCTGGCAGGCCGTTATTGGCTGGGGGACCTATGGCCCTGTCCAAAGGCTGCCAGTTAGTTGCCTAGGGGCAAGGTATGAAGCTTGCAAAGGGTGGGCTACACAAGTGGTCAAACTCACTGTGGGCAGACTCTTCACCAGTTTGGCCTCAGCTCCAGGCCCTACAGTGAATAACTGGCCAGACTGGTGAGGAGTCGGGCCACAGTGAGTTTGACCACTTGTTTGCACATGATCTCTTCTTCCTCTGCCCGGGGTGGGCAGTTTACTCTGGGGTCGGCTTCCTGTTTCCTTGGACACTTGGGATATGGCTGTACTGAAATGTCCTGAGGGAAGTGGTTGCTTTAGGGACCCCATCCCGCAGTCACAGTGACCTTGGCTTGGCTCTGACCGTGATGGAAGAAGGGCACTGACAACTGGCCATGTAGGGACTCTGGCTGTGGAGGTGTGAGAATTCCGCTTCAGGCCCAAACTTTGGGCCTCAGTTCATGGAGGCCTAGTCCTTGGGAAGATGGGAGGGGGCCCCAGTCATCCACAGTTGCCACAGGTTTCTTAGCCTCTTCGGGGGCAGGGGTCAGCTAAGGGAGATAGCTCAGTTCCTTCAGCTGGGAGGGCAGGCAGGGGCATTGGGTCCCTCTCACAGCTCTGCAGACCGTCTTCTCTGCACCACCTGATGGTCCGTCAGCTCTTTGGAGGTAGGGCTCTTCTTCCTTACCCAGTTATTTCCTCCACCCACAACAGTCGTTGAGTACACTCTGCCCATGCTGGCTTGTCTGTTCCCAACTGGGACTATGGCCTTTTTTGGGAGTTCTTAGCATATCCCCCAAGGAGGTTAGAAAGGTGGCATGTGTCACTTTGTCAGGGACTTTGCTAAGGGCCACTTAAGGCCAGCAGTGAAACACAGCATTTTCTCCAGTGAGGACAGAATGCCTGGTGCCAGAACTGCTCCTGGGAGGATGTCATTGTCCCTGGCCTGAGAAGCTGGCCCACCCTGGAAGGATGAGGTGCTGTGCGAGCTGGGGTGGATGGCTACAAGGAGATGCTGTCCTAGCATGTATGCTGGAGGGGGTCAGGGTGATAAGCTGTCTTAAGAGGGTAAAAATCGGGGATTAAAATCAGGAAGGGGAAATCCCAAGGTAGCCAGCTCTTTCAAAGGGGAGGTGGTTTCTAAGATCTGAGCTGTGGGGAATGGAATTGCTTCCTGGGGAGGCCGTGAATTGAGAGAGTTCCCTCTAACTTTGAGGGGAGATCAGAAACTGGGTCACTCACTGGGGCCCTGCTTCCCCAGGAAGCAGAAGGGGGCCAAGGACAGTGGTTTGGCTTGGGTTGGCATGGCCCAAAGGGAGACTTAAACTGGAGAGCCTGACGGAGTCTTCAGAAGAGGGGTGCTGAGCGAGCAGTTACTTAAGACTGCTCCTGCCCTCACGGCCAGGGGCTTTTGGGGCTGGCCCCAGCTCTCCCCCAGATCCCCAAGGTGGATAGGGTTTTGTGGCTCTGACGCAGAACCCCAAGAGGCCAGAGCTGCACTGGTAAGAGGGTGTGTGGCTCAGGGAGTCCTGCAGGGGAGCTCTCCTTTTCCAGTTTGTTTTCCCATCACTCTGACCTACCCCCCTAAATTATAAGCCCCTCAGGTTTCCTTGTGGGAGGGAGGCCCCAGATTTTTCTTTTCTCTCCTGACCCATTTCCTTTCCCTAGCCTTGTGGAAGGCCCTGCAGGGAGCAGCTTGCAGGTGTCCTTAGGCTATGGCAGGTGGGCCTCATGTGCCTAGTTCCTGCTTACCGTGAGTCTTTCGTTGTATTTTGCTCTTTCCTGAGTACTTGCTAAGTTCTTGCTGGGGCATTGCAGAGGACAGCTGTGGTGCCTGCTTCAGGGAGCTTACACGTCTGTTGGAGAAGACAATCACCTGGTCCGAAGCTACACGTACCAGAATGAATGCTGTGAGGTGGCAGGATCCTGGGCAGTACAGTGCAGTGGGCAGGAGCAGGAGCACGAGCTGGAGGCTCTGAAATGTGCTGGGCTCTGCTGAATGGCAGAGGTCACCAGCTACTGGCTTGGGGAAGTTTTTTTTTTTTTTTTAGGAGGCACTGGAAATTGAACCCAGGACCTTATACATAGGAAACTGGCACTCAACCAACTGAGCTACACCGTTCCCTGGGGAAGTTCATCAGCTGGGTTCATTAGCTCGGTTTCCACACTTGTGAAATGGGGACCTGATACTTACTTCGTAGTAGTATTTTTAAGGATGAAATGAGGTGATCTTATCAGGAGCTTAACGCAGCATCTGGGTAAAGTGAATATGCAGGAAGTGAGCGGTGGAGAGGCCAGGTGCCGCCACCGCCGCTGCTGCTGCTCCTCCTCCACCCAGCAGAGGTGGCTGCCTCATCCGAGCACTTGGCTGAAGACTCCATTTAACATTATCTCATGTCATATGCACATCTCTGCCTCCTCCATTCAGGCTTCTGGGGGTGCTTGTATTCCAAGTACTCAACTTGATGCCCTATATCTAGGTGCTCAGTAAACATCGTTTACTGTGTTAAAGCCAGCAGGACTTGTTGCAGGATTAGGCTGGGGGGCGGTGGGACAGAGAGAGAAAAGGAGATGTTAAGGATGATTCTGAAATTCCTAAGTTTCTAGCTTGTGCACCGCTTGATGATGATGCTCTTAGCTGACCCCAGAGATATCGCAAGAGACCTGGGTTATGGTGAGGGGGGATGATGTGTGTGGTTGAGTTTAAAGCGTCTGGGAGGTGAAGAAGTTGGATTTAACGGGCTGAAGCTTAGCGAGATCTAGGCTGGAGATGTGTCTGTATATAGGAGGGCAGGGAGCATCAGAGGAGAGGAGCTCGGCCTGAGCCTTGGCAGAGGCCAGCATTTAATGACCTGAAGAGGTAGGAGGAGAGTCAGGAGAGGTGGAGGGGCAAGCGGAGTGCTTCAAGTGGAGGGTGTCAGCTGAGTGATTGTTGCCGAGGGGTCAGGAAACAAAAGGCTAGAAAAGGGACTAATGCCCCAGACGCAGGTTTTCCGAGTACCCGAATATGTTATGGGAGGCATTTCTGGGGGTCTTCTGAGAGCCTGAGGCAGCCCTGATCTGACCTTAGAGGGCCAGCCCCTAGCTTCTCTCTGTAGTCGGCCTCAGCAGACAGAGAACATGGGGGGCATCGACCTGCAGGGGCAGCAGAAGTCGGAGCCTGCAAGACCCCAAGCCAGTGGCTGACTCCTGAGCCCACAGCTGACCCCTGAGTCAGCAGCTAGTTGGGAAAAGCCACTTTGCCCTGCTGCTGCTTTCTCTCCTTACAATGCCAGTGAAGGCCAGCATAGGCACACCGTCCCTTCCCTCTCCTCCAGGAAACTCCAGACTCCCCCCACTTACCTGCATCGGTGTCTACCCTCGCAACACCCTCGGCCAAGCATGCGCCAAGTCCAGCCTTCGGCGAAGCAGGCCGAGACTTTCCCAGTAGAACCCTCACTTTCTCTGCCCGCTCTCGCACCATGGGCATCTCCCTGTTCCACTCTTTGCATGACCTCATAATTATCTGCTTCCCCATCTGTTTCCGTCATGAGGCAGGGGGTTTTCTCAAAGGGCAGGAATTCAAATGCCTTATTGATCTCCATTTACCCAGGACCTGGGCCTGACGCCAGATAGATTCCTATTGCTCGGATGACGGAATGAATGGCTAAACGGTCTAGATCGCAGGGGTGGAGCCTCCCTTCCCCTACTTCCTCCGGGTCCTGTTTCCTTCTGTGAAGGGGGCAGGACTGCCTGGACAGTGGGAAGGCTTGATGTGGCTGCCCTGCTTTTTATCCGTGTACCCGATGTCGGTGGCAGTTGCTGTGGGAACACTGCAGAGAGTTCCAGTTCTGCCATGAAATCACCTTGTGACCATGACAAGACCCTGTAAGACTCTGCACATCCATTTCCTTATTGCTCCAAAGGGAAGATTCATCTAACTCTAGATGATTCATACACTGGCCAGGAGCCTTTACAGCTGTGACCTGAAGCAATACTATAGTAGGGGTACAGGGTCCTAGGTTGGGGGATCCCCTAAACCTCCATCCACCTGTCTGAAGGGCCTTTTCCTGTTTACCAAGGTGGGAGAGGGCGCTGGATGCCAAGTCAGACCCCACCTGCTTTTCTTGGTCATGTGTTTGGGGGAACAATGACTGACGAAACCTCAGCTGGGAGCAGAGCCTTGAGCTCTGCTCTTGCGGGTACAGCGTGGACTCCAGGGTTTGGTGAGGGTTTCCCTCTCTGTCCTGATCTGGTTGGAAGGCAGCGACACAGGAATGGAACGAGACTTAAGCTCCAGCCTGGCCTTTCCCTTGCTGTGTGCCCTGGTATGTCCTGGGAGACTCTGATCCTGGATCCTCATGCTCCTCACCCCTTCAGCAGCAGCTGTAAGGTGCTCAAGGAAACTTCCGCCATGAGATCTTGGGGTGGGGTTTCTGTAGGGAGGTAGGAGGGAAAGTTCGAGCCCCCTAACTGAGTGGAGAGGAGCTCCTGCTCCTCGCAGGAGCCTTATGCAGTTGGCAGCCAGGTTGGGGACTGCTGGGCCTCCATGCCCTCAGCTACTCTTTTGTCTGGTTCCCTTTCTGCCTGTGCCAGTTCCATCTTTGTCTCCACTTTGGGCCACCGCCATCTTTTCCTTTCAGAGCTGTGAAAGCCCTGCCAAAGCTGTTGTGTTTCTGCCTGGAGCAGGTGCTCCGGCTCTCCAGGAAGGGGGATCTGCAGTGCAGTGCTGCTCCGCCCCACGGGGAGCTGCGAGTCGGTGCCACAGAGGTGTGGGGCCGTGGCTTCCCGTGCAGCTTCCTTTGTCGATCTCTCAGCCTCCTCTGGGGGAGGAGGACCAGCTTGGTTTACGCTCCTGAAGGTGCTAGGTGTGTGGCTTCTCTGGAGCGCCGTGAAGGGGGGCTGACTGGAAGGGTGGGGGACTCAGCAGCAGCTCTGACACTTGGACGGTTTCGTTTTTCCCAAAGCTCCGGGAGTTCCCAGGCTTCCCGCTGGCTGCAGGCATCTTCCTGTAAGGGCCTCCCTATGTTTCTAGACTCCACTGGCCGCCCAGGGGCCACATTCCCCCTAGCAGTGCCTGCTCTTTTTATTTTTCTGTCACCACAGTCACGCCACTGGCCACTGGGTTGCCATGTGTATTGTGCCTCCTCAGGCTTTGATGTGTCCCCTCCCATTGTACTTCCAGGAAGCCACCCCTGATACCATCTTTGGACATCCGGGGCCCTGCTGCCTGTGTTAGATAATTAGTTCTGGGGTCTGACTTTTGTGGGTTCATACCTGATCTTAAGAACTCTAAACGTTTTGAGGCCTCTCCAGGACCTGGTTTGTGTTTGATTGGTGGGGAGCGGAGAGACTAGGCACATGTGGTTTCTTCTTTGGGTGAGCCCATAGGCCCATGGCCTTGACACCAGGAAGGATGAGCAGGGGTGACGGGGGAGCAACTAGTCCTGCTGGACTGAGCCTTGAGCTTAAGTGAAAAGAGGGTATTGGCATATGCAAAGGCTCAGAGGCAAGAGCAAGCATCGGGAGAGGTTGATCGGACTTGGGCCTCCTGACCAGGTCTGGCTGCCCCCACCTCCCTCCAGCTCACAGAGCCTGAAGAGGGACCTAGGGTGAGAGACCTAAAAATCCAGAGAGGGCAGAGGGGCCTGCTCAGGGAATATTCATTTACCTCTTTCAGACACTTTAGGTTCCAAAAAGACCTTTCATGCTTACTGTGAGTTTCATTTTTTTTTAAGTTGCAAATTTTATTTACGTGTATTTTTAAGTGGATATTTTTTACTGAAGGTTAGACCAAATAACTTAGCCACTTTGTAATTGGACTATTTCCAGTAAAAACATGTTAGGATAGGAATTCCTGCCCACCAAGATTGAGTCTAGTTTAGTGGCTTGCTTTTTTTTTTTTTTAAATTGTGGCAACATATATACAGCATAACATTTCCCATTTTAACCACCTTCAGGCATACAGTTCAGTGGTGTTAATTACATTCAGTGTTGTGCTACCCTTACCACCATTCATTACCCAAACTTTTGCATCACCAGGGGCTTGGATGTGATGGCTGGGCTTACTCTCCCCCTTCCAGGCCGGCTGTGGTTGGGGCAGAGCTTTCATAGGACCATGTTTCTGTTCCCCGGGACAGGGTAGGCTGGCTCTCCTGGCCTTGCTTGTTGAGGAACCCCGGGGAGGCTTTGTGCCAGCCCTTGCCATCCTGCTTCTCTTCCCAGTCACCAAAATACATCCTGTGCACCGTGGCCACGCAGGCTGGCTGTCCCAGCTCACTGGGCAGGAGGAGAGCTGGTGGCAGGCTGTGGCCTGGCCTGGTGTCTGGGCGAGCGAGGGGAGCAGGATTCCGGGACAGGAAGCAGCCCTACCTTCAAAGGAGTCAGGGCCCTCAGTACTCATTGTCCTCGCCCCCTGTCCCAGGAGCCACGCTGGCTGCTTGCCAAGTAGTTTGTTAGCACCTCCTCCTCTACCCACCCAAGAGATTGGGTGCTGTCGCAGAAATGGGGGCTTGCTTTCTGCACTTTACAGTTCCCAGAGTGCTTGTGAATTAGTTCACAGGTCGAGGAAACAGAGATTCTTAAAGGGAAAGTGTCTGCTTGGTCACATTGTGTGTGTCCCCAAGACAGTGGCTCTCCAGGCCTGCAGGACCCAGGTGCTCTGCCTTGAGTTGCTGCTGGTTTCTAGTCTCTTTGGTCTCAGGCAAGGAGCCTACCCCTGGGCTTGGAGAGGAGGAAAGAGAAGGAAAAGGAAGGTGGCCTTTCTCACTCTCCCCAGCCTGGTGTGCAAGCTTTGAGTTTACAGATTTGGTCTTGGTACATTCTGCTTCATGTTTCGAGCCGGCCCCTGGTGCCCTGCAGTAAGCACCTCTCCCTCAGCATAAAAACAAAAGCAAACCCAAAAACCAGTCAAGGGTCTAGGGTGGTCAGGGCAGGTCCGAGGCTGACTCCCCAACCTGGGTCGTCTTGTATGTGGAAGAGTGGTGGAGGGTCTCTCCCCACTGAAGCCTTTGTTTCATCCATGGGGAACCAGAGAGGATAGCAGGCTTGATCCCAGGCCTTAGCTCTTAAGTTTGGAGCTTGGATTTGGAACTTGGTCTTTTGCGACTTCAGATTCATCAGTCTCCCGTTCTGGTACGCCACCGTGGGGTGAGTGTGCAGGTGGCCTTGGGGTGCTGGATAGCTGGTTGTGAAGGCTCAGGAAGCAGCCTCTGCCTGAAAGCATGTCTGTACCCCATAATAAGAGCTCAGAGGAACTCAGAGGCCCCAAGAGCCCCCCTTCTCCACACCCAGTGCCCTGGCCTTACGAGATACCTTTTCAAGCTGGAGAAGTAGAGGCTTAGATTCTTTTCCTTGGGCTGAGGCAGCCACGGCCCATCTTTACTTCTCCTGGGTTTGGCTTTGTCCCCAGCGGAGTCCTGGCAGGCGGCCACAGTTGTCTCATTGCCCAGCCTATGAAGACCCCACATTGATGGCACTGGGCCCCCTCCAGACTTCACTGGGACCAGTGATTCTCGAGTGCCCTCACGGCAACCCTGTGAGGTGGGAAGCATTCCCAGTTTACTGATGGGGAACTGAGGCTAGAAGAGTGGGGGGATGCCCAGGGCCTCACAGCTAGAATTTGACATCCGTGCAGCTCTGCCCCCTGGGCCTGGCAGCTTCAGGGACAGTCAGGGCATGCCCCTGAAGGAATTGGGGGGGCGCGATGCCTCAGGGTACAGAGCAGATGGGGCCCAGGCAGCCTGGCTCCTGGGAAGCTTTTCAGCCCTCAGGTCCAGGGGTGGTTGCTCAGTACCTCAGCGCACCTCAGAGAGTCAGAGTGAACCAAAGGATTGGGCCTTCCTCGTCCATGGGTCTGCCTGCCTGCCAGCTGGCCTGGCCCCAGGCTCCCTAGCTGACAGTCTTGTCCTGGTCGTCCAGCAGAGCGAGGGCCTCCCCCTACCCCTGGCTTTTATTTTCCCCATCCCCTGAGCATGGTCCTCCATGGCTCTGCGGCTGGGTCCAGGCCCCCCTCCCCCATGCCTCTGAGCAGGTACCCTCCCCTCCCCAGGCTCCCAGGTCCTGGGAAGGTCTCCTGTCTACAGCGCTGACCGGGACTGTGCTGGGATGGCCCAGCCTGTGTCACTGGAATCTAACTGGTTCCAGTTAGTCCTTTCCCAGGGCATCCCCTCCCCTGATGACAGTCCCTGAGAAACCAGCCCTTGCTTCTCTCAGAAAGGGTCTGCTCTGTAGGTTCTGGGAGGCAGAAGGATTGGGGGTTAGGTGGGGAATGGCACAGGATGTGGCTTTTAAGAACTTAGTCACACCCTGGTGCCAACTCCTTCCAGCCTTCTATTGGCTTTATAGACTTGAGGGCCAGGCTGGCACCCCATTATGGGAGGAAGTACAGGGGACCAGGCATGGCTAGCTGGGATTTGGGGAGAGTTGGATGTCTGGCATTGAGCTGCCTCCCTGGCCCTCTCTTCGGTGGAGCCTGTTCTCCCTTCAGGCTGGTCTCTGAGGAAATGTGCCCAGGAACACAGAGCTTCCCTTAGGACAGGGGTCCTTAACCTTTTTTGTTCCATGGACCCCTTTGCCAGTCAGGTGAAAACCACGGACCCCTAAGTCCACACTAGACTGTGTATTATTTAATGAATATATCACTCCCGCACCAGCACGTCCCCACAAGAATAACGTTTTTTAAAATTTCTGTTCAAGCTCACGACCCCTGGTTAAGAACCCCTGCCCTAGGGCCTGCCAGCAGTGTGTGCGTGTGTGCGCCTGTGCAGGGAAGGGGCTTGTGGACCACACAGGCCCTGGCCTGGGTGCCTCCGGGTGTGTGAGGGTGTGTGAGCAGTGCCTGTGAGAGAAGGTGTGGGAGGGGGTGGCAGGGCTCTGTGTGGAAAAGCTTGCTGGTTTCTGTTTTAAAGGGCACAGTTTGGTGGTTCCAGTTTCTGGTCTGGGCCTTTCCTCTGCTTAACTAGCTCTTCCTTCCATCCTTGGGAGCACTGTCTTTTGCTGGTCTTTCTGACCCAGTTCCCACCTCTCCCTGTTTCTACCTAAGTCTAACTCCTCATTTTCCCTCCGTTCCCATTTGCTGCCCCCCACCCACCCACCCACATGCCTGCTCTTTTTTTTTTTTTTTGCAAACCCTGGGTGGGACCCTGTCTGGACAACCTCTGTAGGGATTCAGTGGGGTCCTGTGGGATCAGAACCGTGTTAGAAAGATTCAGAAGAGTCAGGAAAGATGTGTGATTGAGGAGAACTGAGGAGCAGGGCAGCCCTCAGGAAAGTTGGGGCTTTCAGCCAAACAGGCTGGAGGACTTTGTTGAGGACTCAGAAGGGGCCAGGGTAGAAGATACCACTGTGACCGGTCATGTCACGGCACGAGGATCAGGGGTGGGCAGAAACAATGCTCAGTGTTCAAGGGGAGGTAGATGTGACTGGCTAAAGGGACAAGAGAGCCTGGGGAATTTGGTTCCCTTAGGACGTTCCAGCCAGGTTGGTGTGCCTGGGGGTGGGCTGGGGTCGGGCAGGCAAGGTGCTGGCGCTGCTTCTGCCTCCAAATCTTCCAGGACAGTCTGGGCTTAGAGCATTTTAAGAGGTTCAGTGAGCTAAGGGGGTATTCAAAGAGAATCATCCTGTTGGCCAAGCCAAGCTGATCCTCCCTAAGTCTTTTACATCTTTGCCAGGCAGGAGGGTGGCTGTGTGGCCAGGGGCAGCCCTTCCCAGTGGTAGAGAAAGCCAGGTCCTCTCCAGCCTGGGATCAGAACGTTGTGACCAAGCAAACAGTTAGGGGGCAGAGGAAGGGAGCCAGCGTTTAGAGAGGCCCTCACGTCCAGTGCTGGCGCTCTTAAGCACGATCACGCTTTTGATCTTACTCAGCCTCGTGTTGCCCTTCTTTGTTCCTCCTTGAGCTGCTCTGTGCCTACCTGGAGGAGTGGGGTCAGAGGGCTGTTAGCCCTGCTCGGGTCACGCAGCAGAGCAAGGTGGGGCAAGGATTCTAACCCAGGCAGACTGACCTCGGAGTCCAACGCTTTTTCTGCTTGGGCCACCCTGCCGTTGAGAGTCAAGCCCTTGGCCTCATGGATGGTAGAGGCTGAGGAGTTAACTGGGCCACTTGGCATCATTCTGAGTTAGTGGCAGATGCGGGCCATGCGAGGGCAGGGAGCATGTGCACTCCCCTTGGTACCTAGGATACGGAAACTGTCCCAGGCACAGCGGATGGGCTAGGCCCAGGGTGGCTGGGTCTTTGTGACCCAGTTCCTGCCTCTCCTGGTGTGCCTCTGCCTCAGGAGGGAGCACACCTCCTACTCGAGACATGTTTGGGCTGCCTTTTGGGGAGGGGACGTTTCAGAGGTCCAGCAGTTCTCTGAGCCTGAGCCCTGTTTCCTCCCTTGGATCCTGAGACCCAGTTGGGCCAGCTCAGCCCCACCCAGCTCCTGGGACTTTATCATTTGATTTGTATGTACTTTGTGTCAGGAAGTGGGCCTCATAGAACAGCCTTGGGTCCTAATTTTCCTTCTGGAGGCCAGCTTTTTTCCAGGTCAAAGTGACCGGCCCGTATTCTCAGAGAGGAAACAGGGATTGGCGGGGTGGGGGGAGGGGTTTACGCAGGCCAGAGCTCTGCTTCCCAGACCATTGTCTCAGGCTTCTGCGCAGTCTCTCCCTAGCCTCAGCCCAGCCGTCTTGCATCCCCCTGTATGATGGTGAGTGGTCTTGGCCTGGCTCCCGGAGCAGCGGCGGGTGGGGGGGGTCTTCTCTTGGAGCCTCACTAGGGGAGAGTGTGAGCGTGAGCAAGGAAACCGGGCCACCTCCTTTTGGTCACGACCTCTCTGAGACTCCCTGCCTGATCTTGGCATTTTTCGCTTCCTTCCTAGTTGATATTCGTGAAATCAAGGAGATCCGTCCAGGGAAGACCTCCCGGGACTTTGACCGCTATCAGGAGGACCCTGCTTTCCGGCCCGACCAGTCACACTGTTTTGTCATCCTATATGGGATGGAGTTCCGTCTGAAGACCCTGAGCCTTCAAGGTGGGGTCACAGGGCTAAAGGAGGCAGGGTGTGGTCTAGAGGCATGCCTGCTGGCCCCTGGCCCGGTGGGGGTGCCCTCAGGCTCTGCTCTTGGCCCCTTGTTCACAGCTACCTCTGAGGAAGAAGTGAACATGTGGATCAAGGGCTTAACGTGGCTGATGGAGGACACCTGGCAGGCAGCCACACCCCTGCAGATTGAGAGGTGAGATGCACCCCTGACAGGATGGCAAGGGGAGCAAAGCGGGGGCTGCAGACTCTGTTGCCCACACTCAGCCGCTGATCTCCCCCTGAGGTCTGGCCCATGACAGCGAACCTCGCCTTGGGCGTTTATCTCCTCAGGTGGCTCCGGAAGCAGTTCTACTCAGTGGATCGAAATCGCGAGGATCGGTAGGTGTGCTGCGCTGTGGCTGTCACTGCAAAGTGGGTAGGGGCAGGTGGAATGCAGCCAGGCCTTCGTGTAGCTGCCTGGAGAGCCAGAGGCCCCTGCTCCCTTCTCTGTCTCTTGGCCTTGAGCTTGAACTTGGGAGCGCAGGGAACCTGCCTCAAGGGGGCTGGGTGACAGGTAGGTGGTTCTAGCAGAAGGAGCTTTCTGCAGAAAGCCCTTTGGTGGCCCTGGTGCCACAGGAGAGGTGGGGAAGGGGGCTGATGAGAGAGGACAGTGGCGGTATTCTGTGTGCCTTGCCACTGTGAGCAGAGACAGGAAGCACAGAGTTGGCTGGACTGGTGGTGAGGCTGGAGCACGCTGGCTCTGGGTGTCCTGCAGGTGAGGTCAGGGGGCCTGTGGTGTGTGCTGGGTGCCTGGAAGCATCTAGAGACCTACAGTTTTGGTCCTGGCTTTGCCTCTTACAGGCAGCATGTCCTTGGGCCTGAGATTTCACTTTTCTGTACTTCATGTATTCATTTAGCAAATGCTTATTGAACACCGAGCATTAGTTCAAAATCCCTGCTATCATGAAGCTAGAGGTTAAATAAAACAAGCAAAATCGATACGTTAGGTGGTGGTAAGTGCTGTGGAGAAGGAAAAAAACACGGGGGATAGGGAGTTCCAGGGCACGTTTTTAAATGGGATGTTCAGGGGATGGCCTTACTGACAAGACCTGAAAGAGGTGCAAGCTCATGCCCTAAGTATACTGGGGGAGCTGCTTTTCAAGACAGAGGGAACCTTCATGGCCTCCTTGTGTGGTCAGGAGCAGGGAACCCACCTTCAGGGGCCACCTGAGCAAGGGGAGAAGCATAGATGATGAAGTGACAGGGCCCAGAGCTTGTGGGCACTGTAGGTGGGAGTTCACAGTGAGCGCCTTTGGCCGTTGCTCTGAACGACGTGGAAAACCACTGGAGGGTTTTGAGCAGAGGAGTGGCACAGCCTGGACATAGTGAAATAGCCTCACTCTGCTTGCTGTGTGGAGAGTAAGGGGCCAAGGGCAGAATCGAAGAGCTCGGATAGGCTAACTCTGCATTCTGTGTGCAAGATGTGAGTGGCTTGGATCCCATGTAGTGACGGTGGTGGAAAGAAGTCAGTGGCTTTTGGCTACACTGTATTGTGGAAGTAGAGTCAAACAGGTTTTACTAACAGGTTGATTTGGGGATGTCAGAGAAAGAAAGGAGTCATAGAGGACACTAAAGCTTTTTGCCCGAGTAGCTGGGAAGGTGGAACTGCCGCTGACTGAGATGGAGATGACTGTGAGAGGCGTGCTGGGGAAGCTCGGGGGTGCAGGGCTGAGATGGCTGTCAGGTGTCCAGGTGGAGGTGTTGAGTAGGAAGTTGTGAAAATGTAGTGTAGAGAGAGCTGGTCTGGAGGTAATAATTTGGGAGCATATAGCAATAAAGCCAAGGCTGGATGAGATGATCTCAGGGGTACATGTGGCAAGAAAGCAATTTCTGGCTGATCCCAGGCCATTGTCACATTTTGGGGTGGGGAGGCAAGGGGGAACTGGCAGAGGGGACTGGGAAGTAGCAGCTGGTGAGGAAAGAAGAAAACCCAGAGATGCAGAGAGTTCTGGAAACCCAGGGCAAAACATGCTTCAGGGAGAAGGGAGTGGTCAGCTGTCAGACATGGTCAGGAGCTGCGGAGACTGAGAGCTGGCCTTTGGTGACCTTGAGAAGAGCATTGTTGGGAGAGGCTTCAGACAGTGAAAGAGCTCAGAGGATTCGAGGCCGCCTGCCCTGACAGGGAGCAGAGAAATGGGCCAGGCACTGGAGAAGTAAGCAGAGGGCAGGATATTTTTTTAGATGGGAGAAGTAACAGCCTGCTGATGTGCTGATGGGGAAGATTCCCTGGAGAGGAAGGAAAGTAGGAAACAGAATGCCTCTGTATCTTCACCTGGAAAACCAGGGTCCTGGCAATGCCAATGTCCCAAGTGCATGCCAAATTCAGAAGCAGCGATGCCTCCCAGGCTCTCGGCGCAGTGCCTTTGCACGGATGTTCGCTGTGCAGAGGTTGCTGCTGGTAGCGGTCACTCGTCTTTAAGTCCAGAGTGTATGCTCATGCCCTAGGACATTTGGTGCTGCCTGCCAGGTCCTGAGGCAGGAGGAGGCCATGTACTTCCCCTTCCCTTCCTGACACTCACCATCTAGGAGTGTCGTTCTCCATGTTCCTTCCATCCTCTTGCCAGGTCCAACAGTGTCTTTTAGCCCCAGAGCCTGGGAAGGGCCCTGCTTGGAGCAGGACCCCCTGGGAGCAGGGCCCATGTGTTTTCTCTGGAGCCCAGAGCCAGTGGCCAGCAGCTATACTTGGCCGAGATGCCCACCTCCCTCCGCTGCACCTGGTGCCGGTGCTGATGGGGTCTAGGAACTCCAGGCAGGTTCTGAGGACCAAATTCCCAGCATCCCAGAGGGCAGCAGGTGGGCCCTGCCAGGGACCTGGAGGTGCAGGCCAAGGGGAGGCTGCCTCACTGTCCTGGACAGGAGTCCTGGATGGGGCCAGGGACTCCGTAGAGACCTGAGGGGCCAGAGGAACAAGGCAGGCGTGCTGGGGGGAGTTGAGGCCTGAAGATGGGCTTGCCTTCTCCCCACATCTCTCTGAGCCTAGTCTCTTCTTCCCAAGGTCAAGGGCTTGCTTTACCCAAATGAGGAAACTGAGGCCTAGAGAGGGGAAGGGGTCTCCCTTAGCTACCCTGTGGGCTCTGACCCATCTCACTCTCAGGTCTCTAGGTTCTCAGGGTAGGGTTGTTTACCTCTCTCACCCCAGGGGTCTGAGCCCATAGGTCAGAGGTCAGGAGGGGTTGGAGGAGGCCCTGGGATGTCCCTTTTTTCTCAGTATATCAGCCAAGGACCTGAAGAACATGCTGTCCCAGGTCAACTACCGGGTCCCCAACATGCGTTTCCTCCGCGAGCGGCTGACGGTAAGGGTCTCCTGGAGCCGTGTGGGCCGGAACAGGGAGTGGTTCCGAGCCCCCGCTAGGGCCTGATTGGTGATCCTGCTCTGTGCCTTGCCAGGACCTGGAACAGCGCAGTGGGGACATCACCTATGGGCAGTTTGCTCAGCTGTACCGCAGCCTCATGTACAGCGCCCAGAAGACGGTGCATGAGCCACCTCCCCTCCCGCGGCCCCTGCTCCCCACCCCCCCAGCCCTGCTTGCCTTGTCCCTGCTGCCCTGCTTGGGGGCTTTGGGAGTTTTGGGGTGCAGTCTCTCCAGCTCTCCTCCTCTTGAGGCCTGTCCCCATCTGCGCCCCAGCCTTTCTTCCTGAGAGCCCCTTTCCTACGTGGCTTCCCAGGGGCTCTCGCTCTGACCAGGTTCTGTCTCCTGCAGATGGACCTCCCCTTCTTGGAAGCCAGTGCCCTGAGGTTTGGTTTGACGGGGGGAGGAAGGGGTTCTCCTCTGGGTACCCCTTCGTCTCTTCCCTGGGTGATTCCTGGTCCAGGTGGGAGGCAGTGGGAGGGGGTGAACCATGGTAGAGCGGACCGGTCTGGCAGCTGTGCTGGCATGAACTGGTCTCAGCTGTTCTGGGGCCCCATTTGGCGAGCTGGCTGCCAGGGCACTGACATCCCCCTCCCACAGCAGGGCTGGGGAGCGGCCAGAGCTCTGCCGAGTGTCCCTTCCTGAGTTCCAGCAGTTCCTGCTTGAGTACCAGGGGGTATGTTGGGGCTGGGGCTGGCTGAGGATATCTGCTGAATGGGGCTGGGGTCACCTCTGACTGCTGTTCCATGCCTCCTCTCCGCCCCCATCAGGAGCTGTGGGCTGTCGACCGGCTCCAGGTGCAGGAGTTCATGCTCAGCTTCCTCCGTGACCCCTTGCGGGAGATTGAGGAGCCGTACTTCTTCCTGGAGGAGGTGAGCCCTGCTTTTTACCCCTTGTGTCTGAGAGTGGGTGGGGGTTGGTGGCCAGAGCTCCAAATGAGCCCCGGGAACTAATCCCTCCTCCTCTGTCCACCTTGCTCTGCTTCACTCGAAACAGAGCACCCTCTCTTCTTCCCAGTACCCCATCCCAGGTGGGACAGAGCAGGGGCTCAGTTTGTCTTTGCTTCTCCATTTGTTCCTGGACAGTTTGTCACCTTCCTGTTCTCCAAAGAGAACAGTGTGTGGAACTCACAGCTGGATGCGGTGAATCCTGACACCATGAACAACCCGCTGTCCCACTACTGGATCTCTTCCTCGCACAACACGTGAGTGAGGCTCCCCTGCCCTTTCTGGGGAGGGAGGGCCCACCTGGCCTCACCTGCCTGTCCTTCCCATCTCAGATACCTGACTGGGGACCAGTTCTCCAGTGAGTCCTCCCTGGAAGCCTACGCTCGCTGCCTGCGGATGGGCTGCCGCTGCATTGAGTGTGCGTGGGGGTCCGGGCTGGGGAAGGGGTGAGGAGAAGCCTGCCTGCCTGCTTGACCGTGGGGATGTTCTCCCCAGTGGACTGCTGGGATGGCCCAGATGGGATGCCGGTCATTTACCATGGACACACTCTTACCACCAAGATCAAGTTCTCAGACGTCCTGCACACCATCAAGGAACATGCCTTTGTGGCCTCAGAGTGAGCGGGTGATGGGACAGACGGACCCTGCAGATGCCCTGTCCCCGTCTTTGCCTTTCACTGTACCTAAATAGTCTTTGTCCTCCTTCTCAGCCTCTCCTTGATCCCTTGCTTCCTGGGTGACTCCGTTTCCTGTGCCCCTGGCCTATCTTATCCATGGCCTTCTCTTTAGCTTGTGGAGCACATTCAAGCTCATCACACCCTCGGAAGCTGCTGCCTGGCCCACGCCTTCCTTTTCACAGCCCATAGCCCAGGGAGTTGTCTCCATCCCCATGCCCCATTCCCCAGGTCCTCTTTACCACTGAGCCTGTGGCTCCTTGTCATGCCCCTGTAGACATGAGAACCCGACTAATGGCTCCTAACTCCTCGTTGTCTGAGAGGTTCTTTAACCTGAGCCTTTGCCTCTGGAGAATCACAGTGCCTATGTCCCATTGCCAAGTCCTGTGCCTGCAGGTACCCAGTCATCCTTTCCATCGAGGACCACTGCAGCATTGCCCAGCAGAGGAACATGGCCCAGCACTTCAGGAAGGTGCTCGGGGACACGCTCCTCACCAAGCCGGTGGACATCGCTGCCGACGGGCTCCCCTCCCCCAACCAGCTCAAGAGGAAGATCCTTATCAAGGTAGGGGAGGGGGCCTGTGAGGGTGCTCTCCCCACGTCCCAGCAGTCTGGGCCTGGGTGAGGAGCTGGGGCTCCAGGAGTGGGGCTGGCGCTGCCATGTCCTGGCCTGCCTCTCACTCCCGCAGCACAAGAAGCTGGCCGAGGGCAGTGCCTATGAGGAGGTCCCCACCTCGGTGATGTACTCCGAGAATGACATCAGCAACTCCATCAAGAACGGCATCCTCTACCTGGAGGACCCTGTGAACCATGTGCGGGCCAGGCCGGGGCATGGTGGGCACGGTGGCAGGAGGGAGTGCTCTGCTTCATGTGCCCCGCTTCCATCTGTTCCAGGAATGGTATCCCCACTACTTTGTTCTGACAAGCAGCAAGATCTACTACTCTGAGGAGACCAGCAGCGCCCAGGGCAACGAGGACGAGGAGGAGCCAAAGGAGGTGAGGACAGCTCCAGGCCTGGGGGCTGGGGCGGTGCACTTGAGCCTCACTGCGATTGCCCCTGCCCCAGGCCAGCGGCAGCACAGAGCTGCACTCCAATGAGAAGTGGTTCCACGGCAAGCTCGGGGCGGGCCGGGACGGGCGGCACATCGCGGAGCGCTTGCTCACCGAGTACTGCATTGAGACCGGCGCTCCGGACGGCTCCTTCCTCGTGCGCGAGAGCGAGACCTTCGTGGGCGACTACACGCTCTCTTTCTGGTAACCGCTCCCTGCGCGTCTGTGCAGGCTCAGTCAGCGTGGTCAGCGTAGGGGTGCTGCTGCACCAGACCGAACCACAGAGTCTTTTGTTCCGCTCTTTCATGTGGGCTGTAATTAAATCTGTCTCACACATCCACACACCCTTTGGTTGTTTTTAGCCCCTCCTCCAAGACTGCCTCTGACCTGTGCTCCTTCTGAGATTCCTCGCCTGCTCTTTGAGACTTGGACGCCCAGCTTGGGACAGGACGTGGTCTTCAGGCTCCAGCCTGCTTCTCACTGCCCCCTGTCTCCCCTCAGGCGGAATGGGAAAGTCCAGCACTGCCGTATTCACTCCCGGCAGGATGCCGGGACCCCCAAGTTCTTCTTGACAGACAACCTCGTCTTTGACTCCCTCTATGACCTCATCACACACTACCAGCAAGTGCCCCTGCGCTGCAACGAGTTCGAGATGCGCCTTTCAGAGCCTGTCCCTCAGACCAACGCTCATGAGAGCAAAGAGTGAGGGCAAGACTGCCGGCCGGGCAGGGTATGGTCAACCTGGTGGGTGGTGACTGCCGGGACCTGACTTGGGCCTTTCTGCAGGTGGTACCACGCGAGCCTCACCAGAGCCCAGGCTGAGCACATGCTGATGCGTGTCCCCCGGGATGGGGCCTTCCTGGTACGGAAACGGAATGAGCCCAACTCCTACGCCATCTCCTTCCGGTGAGTGGTGCGGCCGTGGGGTGCAGGGGGCGTGTAGCTCCTCACCTGGGTCTGGGCCACCGTGACCCTATGTGGCTCTTCTTTGTGAAGGGCTGAGGGCAAGATCAAGCATTGCCGCGTCCAGCAGGAGGGCCAGATGGTGATGCTGGGGAACTCAGAGTTTGACAGCCTGGTTGACCTCATCAGCTACTATGAGAAGCATCCCCTGTACCGCAAGATGAAGCTGCGCTACCCCATCAATGAGGAGGCCCTGGAGAAGATCGGCACAGCTGTGAGGGGGCATGTTGGTTGAGGGGGCATGGCAGGTTAGCATCAGGAGACAGCAGGATGGCCCTTCAGAAACTCCCAGGCCAGCTGGTGGTAGGCCCATGATCTCATGGGCACTGGAAAGCATGGGTGTGCCTCACAGGAAGGCCTGGGGTGGCAGAGTAGCTCCTAGGAGGGCCCAAGAGCCCAGCTGGCGGCCATGGGTGAGCGCTGGGAAGGTGTCCTGGAGGGAATGATGTCTAAGCTGTGTCTTCAAGGCTGGACATGAGTTCGGGGGAGGGGGCAGCATTCGAGCAGAGAGGGCCTCTGAGCCAAGACGTGGCGCAAGGAAGTCCTGTAGTACCTCAGGGATTGTCAGGTGTGTCAGAGGGTAGCTGAGAGGCTGGAAAATTTAGCATGGCCCTAGATGCTGAGCTCAGACTGGACTCTGTCCCCAGGGCCGAGGAGAGTAGGCTAGGAATGTGGTTGTGGTGCTTCCTTCACATGGCTGGCATGGAGACAGGGCTGGAGTGGCCAGGGAGAAGGCTGCCGTCCCCTGGGGCCTAGGAGAGCTGGCAGAAGTGAGTGCCTCCTAATGGCTCAGTGGGGAATGAATGAGCCCTGAGCAAGAATAGCAACTCCTTCAGCTGCAGCTAGCACAGGAGCAGTTGGAATTTGGGCCTGCAGAAACTGAAATAGAGATTTTAGAATCCGGGGTGGGCCCCATGGGGAAGAATGTGGGAAGAGGGCGAGGCCAGGCCCCCAAGGCCATCCCCGTGAGGTCAGGGCATCATGGTGGACCAGGTGCCACTGAAGGGACAGACTCAATGTCCTGGTGAGGCAGTGCAGGTGGAGGCCAGCTGTGCTGGGGGAAGAGGGAGTGCTAGAAGCAGGCAGCTGCTTTGGGGTTCTGGGCATTAACTTCTCCCATTCTGCCCGTTTCCAGGAGCCTGACTATGGGGCCCTGTATGAGGGACGCAATCCTGGCTTCTACGTGGAGGCAAACCCTATGCCAACCTTCAAGGTACAGCCACTGCCTCGACACACAAGCCAGGAAGGCCCCCAGCTGACTGGGGCCTGCATCTCTCTGCTCTGGACTCAGCTGTGGTCTTTGTGGTTGTGGTTTTTCAAGGCCCAAGAAGCTGTGTGAGATGTGTGTTTGCTGTAGAGCCACGGCTCTCCTGGGGCTGGGCGGAGGACCCTGGCCAGAAAACTGTTCTTTGACACTCACTGTCCCCTCACTGTGGTCTGTCAGGTGTGCCCTGCTCCTCCCCTCAGCAGCCAGTGACCCTCAGTGACCCTCAGTGCTTCCCCGATGGGAGCAATGGGCTCCCTGCCACACCCAGAAACCTCCAGGTCCCCAGGAGGGACTCAGGGTGATTCCAGCACTCCCCGCGCGTGGGAGTGGTGTCTCCTGTGAGCCTGTGAGCCTGACTCCTGGGAGTCTAGGGCAGGGCTTGCAAGGTTGCACTTTGATCCCAAGGAGTTTTCTCACACTTATCCGACCTCTTTTGCATGCACATCTGTCCAGGAGGCTCCCTCCAGGGTCAGCATAGGCCCATACCTGGGAGAGACTGCAGGCAGTGGGCACCTCCCGCTGGCCTGAGCTTGGGCTGGGCAGCCAGGCTGCTGCGTGTGTACAGGCAGGTTCCGAGGTCAGGAGGGCAGCAGGGAGGGACCGTGGTCCTCACCGTGTGCTTCCCTTCTCAGTGTGCGGTCAAAGCCCTCTTTGACTATAAGGCCCAAAGGGATGACGAACTCACCTTCACCAAGAGCGCCATCATCCAAAACGTGGAGAAGCAAGAGGGAGGCTGGTGAGCCTGGCCCTAGGGCTGGAGAGCCCAGGCTTTCACAAGGCCTGTGGGGGGTGGGCCAGGACTCCTGGGGTCCCAGCAGGAGTTGGCGTTGAGCTGGCCTCCAGGGATGGGGCCTGCGTGGGCTTCAGGTATTGAGTGTCTGTGGAGCGTCTGTTCCATGTGCACCAGCAGTGCCTCCCTGGGAACTGGCTTAGATTTGGGGGGGGGAGGGGTGCAGCAAAGGGTACCCTCCTTGTTGGGGCTGTGCTGGTGATCAGTACCCTGTGGTTCTGGCAGGTGGCGGGGTGACTATGGGGGGAAGAAGCAGTTATGGTTTCCATCAAACTACGTGGAAGAGATGGTCAACCCAGCAGCCCTGGAGCCTGAGAGAGAGGTGATGTCAGAGCTTTATGAGGGGTAGAAGGGCTCCATCCCCCAAGTTTGTCCTCTGAACACCCCCCTCACATGGTCCTTGACATGCCTGTCCATGCACAAGCACGCATCACCTGCAGGCCCACACGTTCTGATTCTCTCCATGTTCCCGTCCTCAAGCATACGCGGACCACATGCACATTTGTCTGGACATGTGCACTTAGAAAGTATGCTTGTCCTGTGCGCACAACCATCCATCACCTGCATATGTGCAGCAGACATGCTGACGACCCCTTGGGCTTTGCTTCCCACAGCACCTGGACGAGAACAGCCCTCTGGGGGACTTGCTGCGGGGGGTCTTGGACGTGCCAGCTTGTCAGATTGGTGAGCCCCCAAGGCTGCCCCCACTCTTGAGCTCTCCCCGTCCTCTGGACACCCTTTCACTCCCAGGTCTGATCCTGCATGCTTTCCCCTGAGCTGGGCACTGTGGAGCAGTCAGCAGAGCCAGGGTGCCAGGGGCTGCTGGCTCACGTGCCAGATCCCCATGGGGTGGACCTTGGGGTGTGGTAGAGCCTGGGAGGGACCTGTTCTGGGCTGTGAGCATGGGCTCCATCGCTGCTGGTAATGGCATGGCTCTGAGCTGTGGTTTGTTCATCTGTGATGTGGGGTGGCAGGATTAATGTCTTCCCCCCTCTGGGTTGTGGTGAGGATGGAGCCTGGGTGTGTGGCAGGGCACATAGAGATGTCCTTCCCAGCTCTTGTCCTCTTTCCTTCCTAGCCATTCGCCCCGAGGGCAAGAACAGCCGGCTCTTCGTCTTCTCCATTAGCATGGCGTCAGTGGCGCACTGGTCCCTGGATGTTGCTGCCGACTCACAGGAGGAGCTGCAGGATTGGGTGAAAAAGATCCGAGAAGTGACCCAAACTGCAGATGCCAGGGTGAGGACCTGCTGGAGCCCTTGGACGGGGAAAGGGTGCTGGGTTGGCAGACATGGGAGCCTCTCTGGTGGTCTGAGGCCTCCAGCTCACACCACCAGCTACTGAGCAGCCAGGAGTCTCAGATGTGCAGCCTCCTGCAGGCCCTTTGTTGGCCACAGCCCCAGTCTTAAAGGCAGGCAGGCAGGAAGGACAGTTCATAAACAGCAGTGTGGCATGTGAGTGTTGCCAGGAAGTGCCATTTATGATGTTTTCAGTTGGACTTACCAGTGGGAAGGTGGATACACGAAGTCAGAGTTAAGACAAGTCCTGGGCTGAAAACTGGTAGTCCGGAGGGATGAGGTGGTAGAGAGAAGGAAGAGGGCTTGGGACGGGGTCCTGAGGAAACTAATGTTTGAGCATATGAGCAAGGAAGAGGACCCCAGAAAGCCAGGCTGAGGGGCTGAAGGCCGCCAGGAGAGGTGCTGCCAAGATCAAGACAGGCCAGATGAGACTCTGAACTTGTTGGACTTAGCAGCATATAGTCCTGGGGACATTGAGAGAGCTATGTCTGTGGCAGGGCCAGAGTCAGATGGTATGGAGCAGTGGGGAGTGAAGCAGCTTTGTAGGGCCTGGTGATGAATGGACCTGGAGCTCTGGATGGCTGAGATTTGTGCATTTGCTAATGCTGGAAGAGCTCATGGGGAGGTAGGAGGCTTTGGGTCCCAGGCTTGGTTGGCAGGCCCAACTTGCTGGAGGAGGGAGACCTCTTTCACTGAGCCTGGAAGGAAAGAGGGTAGGAGGTGCTCTCAAGGGTAAAGGGAGTTCCTGCGTGATGGCCATTCTCTCCAGTGCCTTTGGGTGTGGAGTGGAGAGGCCACCGAACGGATCTGTGGCTTCTTTGGGGAATGGACACCTGTGAACCAGGCAGAGCAGCAGGCAGGATGGGATGCTGGGATTTTTCGGGGGTGTGCCCTGGAAGGACAAGGCCCTGGTTAACCCGCTGGTTGAAGTGATGGAGCCTGGTGTCCAGGCTAAAGGAGAAGAGTGTGAAGAGAGGAGCCACTGACAGATGGAAGTTGGGGGTAGTGCGTTTTGGGCCTTTGTACTGGGGATTTGGCCTTGAAGAGTGGATGGTTGCTTTGGGCCTGAGGAGGTGAGCGAGTTTTAGGCCAGGGTGGTGGAAGGATTGTTGTCATGGATGGTGGTGGCCTTAGGGCACAGCGGAGACCAAACCAGGCGCCCTAGTCCATGGTAGGTCAGAGGGCAAGGGGAGGCGTTTTTGCCCAAGGGTGAGGTTGGTTAATGAGAAAAGCATCACTGGGGACCCAGGTCCAGGGTTCCTGAGGTATCATTGGGGCCAGGTGGTAAGGATTCCACTCACAGAAGGGTTGCAGGGCAGTTGTGTCCTTCGGAACTGAGAGGAGAAGAGACAATGACAGAGAGGGACTTTGTTCACTGTGAAATGGGATCCGGATGGTGCTGGGGAGGGGGGAGAGAGGCCCAGAACAGCCGCAACAAGCACTAGCTCAAGGCTGACTGGGGAGCTGCCGGGGCTACAGGGCCTTGCTTGTGTGTGCCTAGCTCACAGAGGGGAAGATGATGGAACGGAGGAAGAAGATTGCCCTGGAGCTGTCCGAGCTTGTTGTCTACTGCCGGCCTGTGCCCTTCGACGAAGAGAGTAAGGGCTGAGCGTGCATGTGCTTGGGGGACCTGATCAGGCAGGGCATCCCCACGGTGGGTAGGCCTGTGAGGAGCATGTGAGGGACGGCTCACCTTGCAGGGGGTGGCTTTCGTTCTTTTGTGGGGGGCTCCGTAAGCACTCTTCCTGTCTGGCTCAGAGATTGGCACGGAACGTGCCTGCTACCGGGACATGTCGTCCTTCCCGGAAACCAAGGCTGAGAAGTATGTGAACAAGGCCAAAGGCAAGAAGTTCCTCCAGTACAATCGGCTGCAGCTCTCCCGCATCTACCCCAAGGGCCAGCGGCTGGACTCCTCCAATTACGATCCCTTGCCCATGTGGATCTGTGGCAGTCAGCTTGTGGCCCTCAACTTCCAGACCCCAGGTGAGGAGCTGCCCTGTGGGAAGGCGAGGGGCGGGAGACCATAGGCAGCTGGGCTGGAGTCCACCAGAATGGGCTTTTTCAGACAAGCCGATGCAGATGAACCAGGCACTCTTCCTGGCCGGTGGGCACTGTGGCTACGTGCTGCAGCCCAGCACCATGCGGGACGAGGGCTTTGACCCCTTTGACAAGAGCAGCCTCCGCGGGCTGGAGTCGTGCACCATCTGCATCGAGGTGGGTGCTGGGCTCAGCTGGGGGATGTTCGTGTTAAGTTCCCCAGAGGGGGAATGAGGGGACGGGGGCACTAGAGCTGGACTCTTCCTGAGCTTGAGGAAGGCACAACTGTCCTCGGAGGTGGGACGGCAGCTCTGGGGCTCTCAGTGGCCCAGGGCCAAGTCATCTGAGCTGGATGTGGCCAGTTCTTGGTCCAGTGAGGCCATGCTGGTGTTGGGCACTGCCCAGGAGCAGGCTGCTCAGGAGAGAGAAGCCACGGGCCTGTCTGCACAACCAGCAGTGGGCCCGGGCGAGAACGGAAGCAGCAGCCTGGCCCCCTCGCAGACCAGGGCTCTCGTTGGTTTGCAGCAGCCCTGAGTTATCTTGGACAGGCCCCTGGGTGGTAGAGCCAGCCCTGGCTTTGTGGGCTCATGGGGTTGAGTCCTGAGCAGTCTTGAAGGAGGAGGGAGGGCAGCGCAGAGGATGAGCTGCTCACATCCAGGATGTATGCAGTTGTGGAATCACGTGTTTCTGCTCCTGAGAAGAGATTCGTACTTGTACTTTTTTCTCTAAGGGCAGGTAATTTAAAATATCTCCAGATTGAAGTGGACATAAATTGAACATGAAGCAGAATGCAAAACTCACAAGAAAGATGGTTAAAGCTAAAAGCTCAAATTAATTTTTACTGGCAGGGAAGTGGATTTGGCTCCACTGATAGCGCATCCGCCTATCACACAAGAGGTCCAGGGTTCAAACCAAGGGCCTCCTGACCTGTGTGGTGAGCTGGCCCAGGCGCAGTGCTGATGAGCGCCAAGGAGTGCCCTGCCATGCAGAGGTGTCCTCCATGTAGGGGAGCCGCATGCACAAAGAGTGCGCCTCTCAAGGAGAGCTGCCCCACGCAAAAAAAAAAAGCGCAGCCTGCCCAGGAATTGTGCCACACACATGGAGAGCTGACGCAGCAAGATGACACAAACAAAAAAGAGACAGAGTCCCGGTGATGCTGACAAGAATGCAAGCAGACACAGAAGAACACACAGCAAATGGATAGAGAGAGAAGACAATAGGGGTGGGGGGAGAGGAGAGAAATTTTATAAATAATATTTAAATCCTGGACCAGCTAAATTTAAAAAAAAAAAAATTGCTGGCAGCAGCTGCTTGGGGACAGCAGAGGGCGCACTCTTCCTGCTGCTCAGGGGCTTCTGGAGCTGTGGGGGTGGGGTGACACCAGGGGGCCTGTCAGGAGCAGGAAAGGTGATGCCAGCCCATTGCTGCCCACTTGAATAGGTGCTGGGGGCCCGGCACCTGCCCAAGAATGGTCGAGGCATCGTGTGTCCCTTTGTGGAGATTGAGGTGGCTGGAGCTGAGTATGACAACACCAAGCAGAAAACGGAGTTTGTGGGTGAGTTTTCCTCTCCCCGTCCCCACCACTGACCCTTCCTTCTCCCTGGCAGTGGCCTGAGGCCCTTTCTGCCCTTGCTTTTCAGTGGACAACGGACTGAACCCTGTGTGGCCGGCTAAGCCCTTCCATTTCCAGATCAGTAACCCTGAGTTTGCCTTCCTGCGCTTTGTGGTATATGAGGAAGACATGTTTAGTGACCAGAATTTCCTGGCTCAGGCTACTTTCCCGGTTAAAGGCCTGAAGACAGGTGAGGACCCTTCTAGAACTACTGCCCTGGGTCTCTTGTTGCCAGGGTGGGGCCAGCCTCTGCCTGGCTGCCTCCCAGGCTGAGGGCCAGGATTTCCTCCCCTAGGGTATAGAGCTGTGCCTTTGAAGAACAACTACAGTGAGGACCTGGAGTTGGCCTCCTTGCTTATCAAAATCGACCTTTTCCCTGCCAAGGTGACTGAGGCAGGGGTGGTGAGGGAGGAGAGCCATGTGCGGTTCAGAGGAGTCAACTCCTGCACTGTTGCCCCTTGTTGAAGCAGGAGAATGGTGACATCAGTCCCTTCGGTGGCACATCCCTGCGGGAACGGGGCTCCGATGCCTCAGGCCAGCTCTTCCATGGCCGGGCCCGGGAAGGCTCCTTTGAAGCTCGCTACCAGCAGCCGTTTGAGGACTTGCGCAGTTCCCAGGAGCATCTTGCAGACCACTTTGATGGTCGGGATCGAAGGTGAGGTGGAGGGGTCAGCAGCCAGTGAGTTCCTTGGAGCCGGGGGTGCTGGAGGGATGGGACCAGAGGGCTCAGGCCTGCTTCCTTGGCACCTTCTTTCTCTTGGGTAGAAGTGGGCTGCCAGGCCCCAGTAAGGACACTCTTCCCTTCTCTCCAGGGCCCCACGAAGGACTCGGGTCAATGGAGACAACCGCCTCTAGTTGAGGTCCAGGCTGTTTGGAGAGCAGCGGGTGCTGTGCACCTCGTGGGACTCCGTGAACTGGCTCCTCCAGAAGCGGCCTGCCAGGGTGGCCTTCCTGGCCTCACAGCCTGGAGCCTGTATTCCAGCAGCGAATGCTAGACTAAAACCAAGCCATTAATGAGATGTGATACTGTCTTGGGCCTCACGCCCTCACTCTGAGTGAAGGCAGAAGCTGAACTGTGTCTCACATTAAGCACATGTATCTGGCCCTGACTTCTGGAGATGGAGCCCTCCATCTTGTGGGGCCAGGACCACGGCCACAGCCCCTTGGAGTGAGGCTGTCTTGCCAGCAGCTGCACATGGGGTTCTGAGGAGCTCCTGACATTCCTGAGAAGTGAGGAGGAGAAAGAGCGGACTTGCTGGGCCAGGGAAACAAAACAAAGTTTACATTGTCTTGTAGCTTTAAACCCCAGCTGGGTAGGGTGGGGGGGGGGTAGGCGCCCCCGAAGTTTGCAGTTCGGCCCTGGAGCCTGGATGGAGGGAGGCGGGGCTTGCCCTACTTGTGACAGAGGACACAGCACAAGGGCATGCTGCCCGCGGCTGGGGACACAGACCCAGCCTGAAGGATACAGGGGGTTGTGCTAAAAATAGCAGTATTGGTTTTCTTCTCAGTGATATTGTAACTAAGTTATTCACTCCTCCTGCTCCTCACCCTTGTAGAAAGGGACTTTGGAGCAGACCCTTTGCAAGGAGAGGGCAAATGCTGCCCCCTGTGTTGTGAAGGGCTCAGTGTGGGATGGGGAGGCAGTGTCAGGAATGGGATTGGGAGTGGCAGAGAAGAAACTAGCCAAGGCCATTCTGGCGATATTTTTTTAAGCTAAGACTTCATCTGCTTTCCCCTAAGAATGAAAAGGGATTAAGGAGCTGCCCGCTTTGTGGGTGGGTGAGAACAGGCAGTCAGGTGCTGACTGAAGCTGCTGTGCTTATTGCAGCTTTGTCTAGTTGGTGAAGAGATCCAAGGAAGGAGAGGGGAGGGTGGAAGGCAGGCCCCACCTCTACAGCCAGAGGCTGGAGTCCAGGCCCAAGGCTCAAATGTGCCTCGTAGCATAGCCAGCGTTCAGCACATGCAAACCCACTGCCACGTATGTTGGGGTCAGGGTTGGCCAATTTGTTAGTTCTGCTGCCCTTTTAAGATCTGACTGCCAAATAAATCATCCTCATGTCCTTTTTCCTTTAACTTGTCTGTTCTTTGGGGACTCAGGAAAGCTTGTTGTCTGGGGCCTTGTTAACTAAAGACTGAGGATGATTTTACAGTGGAAGCATTGGAGTTTATGGAAACTTCTCAGGTCTTCCTGAGTGGCTCTTCCCAACTCTGGGCACACAGGAGGTATGCTGCCCCCTCTTCTCTGCCCATCCACCATAGGTGTGGTCTGGGGGGCAGGACAGCCTGACTGGGAGCAAGCTCAGGGTCACTGGCCAGCCAGCTTTGGGGTGAGCAGAAAGCAACCAGAGCCCCTTTCCAGTTCCATGGAAACCTCTCCTTTCAAAAAGCAGCATTCTAGAATGGTTGCCTCTCTGGCTGCCTTTCTAGCTTGCAACTAAAAACTCCATGCATGGGATATGTTCGAGAAAGCCTTGCTTTTTCTGCATCTGTTTCCATAGAGGGCTGTGCTGGAGTGGCTCAAAAATTATGCCACAGGGAAGCGGCTGTGGCTCAATCAGTTGGGCTCCTGTCTACCATATGGGAGGCCCTGGGTTCGCGTCCTGGGGCCTCCTTGTGAAGGCAGGCTCGCCCTCACGTTGTGGAGAGCTAACAGGCCTGCAAGTGCTGCAGAGAGCTGACTCAGAAGGTGACGTAACAAAAAAGGGAGATAACAAAAAAAAAACCCACAGAAGAGTGTGCAGCAAATGAACACAGCAGGCAACAAGCAATCCGCAAGGAGGGGTGGGGAAATAAAAATAAAATACAGGCACAGAAGAACGCACAGCAAATGGACACAGAGCAGACAGCATGCAAAAAGCCATGGGGGAGCAGGCGGATATTAAAAAGTTAAAAAAAAAATGCCATAAAGACAAAAGAGGTTAGGGGCCAGGCTGCATAAAAAGCCAGCCCAGGGAGTCAGTGTAAGATCTGTCACGTGAACAGACCCGGGTAAGTGGAGTCTTTAAAATGGTAACAGGTACAATCCCCTCTAAAGCATATACCAAAGCATGATAAGTGGCTTTGGAGAGATTTTTTTTTTTCCTCAAAGCTTTCCCCTCCCCCTTTGTCTACTCTGTGTACATTCTCTGTGTGTTGTTTTTTATTTATTTATTTCTCTCCCCTTCCACCCCACCTCGGTTGTCTGTTCTGTGTCTATTTGCTGCATCTTCTTTTGTCCGCTTGTCAGCAGCACAGGAATCTGTTTCTTTTTGTTGCATCATCTTGTCAGCTGTTCATGTGTGTGGCACCATTCCTGGGCAGGCTGCACTTTCTTTCGCTCTGGGCGGCACTCCTTACGGGGTGCACTCCTTGCACGTGGGGCTCCCCTACGCGGGGGAGGGGACACCCCTGTGTGGCAGGGCACTCCTTGTGCGCACAGGGCACTCCTTGCGCGCATCAGCACTGGGCATGGGCCAGCTCCACACTGGTCAAGGAGGCCCGAGGTTTGAACCGCAGACCTCCCATGTGGTAGACGGATGCCCTAACCACTGGGCCAAGTCCGCTTCCTGCTGTGTGTTCTTATGTCCACTTGTATTCTCATCAGGTGACACTGGGGATCTCTGTTGTGTCATCTTGCTGCATCAGCTCTCTTGTGTGTGTGGCACTTCTTGGTGGGCTGTGGTTTTGTGTGGGGCTGCTCTCCTTGTGCGGAGGGCACCCTTATGCAGGGGCATCCCACATGGGCTGGCATTCCTTGCACACATGGGCTAGCTTGCCACACGAGGCAGAAGGCCCTGGGTATCGAACCTCCTTGGACCTCCTATATGGAAGGCAGATGCTCTATCTGTTGAGCCACATCTGCTTCCCCAGTTTGTTGTTTGTTTTTTTGTCTGTTTTTTAAAGAGAAGCCAAGGCAAAATGAGGATTTAGAGTTGAAGATTCAGTGTCCCTTTCCTATTTGACAAGTTAAACCAAAGGCATTATTTATTTCCCAAAGTTTGCAGATTAGGGTCCAGTGCTGGTTCACCCCAGGCCTCGGAGGAGCACCTGCTTGGAGAGCTGGGATCACAATTCAAAGTATTTCACATCCCCTGGACTAGGTAGAGTAGCCAGTAGCAGGGCAGAGGCACTCAGGTTCTTGCTGGCTTTTGGGCTTCCTGCACCTCCCAGCCCTGCTCGGAGAGGGTGGGCCTTTCTTGCAGGCATAGTGCTGGTGGGAATTACCTTGCCCGTTCCTGACCCATTTCCCACCCCTGGCCTTGTGTCCGGTAGAAAAGATTTATCATCAGACGCGATCTGTGCCAGCCAGAGTGTCCACATTGTCATGGACATCCTTGGCTTGTTGATTTTAACTAGTTTAGCTTTAGTTGATATATTTCTGCACTAGCATCCTTTTGGAACAGGACCCTGGGGGAAGTATGGCTCTTTCTAGACCCTAGGCAGAGTTTGACTCAGACTGGCGCTTTTACAATGTTTACTGCTCCTGTAAAGGTTTTGGGCCTTCTTAGAAGAACACGTGTTAATCCTAAGGCAAATTTAAAGATCCATTTCATCTCAGATTCCTCCAGACAAACCTAGCAGTTGAGGGACCCAGGAGACCCAGCAGGGGGGCGAGGGTAAGTGGCTGAGACCCTCACTGGGGACTGACTGGCTTGCCTAGCAGGATGCACACAGGTCGCTTGGCCAGCACCACTGGCTTGTGAGTGGTGGGTCTGAATGCTGATAGCACATTAGCATTAGCTGGACAGCTTTTAAAAGTACCTGTTGCCTGGTGCCCTGGCATGAGGCTCCCCAGGTGACCTGAGGAGCGGCCAGGGTTGCAAACCACTGGTTTTGGTGGGTGGGGAAGTTCGGGTGCCAGGGCAAAGGCAAAGAGACTGTCTCCTGTGCAGGGTCCTCCCTGTCTGTCATCACTACAAGCCGCTCCTGGCTGGCTGGCAGCCAGGCCAATGGAACACCCAGACCAGAGTTCACGGTGGACCCTGAGTGCACAGCAGCCTCCCCACACCCTGGCCCATCCCTTGGACATGTGCACAGACAGGCAATACTGCCTGCAAGCTTTCTGCAGCCAGGGGGCAGGACTCAGATCTAGAGCCCCTGTGCGTAGTCACGTATCTAGATGGGCCTCCTGAATATCATCTGAAGGTTGTGTCTGGGGCTGAAACTCACTGCAGCTTTCAACTAAAGCCCAACGTCTTGCACAAGATCAGTATAATTGAGTAAAAAAAGCAAAACCTTAACCAACAGTAGACTCAGACTCTCTCACCAGAACAGCTCAGGGAAGAAAATAAGGTCATGCCTCCTCATCTGAACTTGATAGATCAAGCCCTGTCAGCCCTGTCAGCTGCTCCTCTCTGGGTCCTTCCAATAGTCCCCAGGTACTCACGCATGTTCTTAGGGAAGGCCTGGATGCTTTGTCCTCTGCCTGGGGTCCACTGCTGCTGCCCTAGGAAAGTCCACTGCAACCCCCTTCTGGCCAGCAGTCAACTCCTTCCACAGTTGTGGCCCAAGCAAGTCACTGCCTCAGTCTGCACGCACCATGGGGTCTCCTGTTTGGCAGGGTTCTGCACCAGGTTGTTCTGGCCTCCAAAGACCTGGAGTTTTAAATTTTTTTTTTAACCCAGGACCTTGTATGTGGAAAGCAGGTGCTCAGCCACTGAGCTACACCTGGCCCCCAACCTGGCATTTTAGACTCAATACAAAGCTGCATTCCCAAGTCCCACATCTGCCTCCCGAAAGGCCCAGCTGGCAATAGGCCATGGTAACCCCTGGGACCAGAATCACTGGCCTGCCTTGGCATATATAGGTATTTCTGCCCACGTGATTTTATTTCAGAAGTCCCTTTTTCTTTCTGCCACAGGCCTTTAGGGTTATCCCAACAAGATTCAATTGTAGTTTGGGGTTTTAGACATTCTCCTTCAGAAGGCCTCTGGGTCCTCAGGCATATTTGCTATCCCTTCTTAGCACATGGCAGGCTCTGCTTATCAGCACTTTTCTCACAGGAAAAAGAAATGCTGAATGTCCTTCCACCAGGTACTTGAAGAGTCCAGGTTTGACTACATTTGCCTTAGCACAATTTCTAAAACATCTCAAGTGTCTTTCATGTAGAATCCATTGACAGTAAACTCAGCAATGCAAGGAAACAAGCAAGCTGGAACTTTCCTGAAGTGGGCTGAGTCACCGCCCATTGGTCCATTCAGATTTTAAGGGCAGTCATGCCCACAGAATAAATTAAGAGATGTGAAGTGTGTTTAGCTTTTTCTCTGGCTCCCCCATAAAATTAGTCAGCAGATAAATGAAATGAATTTATGTTTTTATTTAGGAACAATCAAAAGGTTTGAAGTACCATTTAGGCCCATTTCAAATTGTACAAGCAATGTCTCCCTGTTCCCCTCCCTTATCCAAATCCAGAGATAAAAAATTTAGGAAATGTGCAATTTGCATCATAGAAATAGCAGCATCCCCACAGGGGACCTTGTGAGGTCTGGAGACTCAGCCCTAAGAGGGCAGTCCCACCCCTCCACCTCAGCACCACCACAGTCCAAACCAAAGGCAAGTTTTATACTCAGTTAAAAACATTTACCCAGGTTCAAGACTATTACACCCAGGCCAAAATGATAGTCAAAGGGCATCGTTTCTCAGTCGGGTCTCTTGGCTGCGGCAGGAGGTGGAACCTCTTGCACAGATCAGTTTGGCTAAAGTTTCAATTTGCTTTAGACAAACAGAAACATAGCAGTTGCCTCTGACTAGCACCAAGGTGATCCCTTCGTCAGCCGTCTCCAGGAGACAAGAAGGGCACCCATAGCCAACTGTTCAAGAGCCCCCCCCCCCCACCTTGCTACTCAGCAGTGGGGCCCACGGGGAACAAAGGGTTTGCACCGAAGCCCAGAGTACAATGGGTGGTAGAGAACCAGCAATTAGGACTTGGCCAGGAAGGAGTCTGCAGCCTTTGGCACCTTCCCTGTCTTCCACAAAGCCCAGCTCAGTGAACTCAATAAACAATGGCCAGCAGGGGAGACAGGAAAGTAGGCGTGTTTTCCTTTTTTCTTTTTCTTAATAACAATTATGGCACAGCCTGACCCTCCTGACACAGTTGAACAAAGCAGCTACTCAAAGTGCAGCGGGAATGCCACTGCGTAGAAGGGCGCCCACTCCTCCCCTGGCACACACCCAGTTTCACAGCAGGCAGGCCTGATGGTCAAACTGGATCCCTGCGGAGGAGCAGACACTAGCGCTCCAGCCCTAGGCCACGATGCTATGTGGGGCTCTGGCCTGCATTTCAAGCAAACTGCAAGGATGCTGTATGCATAGGAACTAGCGGTGAGTGACATTGTCTCCCGTTCTCTCTTTAAACACAAATCTCAGAATTAACAGGTACCACATGGGTAGAATCGTGCCCTATGACCAGTGTTTCTGCTCTGGTTTTGACTCTTAGGAAAGACAGAGCACTTGCAGCTTTCGATATTCGCTGACTGACCAGCCTTTATCTTAGACCTTCCTCTCTCAACTCCAGTCACACTGAGTAATGCAGAATCATCCTTTCATCATGGAAAGGAACACAAGTTAAGTTAACCAAGAAAAGCTATTCATTAATATGCTCAAGTGTTCATGCCACACAAGCACATGCATCCCAGAGCCAGTCTCCTGAAGGAAGAGACACCCATGTAGGTAAGCGCTCAGGTTCCTCTCAGGTGCTCTGGTTTCCCACCTGCCTGGAGTGGCCACAAGGAAAGATGCCAGGCAGCCAGAAGAGAAGACGGCTGCAGTGCCTGCTAGAACCACCCCAGTCCTTGGCCTCTGCTCTGCCCACTCCTCCTGAGCAGCATCAGGTTCTGAGGGCTTAGAAAGCTTTGGGGCCAGCAACAACAGAGCAGCAACCATATTCTTTGTCAATTCTTACCATCCTGCAAACTGAAAGATGTGCTTTTGAAAAGTCAAGGAAGCAGGTGCTGGCACCTGTCCTTGTGCACAAGACAACCAGGGCCTGCCTAGTCCCATCCCTAGACTCTGAGGCCCCTCCCCTTCTTTGGACTTTTGGGGCAGTTAGAATGGTTGGTTCCTGCCAGATACTGGGCTTGAAAGAAATCCACTCTGGTGAAAGACTGGGTCCCCCATTCAACAGAGGGGAGGTCACAGAAGAGCTAGTCTTGACCATTGAGCTCAGGACTGAAAAACCGAAAAGCAGACTCTCGATTCTCTCTAGGGCCAGATGCTCTGTATGTGCTCCTTTGATATCATAGGCTGGGCCAATTCAGAGAGAACCTGGGTTTGCCCTTCCCTGTGCTGCTCTTCCCAGTGTGACCTGGCAGTGGGAACAGGTAGACTCCAGCAGAAACAAATTCTAACCAAGGTCTGCCAGTTCCATTGGAGCTGGACTGGGTAGCAAGGCAACAGTGCTTGGGCAGGCCACTGTGATGTTTCTGGAGATGCTGTGGCTACCATGACCTCATCAGCCCTGGGGTTGAATGGCTCGGCCAAATCCCTACCCCGGGGTATGGCTGGGGTGCCTCAGATTAAAGCCTCGCTGGCAGAGGGGACTATTAGGGAGCTGTGGCTCCTACCACCCCCTGCTTTCTCAAGGTTTTGAGCTTTTCTGAGGTCAGGTGCTCCCAGGGCCACACTGAGTCTGCGAGGGTCTGGGCAAGATGGCTGAGTTATAACTGAGCCCTGCTATCCACCCGACTGACGCCAGCTGCTGGCTTTGGCCTGAAAGAGCTGGCTATGCTGACCTGCATGTGTACTGAGGACTGTTCTCTGGCACACAATGGACCTTTGCAAACCAATCTGATATATGACAATCTAAACTGAACACAAAAGTGCATCTTCTGCCCAAGGTGAATCAAACCTATAAACTGCTCCAAGTAGACTGAGAGCAAGGAAAAAGAGAAAAAAAGAATTTTAGGAAAAGTCCAAACTCCAGGTTTGGTTTTAAGATTTTCTTCTTGGCTGGTACTCCTGTCTTTCAAAGTGTCTTTATACATTTGGGCTGTGATGTTTGAAATAATAAAGCTGCTCCAGTCAGGATTTTGGTCCAAGAAGAGGCTAGGAAGACAAGAGGCAATGGGGCACAAGACAAAGAAAGCACAGGCAAGGAGCTGAGGGAGAAAATGTGCACAGAAATATGAGCACTCTTCCAAAAGGACTGGACATCTGCCCTCCATGGAAGGTGGCCCAGTTTGCTAGGGGGTTGGATGTGAGATGACATAGGACCCATCAATGGAGCACTGATTGAGTAGGATAAATCCTACAAGAGCCACATCTCAACCCAGATAATGCACTGAAATTTCCTGGTGGGACAGCCTCTTGAGGCCAGTTGGGGATGAGACCATCAGTACACATGAAGCCCACAAGGCTCTGCCCAAATCCCCCCTTTTGCTTCCAGAGAGCAGGGCTGAGGCTCTTTGGTCCATCTGAACAGCCACCAGGCCCTTGGCCAAGAGAAAGGAGTTCTAAGTCTCACAGCTACTACCAAACCCTAAAGTGCTGGCCATCCATCCTAAGGGTCTTCTAGTTCAGGAACATGAGACCCTTGAAAATGAGAACCCCACCCCCAAAAAAGCTCTCCTCTATAATAAAAAAGTAAAACATTCAAAATATGCAAAGTATATGTATCATAAATCCAGGTTTCCTTTATCTGAATGATGATCTGGTTTTAGCTATTAAAACTGGAGCTACAACCCCATGTGAAATATATAATAGCATGTATAAGACATAGGCAATGAGAAACACTGAAATATGATTTTACTATCTCTGATGAGTCCAAGTGCATCAGAGAAGGGAAAGATGAGTCACTTTATAAAGCATGCTTTTTCTTCAGGAGAGACTACCCACCCCCCCACCTTTCTCAACTCTGAAGCCCACAGCCCACCTTTGACCAAAGTGACAACACAGAACACCTTCTACTGTGCAAAACTAAGTGACCCATCTTGCGACAGGGCCACGAGGTTGGCTGCTGCCAGAGCCATCCCCACTGCCATCTTGTTCCAGTTTCTGGGCTAGTAGGGGTGTTTCCGTGTCCCTGGGTGGCAGTGTTCACCATTTTACACCCAGGGCCCTGGGTACCTGCTACAATATCCTCTTAAGCACCTGCTTTCCTCATGATCACTCTTAATCTTGAAAGCATAATGCCAAACCACATTTACTCACTCCAAGAGCACAGGAGGAAGTGGGGTCTGTCTAGTCTGCTGTGCTCCTTACCTGGGCAGCCTTGGCATTCTTGGCATGGCTCTGGCTGTTTGGCAGGGCCAACATCTGTGAGAAAAACATGCCAGGGTGGGCAGCATTGTACTGTTTCCATATTAAAGACAAGTTGATGCCCGAGACTGGGTCACTCTCTCTGTCCTGCATGACCTTGTCAAACATGTAATTTATTTCTTCTGATTGCTTTTGGGCTTGTAAATTCAATTTGAATACAAATAAAACAACCAAGTAAATCCTCTCTAAAGATATAACCCTTGGGCCAGTGTGTGCAGGGCTCTGGAAGTGATGCCAGCAATGAGATCTGGAGGTGAGGTGCTGGGAGATTCCTCAGACACATAGCTATGGCTGGGTGCTGGGCCACCCCAGCTGCACCCAGTGCCCCAGCATGCCCTCCAACACAGGCTATTGCCCCCTAACATCTTTGTGCCACCAAGTTCCTCAAATGTGCACATCAGATGCATGTTCTATGAGTAAAATATCAAATGAGTATTTGTACTGTGTATGTGTATATATAAATTAATCTGCATGTACATAAACACTAAAGGAAAAAATTCCAGGTGTCTGTTCTCTGAAGGAAGGCAATCACTTGCCATATGGATTCTTGGTACTTACTCAAAGAAGTTTTGGGGCCAAACAGCTTTCATCCCCAAAATGGAAAGGATACAAAAATACACTGCAAAACTTGCCTAGGAGTCACAAGTCACCTTTTTGAGACAAATGTGATGTGTCCCTATTAGGATAGGGAAGGGGAGGGGTGCTTTAGAAGAACAGTGGTTCAAGGGCTTTTGGTCTCCAAAGAAAGCTCTGGAAGGCAGAAGGTTTCTACCACTATCCTCCTCCTCTGAGCCAAGCCAGCAAGGTGCCCTGCCTGGTCCGGGTTACTAAAGCACCACCATTATTTCTTGCCCAAAGTCCCTGCTCTCTTTCTCGGGTCTCCAGTGCCACCACCCAGCCCAGACCCCATGAGGGGTGTGACCAGGAGGCTCTGGCACATATGGCTTTGTGCAGCAGGTGGTCTAAGAGGGCTACAGTGATACAGTTTTGGCCACTCCTTTAGCTGCTGCTCCCTGAGCAGCCCATCTGGAGAAGGCAAGAATTGACAGTCTAGGAGAGCTTTGCCAGAGCGTTTAAAAGGCAACTTTCCAAGTGATTTTCTCAATTCAAAAAAGAACATGAGGATCAGGCTAAAGTACATAAAAATTACATTTCCAAGTTTGGGGATATAAATATAGAACCCCTAAAAGCACCTCTCCCTGGCCTTTTGGGTGGTGCTTGCAGGCCAGGAGCAGGGTGGGCATTCTGTCAGGAAATCCCCATGCACAGGCTGTTGTGCTGAAGACCACCCTGGCTTGGGTCACTACAGAAAATCTGGAATCCCCTCAGCCCACACTATCACTCTGGCATAAATAGCTCTTCCTTCCAGAGCCATGTGAGGCTTTGAAGGGTCAATAAAGTGCTCTGAAAAATGCCATGGACAAAGCTACAGGCCCTGGCTATACTTTCACTTGCCCCGCCTAACCCATTTCTCTTTTCAGTTTTTCTCTCTAAAGGCATCTAGATCAGAAAAAGAAAACTGGGCACATAGATCATTAGGCTTACTAAAAAATGTTTCTTTAGTTGATCTAATAACTGGAAAATTATGGTCCATGATTCAAATTCCCATGAAAAAGCAGAATTACTGTGACAACTTAAGAGAGTGATAAGCAAACACTAATCAAATAATCAGTCAATTTTTTAAACTGAGGGTAACAACAGATTTTGTACTGATTATCCCACAAGGCGAGGCAAGTATGGCATAAAACTTTGCTGGTCACTGTTTAATGCAGCAGGAGCTCTTCAAAAGTACTGCATTTCTTGAGGAATGCCAGGTGGGGCTCGCCAGGTTATGGATGTAGTTCCTAGTGGGCCAATGAGGCCTGTGCGGCTGCAGGAGGGCAAGGGAATCATGTGGTGACCTCCAGAGAACAGACACTGGGCATTTTCAGAGAAGATGCAAAAGGCAATATGCTACTTTGCTAACCAAAGTTTCTATGTAATGAAAGTGTGTAAAACCTGATGTTTTATTAAATGTATATAGGCAGATGTATATGTTAAAAAGTTGATTCTGTATCTATGGATATGAAATCTGAACTATTTTATGCACTGGAAGGCAAAGGAAAGGTCCTACATTGTGGAGGAAGAACTGGCGAGAACCCTGTTCTCCTCGCCTGCTTGGCAGTGGGCAGGCCAGAGGTGGCAGGCTCTGGGCTGGCTGCAAAGCCTCTGGGGTGCTCTCTTGGGTGCCTGATGACCAGGCATGGGAATGGCATCTGGCAGTAGAGAGTCGGGTTTGGCCCTTCCATGTGGCAGGCAGCATTCCGGACTGGCCAGTCCTTCACAGTCATCACTTCAGGTTCAGTCTGTTTCTGAGGAGAAAACAAAGGCCTGTCATCTCCATGTCAGCTGTTACTTGTTCAGCCCCCAGGGTGGCCTGGTCCTTGCCACATCAGAGTAGCATCACTGGCTTTGGGGACTACTTAGTTCCATGAACAGTGCCTTCCTGCCGGTACTCCTCCCACTCTTCAGCCTGAGGGACTGTGAAAAAGCAAGTGCAGATTAAGGACAGATGCTGGTGTGGCAAGGCCTCCAGACCATCCAAGGGACCCCACAAACCCCAGGTCTCACAGCTTGAGCAGGAGCTTTTCTTCTCAGGCCTGCTTAACCCTGGCTCACCTTGGCCTAGCTCCCCAGGTGGCAGGCCCCACTGAAATGCCATCCTGTCACCTCTTCCCCACTCTCTAGAACACCGTGGGTCTAGTTTCTGATACACAGTCTACTGATGTCTTTGATTCACTTATAACTTCTGACCCTGGAGTCAACGGTTGCAGGGCTATTCAGAAAGGTTCATTGTCTGTGATGCTTACGGATTTGACCCTAGCATCAAGGTTGGCTAAGGAAGCCATGAGAAACCAGAGTGTGACACACAGGCCCTTCCTGCACCCACTGTGATCTACTGTAGGTAGAAG
The DNA here is from genome assembly GCF_030445035.2 of Dasypus novemcinctus. Taxonomy (NCBI): domain Eukaryota; kingdom Metazoa; phylum Chordata; class Mammalia; order Cingulata; family Dasypodidae; genus Dasypus; species Dasypus novemcinctus. The sequence continues at coordinate 44,698,678 of NC_080696.1, forward strand.
GGGACTGTGCCACCACGACACGGCCACTGCTTGCCACTCCAGCTCTGTCCCACCATGGGCATCAACATGCTACTGTGTGCTGGCTTCAGTAGATGTGGGGGAAGCCTGTGCTCGTGACATAAACCCATTAATCCTGTCTCTAGTTTAGCTTTTATATCAAACTTGTTCAAAATCCTTTTCTCTCTCAAGCATCACACAATTGCTTACTTGTAACCACAAGAAGCCCAGAGCTGGGTGTAGCTGAGGGCACCCAGGCCAGCCTAGACACAGCCTCCCAGGTGAAAGAGAGACAACCTGCTCTGCTTCGAAATGCGCTAAACCAGTCACACAAATCCTATGCTTTAAAGACACTGTCTTCAAATGAATTTAAAATACTCAGAGAAAGAAAAGGAATTTTGTCCTTTTGAAAGGTCTTAGGTGGAAAGTTACTGTGGTAGAGGAGCTAGGATTTTCCAGGCATAAACACACAACATTTAGTTACTATGTGGAGACAACGTGACACTATCCAGGGAAAAATGTGGGATGACCCTGTGGTTTGCAAAGCACTCTTAACTGGATATCAAATGGCCAGCATGGGGTCCCCCACAGAGATTGCTCATGCCACAACCCCATGGATACTTTCTGGGTGTCTTCCTCAACCCATGAACCAAGGCCAACTCAGCCAGTGGGGCATCGCTCAGCTTCTGTTTGGCTGCTCACCCACCTTCTTGGACCATCCCTCCCTGGGTTCCAGGGTCTTCTCCTTCTCAACACTTGGCTCTCCTGGTCTCACCAATGTATAGCAGATGCCCCAGTCCTGTGACCCCCACCCTCATCCCATGACCACCTCCCAGATCTGTAACTCAGAGCCAATGACTTCCAAAGGCCTCAAGGGCAAAATGTGCAAAGGGAACTCAGGTCTCTTCTTTCCAGATGTGCTCCACCCCGAGTTCTTAGCCACAGTTAGAGGAACCACCATCCCCACTTCCTATCTAAGTCAGAACCCGGCATCATCTTCCACTCCTCTCTCTCTCAACCACCAAGTCCTTGGGTTTCACCTACTAAACATTTTCTGCTCCCTTCTTTCCAAAACAATCATAGTGACCTTCCCATTTAAAGACCTGCTGCCAGGGCAGACCAGGGAGCTGAGGTGGTGTAAGAGATTGAGCACCTCTCTCCCATTCCAGAAGGTCCCAGAATCCGTTCCTGGTGTTGCCTAAAGAGAAGACAAGCAGACACGGAAGAACACACACAGCGAATGGACACAGAGAGCAGACAGGGTAGGGGGATCCATAAATAAATCTTTAAAAAAACTGCTGTTAGGCATTTTACTTACATATCATTAAACTTCCCTGAAATCCATTCAATAGCTAGCACACTGCTGTTTTACAGATGAGGATACTGAGATTCAGAGAGTAAGGAGCCCATTCAAGGTCAGAGACCTGACCTTGGGTCAAGCCCACCAGCTAAGGCCCATGTCCTGGCTCTAAGCCACACATTTTTCCAATTCTACCATACCAGCTGTCATCTAGACACTGAGCACTGCTCACCTGGAGGAGATGAAAACTCCTTCACTGGACTCCCATCCTCTGGTCTTGCCTCTTTCAAACCCACTTCACTAAGCTGTCTAAGGGATCTTTCTACAAAGCAAATATAGATGATTTTATTATCCAGAGCCTCAGGAACTGGCAGTCTCAGAGCTGGAAAAAGCTCTGTTCAAATCGAAACTCATTTTCTGTTTATCCCTAGTCAGGAAAATAGGTGACTACACTTGAAATTTAGTGGGAAAAACATCTAGTATGTGCTCTGCCGTTTGTGTTTCTTTAAACATTGCATTCCTATGCATCTTCACTTGAATTGCTTTGCCAATGTTCCTGATCATTAAACAGTTGAATATTATATGCTACCAAAGAATTATAATTAATACAATTATAATTAAGAACAAACAAAAGAAACTGGTTTGCATGCTAAATGCTCTAGGCCCCAGCATTCCCTGCTCTTCTGCTGGTATAGCCAAAGCCCAAGTGGGCATTCCCCAGGTGGCCAGGCCTTGCTGGAGCTGATACCTAAGGAGCCCCTGCAACCTGCCCTGTGGACCCAAACCTGCTGCCTGGTGCCCCATGAGGTTCCCCATGAAGACTTCCCTGTCTCATACCCTCTGCTCCATTTCTGGGGGCCTGGAGGAAAAATAGGGACAAGTCCAGAAACACTGAGCCCTGGAAACCAGCTTCTTAAGGTCCATATATTGAAAATCAAGACTTCAGATGTCCCATCCATTTCCAAAGCCTCCAGTGAAAAGCTACACTGCACCGCTCCTGATTGCCCTGCAGTGGGGCCTCCCAGAAGGCGGCAAACAGCAGAGAATGGAACGCAAGGGAAAGGCTGGACACTTGGACCAAGAGCAAGGAAGAGTAACACCTGACAATGTGACTTGTCTCTGGCCTCAAAGTCATAGCTTCAATAAAATACTTCTAAATTTTACTTTTAAATATTAAAACACTGGGTCAAGAGAAACTGAGGAGCAAAATTTAAGGTTTTGATTCCACGTATGTCAGGAAGGTTATTTTCCATTATAATAAACATCAGAAAGAATAATAGAAATGCAAAATACAGGATTTTCATGATTTAAAAAAGCACTTCATGTTTTAAAAGATAATTAAAGGCTTTCTTTTCCTTCTGTTCTCCTATTTGAGCTACATTTCTTCAAAAGTTCTATCTCTCTGCCTGACTCAGATGATACTTTAGGCCTTTGCTTCCTCTGGTCTACCCTCAGAATCCTCTCTCCTGTTCTAAGACTTCTGTTGGTTCACCAGGTTCTTTTTCAGTACAGCTTTTATAAAACAAGGCAAAACAAAATCTCAGTCCTTTGTCATATTCCTACACTGGCTTCTGCTGCTGCTTGTCGCCTGAAGCAGGCAGGCAGGTCCTGTTGCCAGACAGCCTTAGAAGCAACAGATGCCCACTGTGCAATAAATGCAGAGCCTACCCCATGCCCTCCCCCTTACCCACACAGGACTGCCACAGTTCCCATGGGCTCCTTACCCAGCTGAAGTCCAGTCTGGGGACTCAAGGTGTCAAAGTGCTCCGAGCTGGCCTCAGGGGCACTGGGCTCCCACGACTCACTGTTCTCGGACACCTCTGAATAAGTGTCACCCACTCTTTTGTGAACTGCAGCAGGCTCACCAGCACCAAGGCCCTGGTCCTCACTGCCCGTGTCTGCCACAGCCTGGGTTTCCTCACCCATTTTCTCAGCAAACCACTGCTTGACCTGCTGGGAGTTCATTTGGGTCTTGTCGCAGAGGCTCTGCAGATCCTCCTCATACAGCATCTTGTGTGTCAGGTAATAGTCTTGCAACAGCTCCCGGTTGCCAGGGGCAATGACCAGCAGCCCTGGTGGGAAGTTACCCCGCTTATAGTCTTCATACCACTTGAGCTGGCCATTCTTCAGGGCATAACGGCTGTCCCCAAACCAGCGCACCACCTCGGGCCGCGGCAGGCCTGTCTGGGCCACAATAGAGTCATAGTCCTGGTTGCTTGGCCACTGCGTCTGGACAAAGAGCTGCCGCAGCAAGTGCCGCTGCTGAGCGGTCTTTTTGTAGCTCACTTTGCCTGGGGGCTGCTCTGCCAGCTTGCTTGACCCATCATCCTCGGGCTCACAGGCACCCAATCCTGGAAGTTCACTCTTGCCATTAGCCTCAGTGACCCGCAGATTCTTGAGATTGATTTTGATGGGACTGACTTTGCGCTCTGCCAAGGTGTAGCGGCTCAGCACTTCTGAGGCGTCATTTTCACTGGGGACTTTCAGGTCACCGGCCAAATCCTCTTCTCCACCCTCATCCTCAGCAGCCTCCTCTTCCTCCTGAGAGGTACCCTCATCAGCATTCTTGGTCTCATCAACATTCACTTTTTTCCGTCTCTCAGAAAACCAGCTATCAATTTCTCTTCGGGTCATTTTGGTTTCACTCCTCAGGCGGTCCAGTTCCTCATCGAGAGGGAGGGGGTTTTGTGCAAAACTGCTTTCCAAGGCTCTGAGCTGCTCAGGGGCCCTCTCCTTGTATTTGGTTGGTGTAAAGTCAGGGGTCTGGTGCCAGGACTGTCGCTTGGCAGAAGGGAGGGTCGCTAGTGTGGCTGCCGTTGGGATGCAGGTCACCTCAGGGGCTTTGGACGAGGGAAGAAAGGACACCTCTGGCGTGGTGTCAATGAGAATGGCACCATGGTCTCCGGGCAGCATGGCTCTGGAGCCCTTTAGATTCCGGCAGTGGTATCTTCGATCACTGAACCATTTCCGTACCTCTCTGGTACTGAGGCCAGTTACTTTGGTTAGATGCTCAACTTCGCTCTGTCCCGGGAACTGGTTCCGACAGAAGCTACCTTTCAGAGCTGACAGCTGTTCATGAGATTTCTTATTTTTGTAGATGCTAGCATCAAGGAAGGCTTGGGAAGTTATGCTGGGGCATGCGGTGAGGAGTGACTGGGCTGCGTTGACCACTTTCACAGCCGATGTCGTGTTTGAACACACAGTGTTAATGGGTGCAGCGGTTGGCTGCTTGGGGACAGATGTAACTGCTAGGGGGAGAGACGTGCTTGTTGCCTGCAACCCATTGGCCAGAAGTGGCTGAGTGACCAGAAGTCCCCCTGTTGTGCCCTCTGGCTGTCCCACAACATGACCTGGTAGAGCAGCCTGGATGAGATGTTGAACATTGCCAGCACTAGCGACCAGAGGAGTATTTAGAACGGTGATGGTGGGCTGAGGTACAGACTGAATAACTGTATTGAACATCTTCTTCCGGGCATCCTCGATCTCCTCAGGGGACCAGCTGATACCTTGCTTCAGCCTTTGGGCTGTGAACCAGATCTTGAGCTGTTCTTCTGGATACTTGGTCACTACAGTCAAATAGCAAAGTTCAGCTTTGGTTGGGTAGGGGAACTTGTGGAACGAGTTCTTCAGAAAGCTGTTGGAGTCCATGGCTGCATTGTATGTGGGAATGCTGCTCAGGGGGATCATCACTTTGGGGAGGGACTTGGCCGTGGGCAGTGGCTGGTGGGCGTGGGGCTGTGTGTGTACTGGGGGCTGCTGCTGGAGGGAGAGGAACTGTGCTAGACCCGCTGGCAAAACTGGGACTGTGCCTATCAGGGGCCCGTTGGCAGCATGCGGGGGGTTGGCAGAGTTGGGAGCTGGCTGACTGACTGGAACTGCCCCATTGACAAAGGTGTGGTCTCCCTCCTTCACCTCCGCTTCCCTAGCCGACAGGGTTGGTAAGGCCTCGCCAGTGGGCTGATTGGGGACGTTCTCCTTGAGCGTATGAATTTTTTTGGCTTCAGCTTTGCCTTTCATTATCTTCATGATTGGAGTTTTGGTAATGATGATTTCGGCCTGTCCATCGGTCCCTTCAGCACTGGGCTCACCCAAGAGGTCAGGAGTGCTGGTGCTCTCGGGAATGCTCTGCTCCACGACCACATGATTGTCTGGCTTGGCCACGTTCCACACAAAGCTGGCTTCCCCCGAGTGACACTTGGCATTGTGCAAGGAAAGCGCCTCAGGGGTTTTTGCCAGAAAACTGCATTCAGTGCATACGAAAGTTGGGTCTTTATCAAAGTCTGTGTGCTCTGAGTTCACATGTCCCATAAAGTGGGTCATGTCCTGGGATCTGAAATCACAGTATTTACAGGAATATAAATAGACATCCGAAGTGCTCCGATGCCCATTGGCCAGCGCAGGGCTGTCAGGACTGCTGGTGTGGTGGGCTGCCTCATTACTGGCAGGAGGCCCTTCTGGGGGCTGCTCTGGCGAGGGTCCTTTGGGCGAAGCCGCGGCAGGTGGGGCCTCGGCATTGGCCTCCTGCAGCACCACAGCCTTCACGGGGATCATGCATGGGGTGGTGGATTTCCTCTTGCTGGCCATAGTGATGGCCACTACGGGGGCTCAGCAGGGGAGGGAGCGTCCCAGCAAGAGCCTCACAATTCAAGTTCCAGCCACTCCATGGGGAGCCAAAGAAGTGGTTCTAAGGGCGGCTTTTTCAGTTGTTTGCAGAAAACAGGTTTTTCCTATTAAACCTGAGGAGGAAGGGAAAAAAAAAACGATTACAGTCTCTTGAGCTATCTGTGTATTTCTCAGATACTCGGACACACTCCTCTGCTTGCCTCCTACCATTCAGGTCTTTTAAAACAAACTCATCAGCAGCTTGGATGTGAGGTTTGGGTTAGGAGCCCGCCCGCCAAACTCTTAACAAAAGAGTGACCTGAAGAATGACCTGGGGAAGTTCCAATACCATTTGATAGACTTAGGTGATGTTCTTCTGTTTTGTTTTTAATCTTGTATCCTTGCATTAAGTAACTCAGATAAAATAAAAACAGCCTTCTTGGAGCCTTTTAGTTAATTCTGACATGTCCCCATGGGAAAACACAATCCTAGTATTATTCTTATTTAAATGTTTGGGCCAGCAAGGGTTTTTCTTTTTATAGCCCTCCCACATATAAGGACAAGACACTGCCTATGTGGCCCCCAAGTCAGGCCCCGAGTTCAAGTTAGTTGCAGCATGTGGATGGGGGCGGTGGAGGCTCTGGTGGCTGCTGCAGGAGTTGGGCCACTCTCTGTGGCCTCTTTCTGCTGTCCTACCATACCCACTCCAGGCAACAGAAGAGGAATCACTTCATAGTTACTGGCTGTACCCTGGGCCAGAGAGTCAGGGGACCCACAGACCCAGTTCATGGCCCAGCAAGTTGTACATTCTCTCTCTGGGTGCAGCAACTCAAACTCTGGCTTCACATACCTCCCAAGACCTTGTGTTATGCTAATTTTTTCATTTTTACTTTCTTTCACTGCTTTAATTTTTCCCTTTAAAAAACAAAACAAAACAGAGAACTATTCTTAAATCTTTGATTTTGTGGAAGATGACAGAGTAGGAAGCCCCAGGAATCAGTTCTTCCATCACAATAACTATTAAACAAATAGAAACTGTCTGAGTCAACTATTTCAAAACTCCGGAGTCTAGTAGAACACTGTACAGTATCCAGGGAAGAACAGGAGGAAGAGGCTGGTCAATTACAGTAAATACCAGCAAATTGCTTTCTCCATATGGCAGTTACCATTACCCAGGCCCCACTCTCATAGCAGGCGCAGTGGAGTCCAGCCCCTATTATAGCTTGCTGGTGTCAGAAAGGGATATAAAAATTCAATACCCCCAGATCCAGGGGTGGGGGATGAGGGATACAGTCCAGTTGCAGATCATTGCTTTTGATTAGCTACTTTGTAATGCTGGGGACTTGCTTTGAGGGCAGGCATTGTTCCAACCCACCCTGGACAAAGGTGGTAAAGGAGACTTACAGAAGGCACTCTTCCTCAGAGCTGCAGGGGGCCGCTGAAGGGTTGCATGTGCTGGGCAGGTACAGAGGCCAGAAAACACTGTTTTGGGAACTGTGGGAGTAGTTCCTGGTGTCCTTCCTGGCCCCTCTCAGGGCAGTTTGGAGCCAGATGGCACTAACTTTGTGGGACCCTAGCCTTGTTTTGGTGGGGAAAAACTGACTAGAAAACCCCTCTCCAGTGTGCCATATAAGAAACAATTAAGGCAGGTGACCTGGGATAAAGGCTTACCTGCTCTAAGTCCTGCAGTGGAACACCTGAGAGAAGGAGATGTGTTTTCTGGTGAGTAGAGTGGGCAGTCAAACTCCTAAGGCCCCTAGCAAACACAAATCCAGAATAAGACACAGGCTCAGAAAAGACAGAGAGGACCCTGTCCTTTGAATTTGCCTTAGGCTGATCTTTCTGATAAGACAGCTGAACTCTCATGGAGAATACCACCCAACACAAAGTCAAGGGTTTTTTTGTTTTGTTTTGTTTTGTTTGCTTAGGTTTGCTTGGTTTTGTTAGCTCCTGACTCTCAAGAAAATTTCTGTCATATTGCCAGCTGGAAATAAACTCAAGAAACAGACATCTTAGAATAAATCCCAGAGTTAACTTTTAAAAATATTACAATGTACAGTGTGCAACAAAGATTATAAGACAAACAATGAAATAAGGAAATGATGGCCCATCTAAAGGAAGAGCACAAGAATCCAGAGACATCAATGAAGAAGACCAGATTGTGGCATACCAGACAAAGACTTTAACAAAATGATCTTCAACATGTGCAAGGAGATGAAGGAAATTAAAAAGAACTAAAGGATATCAGGAAAACAATGAATGAACAGTATGAGAATTTCAATAAAGACATAGAAATTTTAAAAAGGAATGAAACAGAACTACTAGAATTGAACACCACAATAACTGAAATGAAAAATGCCCAGGAGGGTTTCAAGAGCAGACTGGGGGGAAGCAGATGTGGCTCAAGCACTTGGGTGTCTGCATACCACACAGAAGGTCCTGGGTTCAGTTCCTGGTGGCTCCTACAGAAGACGAGCAAGACAGCAAGCTGACCCAATGAGCTGGCACAATGGGCTGGTGCAGTGAGCTGATGCAACAAGACGATACAACAAGGAGACACAAAGAGGAAACACAATGAGAGGCACAACAAAGCAGAGAGTAGAGGCAGCTCAAGGGATTGAGCACCTCTCTCTCACAGGGAAGGTCCTGGGGTGCTTCCTGGTGCCTTCTTAATGAGAAGATGAGCAGACATAGATAATGCATAACATATGGACACAGACAGGAGATAACAAGCTAAAAAAATGAGGAGGGGGGAGTAAATAAATAAAATAAATTTTTAAAAAAGAAAGAGAACTGATTGGAGCTGGCAGAAGAAAGATTCAGTGAACTTAAAGATAAGACATTTGAAATGAGTGAGGATAAGGAGCAGAAAGAAAAAAGAAGTATTATTTTTTAAGGATTTATTTATTTATTTTTATTTCTCTCTCCCTCCCCCCCAGTTGTCTGCTCTCTGTGTCCATTTGCTGTGTGTTCTTCTGTATATGCTTGCATTCTTGTAGGTGGCACCAGTAATCTGTGTCTCTTTTTGTTGCATCACCTTGCTGCATCAGCTCTGTGTGTGTGTGGTGCCACTCCAGGGCAGGCTGCACTTTTGTCATGCAGGGAAGCTCTCCTTATGCAGCGCACTCTTTGCACGTGGAGCTCCCCTGTGCCGGGGACACCCCTGTGTGGCATGGCATTCCCTGCATGCATCAGCACTGTGCATGGGCCAGCTCATCACATGGGTCAGGAGGCCCTGGGTTTGAACCCTGGGTCTCCCATGTGGTAGGTGGATGTTCTATCAGTTGAGCCAAATCTGCTTCCTGAAAAAAGAAATATTAAAAGCAAAAATAGCCTACGATACTTCTGGGACATGATCAAGTGTACCAATACACACATTATGGGAGTGCCAGAAGGAGAAGAAAGAAAGGGGCAGAAGGAATATTCAAAGAAATAATGACAGAGAACTTCCCAAACATAGCAAAAGAGGTGAATAAGCATATCCAAAGAAGTTCAGAGAATACCAAAGAGTATAAACATGAAGAAAAATATACCCCATCATATACTGATCATGTGATTGAATGCAAAGGACAAAGAGAGTTCTGAAAGCTGCTTATCAGAAACCACAGAGGTAAGAAGGCAGTGGGCTTAAATTCTTAAAGTGCTGAAAGAGAACAATTGCCAACCAAATTTTTTATTTTATTTTATTTTATTTTTCAAGGGGTAAGGTACTAGGGATTGAACCTAGTGAGTGTGAGGATGGCACTCAACAACTCCCCATGGTAACCACAGGGAAAATCTATAAAAAATATATCCTGATAAAAATGAGAAGGGACTCAACATGCTACAATACAAAATATCAAATAAATACAAAAGTATGCATTAAAAGAATACATAAGGGACAAAAAAGTAAAAGACTTACAAAGACAACACAGCAAATGGCAGATGAGTCCTGCATTATCAGTAGTAACTTTAAATGTAAAGAGATTAAACTCTTCAGTCAAAAGGCAGAGACTGGCAGAATGGATAAAAAAGCATGACCCAATTATATGCTGTCTACAAGCAACTCAAATTTGAAGACATAAACAGGTTGAAAGTGAAAGGATGGGAAAAAATATATACCATGCAAGTAATAACCAAAAGAGAGCTGGGGTAGGTATACTAATATCTGATAAAATAGACTTTAAGTCAAAAACACCGCCAAAGGACAAAGATGGTTATCATATATTGGTAAAGTGGTCAATTCAACAAGAAGATGTAACAATTATAAATACATATTCACCTAACTGCAGAACCCTAAAATATACGAACCAAATATAGACAGTTTTGAAGGAAGAAATTGACAGTTGGAGACGTCAATACTCCACTTTCAATAGTAGATAGAATATCTAGACAGAAAGTCAATAAGGAAATACAAGACTTGAACAATACTCTAAACCTACTACACCTAACCAACACATATAGGACACTTCATGCAACAAGAATACACATTCTTCTGGAATGTACATGGATCATTCTCCAGGATAGACTATATGTTAGGTTACAAAAAAAAATCTTCATAAATTAAAAAATATATTGAAATCATGCAATGTATTTTCTCTGACTACAAAAGAATGAAGCTAGAAATCAACAACAAAGGGAGAAATGGAAAATTCACAAATATGTGGAAATTAAACAACATACTTTCAAACAACCAATGGGTTAAAGAGGAAACCACAAGAGAAATTAGGAAATATCTTGGGGTAAATGAATATGAAAATACAAGATATCAAAACATGGGATGCAGCAAAGAAAGTACTATGGTATAAATTTATATCTCTAAATGCTTACATTAAAAAAGAAGAAAGATCTCAAATGAGAAATCTACCCTCAACTGGAGGAAGAAAAGGAAGAGCAAACTAAACCCAAAGTAAGCAGAGGGAAGGAAATAGCAAAGACATAAATGAAACAGAGAATACAAAAAATAAGAGAGAATCAACAAATCCAAAAGTTTGTTTGGATTAGTTTGGATTCAAAAGTTTGTTTGAAGATATCAACAAAACTGACAAAGCTTTAGCTAGACTGACAAAGAAAAGAAAAAAAAAGAGGACAATGAATAAAATCAGAAATGAAAAGAGGAACATAACTACTGACTATACTGATATTAAAAGGACTACAAGAGGATCCTATGAACAACATACACCAACAAATTAGATAACTTAGATGTAAGGAAAAATTCCTAGAAACATACAAATTATGTACACTGAATCAAGAAAAAAGAGAAGATCTCAACAAACCAATTACTAGTAAAGAGATTAAATCAGTAATCAAAAACCTCCCAACAAAGAAAAGCCCAGGACCAGATGACTTCACTGGGGAGTTTTACCAAACATTCTAAGAAAAATTAATACCAGTCCTGCTCAAATCGTAGAGGAGCAAACACTCTCTAATTCTTCTTTGAGGCCTATTTCACCTTAAAACAAAAGCCAGATAAAGATATCACAAGAAAAAAATTACAGATAATATCTCTTATGAATATAGATGCAAAAATCCTCAATAAAACATCAGCCAACCAAATTCAACAGCACACTGAGAGAATTATACACCATAGTCAAGTGGGATTTAGGTGGGGCATGCAAGGATAGTTCAATATAAGAAAATAAATTAATGCAAGAGACCACATTAACAGAATGAAGGGTAACAGATATTTGCACATTGATATTCACAGCAGTGGCATTCACAAATGCTAAAAGATAGATTTAATTCAAGGGTACATCAACAGATGAAAGGAAATACAAAATTTGGTATATACATACAATGGAGTATTATTCAGCCATAAAAAGAATGAAGTTCTGATATGTGACAATATAGATGAACTTTGAAGACATCACGTTGCATGAAATAAGCCAGACACTAAAGGACAAATATTATGGTCTCACTGATATGAAATAATAAGATTAAGCAAATTCTTAGAGTCAGAAAAATAAAACACTGGTTTCTAGGGGGAGAGGTGGCAATAGGGAGTTGAGAGTTAATGATTAACTGGTACAGAATTTCTGTTTGGGATAGTGTAAACATTTTGGTAATGGGTGGTGGTAACAGTAGCACAACACTGTGAATCTAATTAAAAACAATGAATTATATATTTGAATGTGGTTAAAAGGGGTAAAAAGATTATATGTGTGTGTGTGTGTATCTATGTTACTAGAACGAAAATTTTTAAAAGACTGTATGACACAGTGACCCCTAATGTAAACCATGGACTATAGTTAATAGAACAATTATAAAAATGGTCTTTCAATTGTAACAAATGTACCACACTAATACAAGGTATTTATAATAGAATGGTATATGGGAACTCTGTAATTTATGCATGATTTTTCTCTAAACCTACAACTTCTGTAATTGAAAGAATAAATTTTCCTAGGAGGAAACATGGAAAATGAAATTGATCATCTGAAATGTCAGACCATTTATGTCTAAGTGTTAATACAGCTTATGGATGCTTAAAACAATATTAATAAGTAATTAAAATTTTTTGTATTTGCATTTTAAATAGTAAAAAGGAAATGGACTTAACTGGCTCTATGTTGAGAAATATTTTCATAGTAAAAAGAATGTAAACAATGCCAGTGAAATGTAGGATTTAAAATAATTGAGAGGGGGAGGAGTTATTCAGAGATTAAAAAAAGAACAACCAAAAATTGATGGTTGTTGAAGCTGGGTTGTTGATACATGGGTGTTACTTGTACCATTCTCTGTTTCTGTTGGCATATGAAAATTGCTATGATAGTTAAAATTACAACAACCTTATAAGTAAACAATGATTTCTGATCTAATAAAATTGACTATATTGGATAGAGTTGGACAGCAGAAATGTGTCTAGTGAAATTTATTAAAAAATAAATTAAATAGGGGAGACAGTATGGTTCAAGTATTTGGGTGCCCCCCTCCCACATACGAGGTCCCAGGTTCAATTCCTAGTGCCTCCTAAAGAAAAAGCAGTCAGTCAATGAGCAGACAGTGAGCAAAGAGCAATGAGTAGTCAATGAGTACAAACAATGAACAAAAACAGCAAGCAACAGCAATAAGTGAACAGACGAGGGCGCCTTCTCAGGGTGGGGGCGGAATTAAATAATCATTTGCCTCAAAAAATACATATACATGTTATTTAGAAATATGAACATAAAGTCTGGAAAAAACTAGAGGAAAGTGGGTAAGAGAACTGTTGTTTTTTATTGATTTTTAAAATACTTTTTAATTTTTAAGCTAAGGTTTAGTACTTTGATTTTTCAGGTGGTACATAGTCTTTTTTTTTTTTTTAAGATTTATTTTTTGTTTATTTCTCTCCTTCCCCCCTACCCCCGCAGTTGTCTGCTCTCTGTGTCCATTTGCTGTGTGTTCTTCTGTGTCTGCATGTATTCTTGTCAGTGGCACCAGGAATCTGTGTATCTTTTTGTTGTGTCATCTTGCTGTGTCAGCTCTCCATGTGTGTGGTGCCACTCCTGGGCAGGCTGCACTTTTTTCATGCTGGGCGGCTATCCTTACTGGTGCACTCCTTGCACGTGGGGCTCCCCTACTCAGGGGACATCCCTGCGTGGCACGGCACTCCTTGCGCACATTTGCACTGCATGTGGGCCAGCTCACCTCATGGGTCAGAAGCCCCTGGGTTTGAACCCTGGACCTCCCATGTGGTAGGTGGACACTCTATCCATTGAGCCACCTCCACTTCCTCTGCACAGTCTTGAAGTAATACTTTACAGTGATTGACTTTGTTATCATCCGGAACCGAACCCAGAACCTCCCACGGAAGAAGGTAATCAACTGGTTGAGCCACATCCACTCCCCTGTGTATACTACTGAAGTTAAAGTATAAAAGCAAGTTGGATTGTTATAATAGAGTGAGGCTGTTAAATTTAAGCTCCAAAGAAAAGATCAGAGAATATACAAGAGCATAGAGATAGAAATTACAGGGTGTCAGAGGCAGAAGGCAGGGAGAATAGGAGTTAATGCATAATGGGCGTAGGGTTTCTGTTTGGGGAGATGAGCAAGTTTTGGTAATGGGAAGTGGTAAGGGTACTGCAATATTGTGAATGTGATTCATCCCACTGAATGGTATGCTTGAGAAAGATTGAGATGGAAAAGTTTATATTCCTGCAATTAATTAAAAAATAAAGAGTCCCTGAAGAGTCAATAACAATAAATGCAATATATCCTCCTGAATGGGATCGAACAATAGAGACAAGGCTCAAAGGGACATTATTGGGACATGAAAAAGATGGAAGTTTTATAGCAATTTAAATTGCTTGAACTTGATAGCTGCATTTAAGATGGTTACATAAGTGAATATCCTTATCCTCAGGAAATGTACATCAGTGTTCAAGGAACATGATTTATAAAATCTACACTCAAGTGTTTATAAAATGCTTTGATAAATACCAGAGAGACAGAAAGAAAGATAGATGATAGACTGATATGGCAAATGTGGCAGAAAGTTAAAATTGGTGGAATTGGATATCTTGGTAGGGGTGAGGGTGTGGTATAGAAATAAGTTGGAATTCTTGGTATGGGGCTTGTTTTATTTTGTAACTGTCCTGTAGGTTTGAACATATTTCAAAATGAAAAGTTAAAAACAAACAAACTTTAATAAGGACAAAAAAGAAGAGCAAAATAAATGGAGAGTCATAGCATCATCCTGGAGATAAAGATTAAATATTATATAGATGTCCGTTATCTCCAGATTAATCTCTAAATTCAGTACAATCATAATGAAAATAAAAATGTCATCATAAGGTAGAGCAAAAATTGTAAAATGCTAATGGTAAAATCTAGATGGTAAGTACTTGAATGTTCACTATAAAATTCTTATTTTATGTTTGAAAATTTTCATTAAAAAAATATTAGGGGAAATGCCATCAGGATTTTTTACAGAATTTGACGAGCTGAATCCTAAATTCTCCAGAAGGGAAAAAGGACAAATAGCTTTAAAATTTTTGCAACAGAACAGTAAAGAGGAGATTAAACAGTAAAGAGGAGTCATTAAAACATATTTTAAAGTTTGAATAATTAAAATAGTGTATTATGGGCATGAGAACTGATAAATGGATGAATGGATTATCTAGATAGATTTTGTATCCATGGGACTTTTAGAAAATGAAAGCTGTATTATTTTAAAATCAGTTGGAAAAGAGAGACAAATGAATAAGTATTAGGACAACTGAGCCCAATCCCTAACTCACAACATAAAGAAAAATCATTTCCAAACAGATTTAACAGAAAAATGTAACCAGCAAAATTACAAATACATTGGAAAAAATACAGGAGCGTTTATTTTTTTCCAGTAGAACAATAATTCTGCTGAATTGATTTCATTTGGGAATATACTATTTTCTTTGTGCAAGAGCAAATTACAATGAGCATTTTGGATGAGAGGTAAAAGTAATGGTTATTAGTGTATTGTAATTTTTACAAATCATAGAGTATCTTAGATCATTAAACATTTATTTTTAAAACTCCCAAATCATTTTTAAGTTCCCAGTTTTTGTGGAAAGAAATTCTTTGGAATTTTCCTGAAAAATAACCAAATTTCTGAATCTTGGAAAGTTTCCAAAAAGTTATATATTTGGGAGCATTTATTTTTAATTTGTGGTGAGGAAGTTCTTCCTATGCAAGATTTAAAACCTGGAAACCTCAAAAGAAAAGGCTGATGGATTCAACTGCATAAATGTTTCAAATTTTTGAATATTAAAGGAAATCATTTATACGGTTAAACACAAGTGACACTCTGGGAGAAAATATGGCATATAAACAGTTTATATTTATACTGTATAAGAGCTCATATAAATAAAAAGACAAAAATATCAGAAAAAGAGGCAAATAAAATGAGCAAAATACATAAGCTATTTTTTTTAAACTATCAACTGGAAAAGTTGTTCTTCTAATAATTGGGAAATTAAAAATTAGATATTCCGGAAATAGGAAAACTGTAAAACACTGTGCCATGCTCCCATGTAAATAAAGAGAGGGAAAACGTTTCTCAAGTCACCGCTGCGCAACGTTGGGCTGCGCAGGGGCGGGAGTCTGCTCTCTCACAAGTGGTTGCAGTAAGCCCCTGTTCCCATCATATTTTTGTTTCGTTTTGTTTTGTTTTCCCAAATATGACAAAGGTTCAGGTGAACAATATAGTAGTGCTGGGTAACCCTGCTCCTTTCTACAACTGCTTCCAGTTCAAAATCACCTTTGAGTGCACTGAGGACCTGTCTGAAGACATGGAATGGAAAATTATCTATGTAGGCTTTGCAGAAAGTGAAGAATACGGCTAAGTTTTGGACTGTTTTAGTGGGTCTCATTCCTGCAGAAAGGCATATGTTTGTATTTCAGGCTGATGCACCTAATTCAGAATTCATTCCAGATGCAGGTGCAGTAGGTCAAGAATTTTTTAGAGTTGGCTATTTTGCAAATAATAGATATACTGAGAGAGAATTTAGGGAAAATCCTCCAGTAAAACCAGACTTTCCCAAGCTTCAAAGGAATATTTTAGCATCCAATCGCAGGGTTTCAAGATTCCACATTAATTTGGAAGATAACACAGAAAACCTGGAAGATGCAAAGAACAGTAATCCAAATCTACAGCCAATTCTTTCAATATATGCATTGCCTTCAGCAAAGGGATGGCCCACATCAGAAAACTCACTAAATATCATGTTAGAATCCCACATGGACTACATGTGACCACCTGCCATCCCTTTAGTACAAATCAAGGTATAAAACACACAAAACTACTTCCCTGAAATTCAGTAGTACATAGACAAGACACAATGTGAAGAGTTTGTTTAAAAAACATCCTGTAGAAAGTTTATAAGAAAATCAGTATTTGAGCAAATTGTGGGATATAAATTCAGCTATTTTTAAGTATTTTTTTCTCTAATGTACTATTTTATTTATTCTGAAACCTATCTGATTAAAGCACATATATTATTTTCTTTTCTATAATGTAATTAAAACACATAAAGAAAAACATGAATCATTAGACCAGGTTATACGACTGTCTTAGCTTCTTGGACAATAATCTTGTAGACCACTATTTCACTGGCCTGGAAAGAACAAAGTTCACTTTAACTAAAATATTTCTTCCTTTGAAAACATATAGTGTGGGCGGCGGACTTGGCCCAGTGTCCTTCTACCACATGAGAGGTCCACAGTTCAAACCCCAGGCCTCCTTGACCTGTGTGGAGCTGGCCCAAGCACAGTGCTGATGCGCACAAGGAGTGCCCTGCCACGCAGGTGTGTCCCCCGCGTAGGGGAGCCCCATGCACAAAGAGTGCGCCCTGTGAGGAGAGCTGCCCAGTGTGAAAGAAAGTGTAGCCTGCCCAGGAATGGTGCCACACACACAGAGAGCTGACACAACGAGATGATGCAACAAAAAGAAACATAGGTTCCTGTGCCACTGACAACAAAAGAAGCAGACAAAGAAGATGTAGCAAATAGACACAGAGAACAGACAGCTGGGGGGCAGGGGAAGGGGAGAGAAATAAATAAATAAATCGTTAAAAAAACTAAATGAAAGGAGCAGATGTAGCTCAGGTGGTTGAGCAACTGCTTCCATGTATGAGGTCCTGGGTTCAATTTCTGTACCCCCTAAAAACAAATAAAAAAATGAAAAAAGCAACAACAACAACAAACTATAACTCTCTTTGTGGAGCACATGCAGCTAATTGGTTGAGCAACTGTTTCCCATGTAGGAGGTCCTGGATTCAATCCCCAAAAACTCTTAAAAAAAAAAGACTAAATAAAGAAAAATTTCATTTTTAATTGCAATAAAAATTGTTAAAATATTACTTAAAATGAAAATAAAAGTAATATTTTCCAACAAAAAATTAGATTTTCTCCCTCTTTAGAGATTGACAAAACTCAGAAAGAGAGTTCATGCAGTATTCATATAATACCGTGAAGAGTATCAATTAGTAAAATTTCTGTGAAGGTCAATTTAGCAATAGCCATAAAAATTTTAAAAGGTATATTCTTTGATCTAGCCATTTCACTTCTAAGAATCCACATAGTCTGATGAAGTACAAAAATGCATGCACATGCTCTCAAAGATATTATTAAGGTGGTTCATTGCATCACTGGCTAGCATGAATGATGTCCATTAATAAGGTAATGATAAAATAAAAAAAATAGTACATACATACTGGGAAATGAAATGCAGCCTTATCCATTCAAAAGAAGGGTAAGGATAAAGGCCTATTGTACTGATGTGAATATATCTCTAAGACATAAATTAATAATAAAATTTATAGTATGTTGCATAATAAAATATGATGATTTCATTGTGTGAAGAATAATCAGTCTAGGTAGACCTGTATTTGTTTGAATGTGAACAGAAAAAAAAGACTCCGAAGGATAAATATTGATCCATTAAACATTTGTGACTTTATTAGGAAGGAGAAGAACTTTTTCCTCTTTTTTTTATGTTATGCTTTCTATACTGTTTGAATTTGTTAACAATCATGTGTTGCTTTTGTAATTTAAAAAGCACAATGATAAAACTAAAATTATTAGTGCCAGTGAGCAGTACACCTTGCAAACCAGAGCCTATGGAGTGGTGTTAAGCTGCGTATTTTGACAGACAGATGTAATGTGAAAAGAACCACTGTGTGTGTACATGGTGGTGGGGAGTGGGGGAGGTTCTGATACCCTCACAAATGAAGTGCCTCACAAATTGAAGCCCCTAATGGACATCAATGCCTTATTATTTAGAGGCCTACCTTGGAGATATTGTGGGCTTGGTTCCAGAGCCCTACAATTAAGTAAATACCACAATAAAGTCACACAAAGTTTTTGGTTTCCCAGTATATATAAAAGTTATGTTTATAATACATAATGCAATAGCATTATGTCTGAAAAAAGCAAGGTACAGACTTTAATTAAAATGTGACAGAAACAAAGTGAGCACATGCTGTTGGAAAAATGGCGCCAATAGATTTGTTTAAGCAGATTGCCACAGATCTTCAATTTGTGCAAAATGCAATTATCTGTGAAACAAAATAAAGTAAAGCAAATTAAAACAAGGTATGCCTGTACCTAGCAACCTTGCCTTGCTGAAGTCATTCAACTGGAACAACAGCAATGACTGCCCATACCAAGAAGGTAGAGGGAATCTGACCACTCAATGTTTTCGAATATGAATTTCAAACCATCAATGAATTTAGCCACTTTGACAAAGACTTTGACATACTGAAATCTAAAAAGGCCCCATTTCATTGAGGCAGAAACCTCAGGATATGTGGGTTTGTTAAGAGTTCCCGGCAAACAGGATGAAGCTGTGAAAGGCTGAAAGAAAAGATGAGCAGATAACATTTGTGTAGTAGATAGAACACTTAAACCTTGAGATAAGATTTTCTTAATCCCTTAAACTATGAGTAATGTTGATGGTTTTACCCATGTGGACTGGGGTATATATAGAGTCCCTTGTGAACAATAAAGTTGTCTGCTGAGTCTCTACTCGCAGACCCCCTGATCCCAGCTCTCTTGTTCTTTCTTTCTTTTTCGCTCTTTCTTTCTCTTTGTTTCCTTCTCCCTTTTTCTCTTTCTTTCATTCCCGATACCCTTCGGGTCCAAATCTCCAACAGGCTTGTATACTTGAAAATGGCCCTAGTTATTATAAGCACACTATAAATTGCATATTTGTATGAAGTTGCACATAAAAACTGGAAAATTTAGTGAACCCCCATGTGCTGGAAACATCAAAAAGTTGTACTAGGGCCAGATGTACTAAAAAAAATATCTATCAGCAGGTTCCCTTGTTAAATGATGCCAACAACGTCAGCTATAATAGAACTCAGCCTGGGATGTAAGTTAGAGCATATATATGAATACCTCTTAAGGCAGGCTATTTGAAATAATGAATCAAGTGAGGCTGATGGTGGCAGTGGCTTGTACTGTAAAGCACTGCCATAAATTCCAAATGTAATCAATGGGTTCCATCTTAAGAGAATTTTGAAGAATAATATAACACTATACACAAATGGAGCAATTTGCTCTGATGGTGCCACTGCTATGCTAGAAATTAAGCTGGGATCTGTTGTCCATGTAAGGAACCAAATTCCTCAAATCATGATCATTCACTATATTCACTATATGCTGGACTGCCATGTACCTGTCTTCCCCTTCTTTCAAAAGCAGGTAATGATGCATAACTTTAATTTGTTTTTGGTACAATATTTAATAAAAAGTTACATCAGCAATCTCTTAGGCAATATGTGTAATTGTTCTTATATTTCTAATTACTATGAAATTTTACAACTGCAGTAATAAAATATCTTCTAAACCATTTTAACTATGAGATATCTTAAAGTTTAAAGAACAAGTTTGTTTTAGTGATTTTTTTATAAAAAGTCATCCTTTACTCTTTTGTTTGAAAACAAAAAGGTAGAGAAGTGATGTGGCTCAAGAGATTGAGCTCCTGCCTATCATATGGGAGGTCCCGGGTATCTCCTGGAGAAGACAAGCAAGGCAGCAAACTGGCACAACTGGCAGGTGCAATGAGCTGACTCAATAAGATGATGCAACAAGGAGACCCAAAGAGGAAATAAAATGAGAGACACAACAAAGCAAGGAGCTGAGGTGGCTCAAATGGTTGAGTGCCTCTCTTCCACACAGGAGGTCCCAGGTTCAGTTCCCAGTACCTCCTAAAGAGAAGATGAGCACACAGCAAAAGGACACAGAGAGCAGACAAGTGAGCACAAATAACCAGGGGGTGGAGATAAATAAATAAGTCTTAAAAAAATAAAGGGTAAAGGTCAAGAAACTCTGGGCTACACAATCTATTAAGAGGCTTCCAGGCGGCGGACGTGGCCCAGTGGTTAGGGCGTCCTACTACCACATGGGAGGTCCACGGTCCAAACCCTGGGCCTCTGTGACCCGTGTGGAGCTGGCCCATGCGCAGTGCTGATGTGCGCAAGGAATGCCCTGCCACACAGGGGTGTCCCCGCGTAGGGGAGCCCCACGCGCAATGAGTGCGCCCCATAAGGAGAGCTGCCCAGCGTGAAAGAAAGTGCAGCCTGCCCAGGAATGGTGCCACACATATGGAAGGCTGACACGACAAGATGACACAACAAAAAGAAACACAGCTTTCCCATGCCGCTGACAACAACAGAAGTGGACAAAGAAGATGGCACAGCAAATAGACACAGAGAACAGACAACCGGGGTGGGGAAGGGAAGGGGAGAGAAATAAATAAATAAATAAATCTTTAAAAAAAAAAAAAAAAAAAAGAGGCTTCCAGCCCCATGCTTCACTGATTTTATGCACCTTTGATTCACATGTTTTGGATTCTTATTTTAGGAACTTTTAAAATTGGGTTTCCATATATTGGTAAATACCAGCAGGAGATACTCTTTGCCTTTAAGAAATTAATGACAGACTAAAAGAGTTAAATCAGCTCTCCTTCTCACCTATTAATATCGGGAAACAGCTTGGGCAACACTAGTATGTCTTATGACAATCCCAAGTGCTCCCCACCAGTTTGCCATGTCTACTGGCCTACTCCCTGGATCTCCCCAGTTAGTAATTAACATTGGGAAATAGAACAAATATCTCATACTAGTGTGGAAACAGCAATCAAGAACTCAACAGAGGTCTCTGTTAAATTTTCATTAGCACAACTGGTTGACAATAGAAAGGTTGAAACTAGCTAGAATTTAAAAACTCATCCTTCCTGAAGTTCATATTTTATTCAAGCTGTAAAATTTGGTAGACTAAAAACGGCAAACAAGCACCTAACAAGAACACAAAATTCTTTGCAGGATGTTAGAGTGCAATATTCAGGATAAATAAAAACTTCATTTGCAACCATGAGAAATGCCTCATTAGATCCTGAGTCTAACAAACCAACAATAAAAGCCATTTTTTAGACAATCAGGGAAACAGGAACTTGCAATGGTATTTTATCTATTGTTGCATAAAACCCTACCCTAAAACTTAGTGATTTAAAAGAATAGCACTGTATCATGTCTCATGATTCTGTAATCTGAGCTGGATTCAGCTGGTATATATTGCTCAAGTTGTTGGCTTGAGCTGGAATGTCTGAACTGGCTTCTTCACTCACACCTAGCACCTCAGCCAGGATGAATAAAACAGCTGGCGTCTGTCTGGGACTCACTCTCTACATGTCCAACATGGATTTCCTTACAGTATGGTGATTTCAAGGTAGTACAAGGCTAGTCCAAATTTTAAGGGAGAGGAAATAGCCTCCACTTCTTAATGGGGAGAGCTGTATGTCCATAAAGGGAGGAAAGAAATTGATGGTGGCCATTTTTAGAGACCATCTCCTACAACTGGGTATTAGATGATGTTTTAGTGTTCTGGCTGCTAAAACAAAGACCATACAATGGGTTGGCTTAAACAATGGGAATTTATTGGCTCACTGTTTTGAAGTTAGGAGAAGTCCAAAATTGAGGCATCACCAAGGCAAGGCTTTCTCCTAAAGACTGTGATATTCCAGGACTGGCTGCTGGTGATTCTTGGTATTTGGCTTTTCTGTCACATAGCAATGCAGAGAGCAGCATCTTCTCCTTTCTCTTCAAGGCTCTGTTAACTTTCAGCTTCTTGCTGTAAAATAATTTCCTAATTCCCTAGTGGCTCTAATTTCCTTTGCTTTCCTTTCCTTTGTCATATTGGATTAAGGCCCACCTGCATTCAGTTTGGGTACACCTTAACTAATAACATCCTCAGTGATCTTATTTACAAATGGGTTCACACCCTCAGGAGCAGGGGTTGGGATCTGAACATGGTTTTTGTGGAAGACATGATTCAATCCCCAAAAGATGATATTAAGGAACTACTTTTAACATTGCTATGTTTGATAACCATATTTTGGTTAAGTTAAAAACAAAATTCCTACACTTCCCGTGCCGCTGACGACAACAGAAGCGGACAAAGAAACAAGACGCAGCAAATAGACACCAAGAACAGACAACCAGGGGAGGGGGGAATTAAATAAATAAATAAATCTTTAAAAAAAAAAAAAACAAAAAAAACACAAAATTCCTAATCCATTAGTGATACACACTGAAGTATTTATGGGTAAAATTATTTGTTATTGGAATTTGCTAACTTCCCCCCATGGAGGTTAGGTGTAAATAGATAAAACAAATTTAACCATGAATTGACAATTGTTCAAGTTAAGTTTGGATACCTGGGAGTTCTTCCTCTATAGCTGTGTGCATATTTGAAATTTTCATAATAAAAAATTAAAAACTCAGAAAAGAAAGTTTGGACCATAAATAAAGCTTAAATTTATATTTTTAAAAAGTGTTTTGTTTTGTTTTAAATGTTCCTCTCTTTCCTTCCTTTGGTAAACAGTGATCTTGGCCACAGACAGTGAGATGCACCCACCCACCTCTCTACTGCCTGAGCCAACCCTGAATAAATCAGCAGGCTTTCTGGGAAGTTTCCATGATCAACCAGAAAACTGAATTCACTTCACTTTCACTGCTTAAAGTGCTTCATAGTTTGCAAAGCACTTTCATATCTCTTTATTCATCCCCCTACCCACCTTTAGAGTTGGTTATTGTTTTCCCTTCCCCCATCTTAGCATTGAGGACCTATTACCAAGAAAGGAGATGGATATGACCGACCTCATGTAGCAGATTCGTGGCAAAGCCTGATATTCTAATCCAAAATAAATAAATACATCTTTTAAAAAAATCCTATGATCCTTTTTAGGTCATACTCATTCTCAATGCCAATAGAACAATTAACCCACAACCTCTATTTTTACATTTCCTTCTTACAGAGGGCTTAAACGATATTGTATGCTGAATTATTTCAGTGTGTTTTTTTTAATTGAAAAGACTTGACAGGGCTATTGTAATGCTTAATATTTAAAACATTCTTATGCTATCAGAAGAGGGGATGTATTATTTATTCTTAAGTATGAACAGAGAAATCCATTACAGTAGGGCTAAGTGACTATACCAACCGTAGTCAGTAGAAATCTATAACAAAAAGAACACAAGGGAAACATCCCTTTCAGCAATGTGGGTGCGCAGGACCATTGCAGTCCAGTGGATCTGCCAGTTAGAATAGTCAGATTGCTGCTGAAGACAAAGAAAGGAGTTACAAGAATTCAGGTCTATTTCTAACCCGGAATCCTCAAGTGTCAAAGCAACATCAAGCCCAGAGCTGGCCTAGTTTTGCCCTCTGGATACTTAAAGACCACAATACTTTCTACATTTATTAATTACCACACAGTTGAGGATTCAGGGCCTGAGCACTCTACTTGATTTTCTCCTTTGAACAATTCTTGTTTCTGTTAAATCAACAGAAACAGCTTGCTCCAGTCAGATGTTATCACCTCTAATGTCAAGACTAATTTATTCCTTCTCAAGCTCCAAAAGGTGACTAGGACATAAACACAGATTCCTCAGAATAAAAAGGACTTTATTATTATTATTTTTTGGGGGGAAGATATGATGCTTTAATCTTTCTTTTAATGGTTACTATAGGTTTAACAACCTGCACCTTTGACATAGCAAAGTCTATTGATAAATGGTACTTTTATTTAACATTTTCATTGTTTCTCTTACAAACATGTACATTTATATTTTCAAAAGGACTTTAGAGACCACATATTTCAACACAACTACCCTTGCACGACTTATCTCAAAGGTACCACTATCAGATGGTTAAAATGCCCTATGCTTGGACATCTCCAGGGACCGAAAGCTCAGCACCTATTAAGGCAACTCATTCCATTTCTGGAAAGATGTAGGAAATGGTTCCTTGTATAAGCAAAAAATTAAAAAAAAGTTTCCCTATAGGTTTTACTCAGTACATTTAATTTTTTCACTCAAAAATAGTTGAGGACTTAATATGTGCCAAATACTATGCTAAGCACTGGGGATACAAATATTTTTGAAAAGATGCCACCTGTAAACTCAAGAAGCGAATAGTTTGTTGTGGGCATCAGGCTATTCATCAGTACCCCAAGGCTGGGGCACACTGGATTTCCCTGCATGCCTAATGCTAGGTGTAACCAATGAAACACGAGCAGCTGTCACTGTTTCAGACTATGGCTGCTCTGTTAACATGGGTTCCAAAGGAAGAACAACAGCTGACCCACAATGTACATAGCATGAGTAAGAATGACCTTTGTCTTTTTAAGCCACTTAGGTTTTTGTTACCACAGCACAACTTAGCCACCCTGACTGATACACAGACTCAGACTAAGGGGAATCATAAAACGAATCAACAGAAAGTAAACAATAAGCTGAGTACTATAGAGGAGGTATGCACAAGGTTCAGTGAGGCATAGGAAAAGACCTGCCACCTACCTAAGTATTCTGGGGGACTTAGATAAAGCCTCAAAGAGGAGACAGCATTTGAATTGGGGCTTGAAGGGTGAGTAGTAACTGTCAAGTAGACAAGCTATGGAAAAGGGTTTTCTAGACAGAGGGAACAGTTTATGCAAAGCCGTAGAGAGCAAAGAAAACATGATACGTGTGGACAATTACAAACAGTTCAGTTTTGCAGGCATAAGGAGTTGCATATGGTGGGTTTACTGTGACACTAATGAAAATGAGGCTTCAGGAATCCTCACTTGCACAGGCACATTCCAGGTGTGTACCTAACTTTATATTTTTATAATTTTATACTTGTAATTTCTTCTTAGAAGGGCTTCCCTCCTAAAGTCAGATTCCACAAAACCTAGATTTTCTTCTGATGGGAAGAAGGAAAATAAGGAGTTGATTCTAGATCCATAGGGAAGATATGTAATCTTCTACATGACAACTTTTTCAATATTTGAAAAAAGGAATCATGTTCTCTAAGTTATCTGCCCAGGCCATTTGTCCTCAGTTCCTGCAATCACTGCACTTTATGTGATGACTTGGAGTCTCTATGCCATTCTCACTCTTCTCTTCTTTGAATGTGCTCTTATTTGTCTACAGAGCTCTCAAATGTGGCACCTAAATCTAAATAGAATTCTCCAGGTATGGTCTGAATATATTTACCATCTTCTTTAACGGAGTTTCTTTTGTCATACTTAATCCTTCCATAAAAGTAGCTACTGAAATGATGCCAGATTGTTTTACACTGTGAGATTCCCTAGAAAAAATATGAATCAGTGCTCTTGGGATTTCACTTATATCACCACTATCAAAATACACACCTGTCTGTTTCAATTTAGGTTTGGCAGACTTTGAGAAACAAGTTTGGTAGATTAAAAAAAGAGATAATTCAGTTAACAAACAATTTACTAGCACTGTTCTTGGTGCTAAATATGGGAAGAAAATGTAAAATTTGGGCCAGCAAAGGTTAGGTTCTTCAGTTAATTCAGACAGTATTATGTTTACAATTATAGCTGTTTTATTAGGGGCTGCTTTTGCATGAAAGTATACAAATGCATTTTCAAAAATAAAAAATAAAAAAATATGGGGAGAAAAAAAGATAAAAATCTGTCTTCCTGGAGTTCATATTCTAGTTTGGGGGAACAGACAATAAACAAAATAAGTAAACAAATAGTATGCTAGACAGTAGTTAAACATAATGGAGAAAAACAAAGCAGGGAAAAACAAGGTATATGGTAGATGTAAGGATGCAGTGAAAATATGGTGGACAGAAGAGGCCTTAGTGAGAATGTGACACTAGAGCAGAGACTAGAGGTGAGGAGGGAGCCATCTGGATATGTGAAGAAGAGCATTCCAGGCAGAGGCATCAGCTGGGTGAGATAAATGTATCTGGCATGTTCAGAGAACAGCAGGAGGCCAGGACTCCTGGGTGGGAATAGTTGAGAGAGAGCAGTAGGAGATGAGGCCAAAAAGGTGATGGAGGTAACTGTGTAGGGCCATCGTCATGATTCAGGTTTCTGAGATGAGACATGCCACGGGAGGGCTTTGAGTGGAGGAGAGACGTGATCTGACATCAGGTGGCTCTTGTTGTTCTGCTGAGAACAGACTGTAGACAAATAAGTGAAGAAGCAGAGAAACCAATCGGGCAGTTATAGCAGCAATCCAGGTAGCACACAGTGGCTTGCAATGAGATGGTGTAGATGGAGTTAGTGAGAAGTGACTGGATTCTGAATACATTTTGAAAGTAGCACTGACAAGATTTCCTAAAGAACTGGACATAGGGTGTGAACATAGTATCCATAGGAATGAAGGATGACTCCCAAGATTTTTGACATAGAAGGATGACATTGTCATCAACCAAAATAGGTTTGAACATGGTAAACCCAATGCAAAAAAGAAAAAGCAAATATGTGCTGGTAAGGCTGGAGAGTCCCCTTCTAGGACAAAACTGGATTACGGTGGTTTGGTCACAAGTACTTCAGGTAATTAATGGGTCAGACTGCTAATGAGCAGGGAGGCTGTGCAATGTCAATGCTCCCATTGAAAAGACTCTGGTCTTTCCCAAAAACTGTTCAAACCCACAGAGAAACTTCAAAAAGCTAGGGAAAGGGAGGGGCAGGCAGGTGGTGGGAAGAAGCTGGGAGCAAACCTAGGATAACCAAGAGCTGACTATGACAGAACCTGTACCTGTGGAGGTTGTGAGACAGCTTCTTCCAACTGCAAATATGTTATTTTAAAATGTACTTGCATTCTAAATTTTATTGCATGTACAAAAGTAAATTACTTTATTACATTTAAAAATAAAAATAGAAAGTCAATATAAATGGTTTGTTCTGGGTGTGGTTTTACTTCTGAAATTACATTTGTTTTAATTGATTTTTTTCCAGTGTGGGTCAAATAGTCTATAGACTGCATAGTTTGCAAATTGGTGGGCTTGGCTGAACTTCTCAAGAACATTTATTTAAAATGGAACTCTCTCGGGAAACGGACTTTGGCCCAGTGGTTAGTGCGTCCGTCTACCATATGGGAGGTCCGCGGTTCAAACCCCGGGCCTCCTTGACCCGTGTGGAGCTGGCCATGCGCAGCGCTGATGCGCGCAAGGAGTGCCGTGCCACGCAAGGGTGTCCCCCGCGTGGGGGAGCCCCACGCGCAAGGAGTGCTCCCGTGAGGAGAGCCGCCCAGCGAGAAAAGAAAGAGCAGCCTGCCCAGGAATGGCGCCGCCCACAGGCGCCGCCCACACTTCCCGTGCCGCTGACGACAACAGAAGCAGACAAAGAAACAAGACGCAGCAAATAGACACCAAGAACAGACAACCAGGGGAGGGGGGGGAAATTAAATAAATAAATAAATCTTTAAACAAATAAAAAAAATAAAATGGAACTCTCTGGCTCACCCCTACTAACACAGTTTTCCTTCCCCTTCTTTCTGGCTTAGTTTACGCTGATGAATTTCTTCAGTGACTTCACTACAAAGCCTAGCAAGATCTTACATATGAGAAAAGATGCTTATTTTAGTCATAAAGAAATACAAATTAAAATTAATTTTTTCCCCTTACTTTAGGAAAACTTGAAACTGATAATATACTGAGTTGGCAAGGGCTTGAGGGAACAAGTACTCTCCCACAATGCTTGCAGGAGTGAAAATTGGTAAAATCTCTATGAAGGACTACTTAACACTTTCTGACAAAATTAAAATTCTCATTCCCTTTGATTCAGCATTTCTGCCTCTAGAAAGGTAGCCTACAAATATTCTTATCCATGTATGAAGTAACGTACTGTAATAGCAAAAGATTAGGTATAACATAACTGCCCATCAACAGAGACTGTTAAATCAATTAAGACACACTATCCAATGGAATAATATGCATTTATGAAAAAGAATGGAAAACATGTTTTATACTGCTTCAAGATACTTTGATATAGCTGATTCTCCTTATTCACAGTACTTATGGTCTATAAAGTCACCAGGAACACCAAATTAGCAAAATCTAAACCACTGTTCCTAGAGGAAATACAGGGTTAGGTGCCCATGAGCCTCTGTTCACAATATTTTAGTCAATTGATCAATATATAACCTGGTTTTATGTATGTTTCTGTTTAAAGACACCTTATTTAATATATAGTCTTGATTCATTAACATTGAACTCATGACTAACAGCACTCTAACTCATACCTGAACGAAGCTTATTTAACACATGCATTTTCTTTGTAAGGCACAGCACAATCTTTTTGTAAACATTTTAATTTCAATTTTTATTTTTTTAATAATTAAAGAAGCTTTAGATTGCATAAATCTTAAATAAAAAATATAAGGGATTCCTATATGCCCTACACCCTCCCCCTCCCCCTCCCACATTTTCCCACATTAACAACATCCTTCATTAGTGTGGTACATTTGTTACAACTGATGAACCCATATTGAAGCATTGCTACTAACCATGGACTACAGTTTACATTATAGTTTACACTCTGTCCCACACAATTTTATAAGTTATGACAAAATAAACAATGGTCTGCATCCATCACTGTAATAACATGCAGGACAAATCCAAACATGACAATCTTCTTGAGCTTAGGGAACACTAACCAGCACTTCAGCATTCCATGTGGGGTCCATTTGAAACAGTGAAATGAACAACAAAAAGCACAAAAATGTAGCAGTATATATACCGTGAAGAGAACACTTTTTAATAGTATGAGAACTGAAAGAAGAAGGCAGGGCATTGCCTTAATCCATTCTCAGCTGAGAACATGCATGTTGACTGACTCAAGTTTTTCACTGCTCTGTGCATGTCCGAGTGATTGTGAAAGCATCACGGGTATCAATTTTAGGATTACAAAGAAATTTTAGCAAGGAGATGAATCTGAAAATATGGAATCCACAACTAAGGAGGACTGACTACATAAAGAAAAAAAAAGGTTTTAAAAAGGCAAAATGCAGAAGAAAAAATATGTGTGCTTGCTTACATGCATCTTTAAATTATCTCTACAAGAATATATGAGAAACAGATAACAGTGGTTGCCTCTAGGTTAAGGAACTGGGTTCCTGGGAGGCAGTGGTTAAAGAAAACATTTCCCTGTGAAATGTTACATTTTGAATGATGTGAATGTCCTATATATTAAAAACAAAACAAAAAAGTTAATTTGAACAACTACATAAATGGCAAAAAAATGTTACATTTCCCAAAGTTTGTGGGTTGATATTTACAAATAGAAACAGATGAAAAAGTGAGTGGTTAATGGGATTGAGGACAGAGGGTCCTTAAAAAATGTGACCAGGGTGAAATATCACATAGAGCTCCTTTACATTTCAAACTTTTAATAGGTACAGACGGGCTTTTGATTTAACTTCTGCAGTAGCATACATGGGTATTTCACCTATAGCTATATATAACAGCTACAACTAAATGTAATATGTCTGCCTCCAGCTTAAAGGCATAGTTCTAAAATAACTTAGAAACATCCAGTATGGAGGAATGAGACAATATATCCAGTCCCACTTTTTTTCCAATTGAAAAAGTCAACTCTCCTTACTACATGATGAATCAACTCGCTTTTTTATGTATCACCCTTTCACAAAGTTGTAGATCAGTATTTCATCTCTTAGTGTTCACTTTTGTGTTCCAAATTCATTCAACCTTCTCTCCAGTGACCTGCTCCCTTTGAATATATTCTAAGTTGTTCATCTCTCTCAAAATGTGGTAATTAGAACTGAAGAAAGCATTCAAGATGAGTCCCAACCAGAAGAGAATTATAATGGCGAGTGTTTTCATCATTTTATTACCACTACTAATACTACCAGAAATCTATCTAGATAAAAGTTCTATTTTCTTTTTCCCTACACAGAAGAGGAATTTGAGACACAGAGAGGTGAACTGACCCTGTCAGACAACGCAACTGCCAGAATTTGGCAGGGTTAGGATTTTTTCATCACGAGGTCATTTGGGTAAACATTTCCAGACACTTATTTACAATTCTGATCAAGGAGCTCTGGGCTTTCTTCTCTTTTTCCTCCTTGAAATATACTTTCTTGTCTTAAGGAAGGAGTGCTTCTACTTCCTGTTCTTTATTACACCTGGGCCACATGGGGATCAGAATTGGGTAGCCAATGAGGCTCTTGAAGACTCCAAAAAGCCTCTAGTAGGGTTAACATGGTCCCTGGAACAGCTCCACAGCCCCGGTGAGACCACTGTATACTCTAAGTGTCTAAGTCAGGACCCCCAACTCTACCTTAAATGGTCCTCTGTCATAGCACCCTAATTGTTTCTTTGTACATATATCAAAATTTGTTACCAGACCTTTATTAGTTTTTCTTTTTACTGTCTCTCATCCCAGGTAGACCTTAAGCTCTGTAAGGTCAGGGCCTGTATCCACAGTATCTCTAGCATCCAGCACAGTGCTGGCACATAATAAGATTTTCAGTAAAGAAATGGTAAGTAAATGGGAGCTCAGTAGAGGTGAAGAACTCTAACATTTGACAGAGTTGGGTGTACGTCCCAGAGTCCTACTATTAGGAGCTGTGTGTTCCTGGGCACACAATATCCTCACAATGCTTCCTCTTAGGTGAAATGGAAATAACAATGTCTAACTCACAGAGCTGACATGGTATTCATGAATTAATAAGGACTGCACAAAAGAATTTAGTGTGTTGCCTGGCACATAGCAAGCACTCAATAAACCATTATTTCAGCTATTGCAGCTGCTGTTCTAATTACTTCCACCTTCCACTCAGAGACTGGTCACTGGAAATGGCAATTAACTATTATAGTCAGCTGCTTTAACCACTCCACTTTTTTTTTGCTTTTAAGTGCTCCAGAATCCTATGATGCTGCAAAACATGAGATGTCAGTGGTAAGTGGTTTGCCTTCATCTTTTGCTCTTCTCACCAAATCATCTCCCTCTCACTCCTTAGTCCTTTCTGTTTCCCCCCCAGTTCCTCTAATATCAAGTGAATTCAACAGGTCAAATTTCAAATTTATTTCACTTTCAAAAAGGGAAGGAAGCCATTAAACCTTTCCTCCTCTGCCCTTGGCCTGATCTGAATGAAGATGCAGGTGCCCAAGGCCCAGCTCCCCAGAACACGTGGGGCTGTTGCTCTACCTCACTTACCCCAGGATGATTTTAATATTAACTTTATGGGCAATGTTTTCAATGCTGTTAATATTTCATCAAGAAGTTACTAGTTTCCCTTGACAGGTGAGATTAAATAACATTCATGGGGTTTATCAGTCTCTTAACTTAAAGCCAGGACATTTTTGCAAATATACTTCCAATATTATGATGCCTAACAATGGGACCAACTGGATTGGATCAACAAAGTTCCACATTTTATCTGATCTCTTCAGCATCACAATAATTTTCACATTATTTTATTGAGGGGCTGCAGAACAGAACGGCTGATTGCCAAGAGGAAGGCTTCTGAGGGTGCTTGGCTGTGTTTTGGAGGAAGCTTAGAATCCCAATATGACCCAGTGGGAATGGAGAGGCTAAGGGTGAGGTTTCTCTGGTTTACAAAGCAGTAAAGTCAATTACAAATTATGAAAGTAAGAGTAGCTGTGATTATGCAAAATATAAAATTCAAACAACTATTTATTCACTATCATTTTCAAATAAGGCATTAAGATTACATATTTCCTATTCCCATTCCCAACCCTCTTCCTACAATACTGAAATGTACAGGGCAGATGTGTGGGTGTGCATGCACACACACACATATCAGTTATAGACTCAGGAGAGTGTTTGGGGAGATTTAACTTCTGTTGCAAGCTAGTAGGCATATTTACTTTATTTCCATAAGATTTCAGGAGCCTAAAAAAAGTTTCTAAGAACTGCTCATGATGCCATATATTGAGAACTAATGTGATGTGCCTGCCATTATAAATTTGGTATAAGTTATATTTATCTGTTTCTAAACAAAAAGACTGCTTTACTAGTACTATGTGAATCAGGATTGTTAATTGTCTCTATGAACAATAAAATTTCCTCTACTTAAAGTGTTACTTGACTCTCAGAAGAATAAAAACCATTCCCTCAATTGTCCATTTCCCCATCACCCCCTCCTTGCCCCCACCTCCTGTTCCCTATGAAACCAGGTTACCACATTCTACTTCTTCAACGTTTTGCTCAGTCAGTTTTTGGTTCACTCTAGGCCCTTTTCCCTACTCCCATTCTGCCCTAACTACTTACACCGAGGTCACCAGTCAAGTAGCTCTTTCTGACTCCTTGGCAATTTTCCTTGGAGTCTCAAAGCCATTCAAGATGCAAAAGAGGTTAAGACCCATGCCTCTTTATACAAGCTCTCCATGAGGATGCAAACTCACCCATAGCCAGGATTTTGCAATCTCCTGTATCCAAGAGACTTAGTGACTTCCAAATCTCCCTGCCAGGCCTAACCTCTCTGCCAAGCTCCAAATCCATCACTTCCAGCTGCCAGTGGTCCTGTAGTTTTAAAAAACTATACAAATTGCTTCTGCCTCCTTCCTACCTCTGTACTCATCCTTCAAAACAAAACAAACAAAATCCCAACCATGTTCTACTGCACAGATCTTTATTTCATTTCTCACCAACCATCCAGATTTCCAACAAGAAATCTCCAAATTACTCCTGCATCCTTTATGTAGCCCGTTCCATTCTTCCCTGTATCTACCTGCCAACAAAACTTATAAATCTAAGAATGTTGTTTCAGGTCTCACCTTGTCTTCACCCTTGTGAGATGTAGTCTTAACAGAATGGTTAAGGGCTTAAGCTCTGGAGTCAGGCAGGCTTGGTTCATGTCCTGATTCTGCTGTCTATGAGCTTTGGTACCCTGGGAAAAGTGCTTGTGCTTTCTAAGTCTCCATTCCCTCCTCTGTGAATGGAGATAATAGGCTCAATCTCTCAGGGTTTTTGCAAGAATTAAAAAGATAAGGCATGGGGGGCTCAACCTTATGGCTAACACATAGCACATGCACCACAGACAATGGCTATTGGCATCATCCTTGAGCCTTCTAACATAATCCAGTCCCTTGTATGTGCTGGCTTGGGACCCTGGAACAACCTTCCCAGCTCCCAGTTCTTACCCTTCAGTCCCTTCTCTAACACTGCTATTAGTATTAACATCCTAAAAAAAAACCCCAAAAAACAAATCTGTTCATGTTATTCTTAAGTTTAAAAAATTCCTGCTGATTTTTTATTGCCAATCAAAAGATTCTAGACCTGGGGTTCTTAACACTTTTTTGTTCCACGGACCTCTTTGCCAGCCAGGTGAAAACCACGAACCCCTTACTAAATCCATACTATACTGTATATTATTTAATAAATATATCACACCTGAACCAACATGTCCCCACAAGAATGTTGTTGCTGTTTTTTAAATTTCAGTTCAAGCTCATGAACCCCTTGTTAAGAACCCTTGTTCTAGACCTATGCTGTCCTGACAACTAATTCATGCCTACGCTGTTCAATTGTGGCCTGAATTGAGATGTGCTTTAAGGGTTAAATACTTATTGGATTTGAAGACAGTATGAGAAGGAATGTAAAACACCTCATTAACAATTTTTAATATCAAATATATTGAAATAATCTTTTGGTTATATTAGGCTAATTACATTCTTAAAATAAATTTTACTTGTTTCTTTTGATGTTCTCAAAGTGGGTAGTTGGACATTTAAAATCACACATGGGACTGGTATTATATTTCTATTGGACAGCACTGCTCTAGATGTTCTGAACCTGGGCCACCAGGCAGTATGGAGGGCAATGATGATGCCATTGGATTAATTTATACTCTGTAAGTGTCCTTCTTTTTGTGCTTATCATTACAACACTTAGGGGGCAGGAGAGCAGCATGTCTGATAATTGAGGCTTTTAAATCAAGCAAGCCCAGGTTTTAATCTTTAGGACCTGCCCTGCCTGGAATACAGCAGCCACTAGCCACACGTCGCTAGTGAGCACTTGAATGTGGCTACTGTGAATTGAGGTGTATTGTAAGTATAAAATTCAGGCAAGTTTTAGATATTTAGTATGAAAAAGAAGAACATAAAACATATCATTGATAACTTTTATTGATTACACACTGAAATACTAATATTTTTGAAGGATTGGGTTAAATATCATTAAAATTATTTTGATTTCTTTATTTTTTATATGTGACTACTAGCAAATTTTAAATGACATATGCTGCTCACACTATATCTTTATTGGATACCCTTTGGCTTGGCATGGGCCACTTTTTACATTCTGGCATCAAATGCCTTTCTGGTCACTCAAGTCCATGCCTGGCCACACTGAAGCTCACTGTGACCTGAACATGCCAGCTTCCTTGTCTTCACATGTACTAGAGTCCCTTCATTAGAGTCTCCTTTTACCCCTTATCACCTGACAACTAATTCATGTCTCAGGTCTAGTTCAAATATTACATCTTCAGTGAAGCCTTTTTTTTCCCCCACCTTTAAAGAAGAAATTTTTTTCTTATTTATTTATTTTATTTATTTCTCTCCCCTTCCCCACATTCCCCATCCCAGTTGTCTGTTATGTGTCTATTTTGCTGTGTGTTCTTCCTTTTGTCCACTTCTGTTGTTGTCAGAGGGAACCGGGAATCTGTGTTTCTTTTTGTTGCATCATCTTGCTGCGTCAGCTCTCTGTGTGTGCGGTGCCATTCCTGGGCAGGCTGCACTTTCCTTTGTGCTGGGTGGCTCTCCTTATGGGTCACACTCCTTGTGTGTGGGGCTCCCCTTTGCGGGGGGCACCCCTGCATGGCACGGCACTCCTTGTGCACATCAGCACTGCACATGGGCCAGCTCCACACGGGTCTCGGAGGCCCGCGGTTTG
Organism: Dasypus novemcinctus; assembly: GCF_030445035.2. NCBI lineage: Eukaryota > Metazoa > Chordata > Mammalia > Cingulata > Dasypodidae > Dasypus > Dasypus novemcinctus. Next base: position 44,734,194 of record NC_080696.1, read on the forward strand.
AACTGCAGACCTCCCATGTGGTAGACGGATGTCCTATCCACTGGGCCGAGCCCGCTTCCCAAGTGAAACCTTTCTTAACTCTTACTACACTTAAGTAATCTTGTACAGAGTGTCCCAGCTTATATTGCAATTTTTTCTTTAGTACATATCTGACTTTCCCTCTAGACTGTGAGCTCCTGGAAGTCAGGGATCATATCTTGTTCATCTTTGGGTCCTCAGTCCTTAGCACAGAGCCTGACACATAGTGTGCACTCACAGATGTTGAATGAATAAATGAATGAAACACAGCAAAATTCAGACCTTCCTCTGATAAGGGATAACATGCTCACTTACAAGCAGATGGCTGAGAAAATGACCTCAGATGCAGTGAACCAGGCAAAAATGTCTATCAACAAATAGAACTACTCACAAGCTAAATTTTGTGTTTTAAGCCAGATCAACACCTTAAGAATATTTATAAAGTATGTAACGATTGATTGTATACCAGCCCCTACTGGTTAGTGGATACTGATTGGGTTGGAAATGTGGGAACTGGCTATGGAAACTTGGATGGTTAAAACAACCACATTCGTATTCATTAGTGGATGGGCACAGACCCCACCAGAATAGAGGCCCTGAAACTAAGCCTTTGAAGTAGTTTCCAAGGAAAGCCACCAAGATGATTAAAGGATTGGCAAAAGAAATTTATGGGGAATGGCTACAGGAACTGAGACAAATTTGCCTAGACAAGAGAAAAGGCTGGTGGGTGACTGAGTAGCCATCTTCAGTCATTGTTATTACACAGATGATGGTGACCAGATGGTCGCCATTTCCACCTAAGAAATAGCATTGAAAATGGAAACAGTGTTGAAAGTTGCAGCACAAGAAAACTTGTCCTGTTTTAAAGAAAGAAACTAGTGGCTCAGAACTAGGATACAGCAAAACAGACCCAAGGAGTCTGTGGCATAGCCATTTCTGAATGCCTTCATTATGCTGGGAAAGCAGCAAACGGAAGGGTGTGTTCAGGCCCTTGGGAGGGTGTGTTCAGGCCCTCGGCAATCCTTTGTTGAGGGCAAATCCTCAACCTGCTAATCCTCGAGTGAATCATATAACAAAACAGAGGAACAGAAAAGAAATAGATATGAAAATTGAAACACAGCACCCTCTGGTGTACATAACTGTCTTTTTATCAAGGAAGATTCTGATATACCAGTATTTCTTAAAATATAAAGTTCAAATTATAACAGGGTAAAAAGAAACTTGTACAAGGCTAGTCCTAGTGCTCACTTAATTGCTATATCCACCTTTATCAAGCACCAATTGTACACTTCTCCCCTTGATACCAGGAAGGCTGTTACACAGGCAACCTTAATTTCTATACATTAAACATTAAATCACTTTTTGAATGTTGACTTCAGGTTTTGATATGTAAGCTGGCACATGAACATTTCATGCTAAGGCATGAAAATTCCACCTGCCAGGTCATTTGAATTTTGCCCTACATTCAGAAGTACACTATGTACAAAAGTAAGGGAACACCTATAAGGAGGAGCTCCTTCTGACATGCCCCCCTGCTATGTTATGGTACATACAGCCCTTTCTTACCAACCCCTTTGTCTCCTGAATGTTAACAGGCCACTTTTTTACATTCTCCTAGTCGATAATGCTTCAAAAATTTTCCCATATCCTTTCCTTATTTTTTTAATACAAAAGATATTCTACCAGCTCAAAAAGCCTAAGAACTAAGCAAGAATCTCTGATGTCCTCTCCTAACCTTTAGTCATATTGGTGCTAGCTGGGAACTTCATTTACACAAGTCATACTTCATTTATACAACTCACCATTGCTAAGCAGCTGGTGTGTCCTAGATTAAGAAATCACAGGCCTTGTGCCTGAGATTCACAGTCCAGGGGGAGACAATAGATACAAATGAAAATAGATAAGGTGAAGTACGAGGCCTTGAGTGCTAACAGCAGAATGGGAGAAGGTACAAGTGGCATTGCATCACAATTGTGGGTAGAAGACTCCTCTCCCATAAGACTGTAGGCTAAGGTAAGAGCTGTATCTTTTTATCACTGTGTCTCTCTGCCCATCACATACAGAGCTCAAATACCATTTGATGAATAAGCTAAGGAATTAGTTCATATGCATAATTAGGATTTGAAAGAGCAGAATCCTGGACTTAAAATCCCATACACCTTTCTCTGTCTAGTTCATCTTGTTTTGTTTTGTTCATAAGCTTTCCATCCTCAACTGGCTCATGCTTTCCCATCCTTTCATTTTATCCTCAGAAATCAACCCCCACCTCCCAATCAGGGAGAAGGGGCAGACATTCTTGTCCCAAGTTGAGTCACCAATATCAAACTGAAAAACAATCAAGCCAAAGAGGTAACAGGGAATTTGGCTTCTCATGCACTTAGAAGAATGTGAGATTACTGCCTTGTGAGAGAAAAAGAAACCCAACTCGCTTACAGTGTAAAAATAGGTCACTGCTTGAATACAGCCATTTGGGTTACTGGCAGCAAGCCTCTTTTGCTTCTGACTCCAGTGTCACAAGAAAGTGGCAACACAGTCTTAGAATAAGTGCTCCACAGCCAGCTGGCTGCCTTGGCTTGGTCTTCCCACTGGCATTCTAGAAGCAGCACACATGGCCAGGCAACCACTTTGGAGCTCAGTAAGCTTTTGTCATTGCTGACATAAAATACCAAAGTTGGTAAAATTTTCTTTCAACAAATTAGGAGACAATTTAAGGTTGTCCTTATGATAAGTCACTCTCAGTTGCATTTAGCTATTCTTTATTTAGTCAGAAAGAAATGCATAGAATTCAGTTAGCTCATTTATACCTGTGCAGAGCCAGAGGCAGCCTCCTTTTCATGAGACAAGTTGCCAAGATGAATTATTGTAATGCTTTACTTGTAGCAAACTGCGTATGTGCACGCATACAGCTGAGGAAGGATTATCTGTTAATATTTTGCTTCTATGACCAAATACTGTTGTGTATTGCTAAAAAAAAAAGAGGCTTAGAATTATTGATCAAGAAACAGTAGTAGAAGAGAAGGTAAAGAAAGGCATTTGAGTATTATGTGTTATTAGCAGACAGCATAATTCACAGAAAGAGTGAATGACATCTCTTAAACAAAAAGTTCTAGAGTGCTGTTCTGGTAGAGTAATTCTAAGAAAGAAGTTTCAGACTGGCCCCGGGATGTATCTCTGATAAATAGCCCATGTTTATGTATTATCTGGGGTACATGTCTTTTCTCCCCAATAGACTGCAAGATCTCAGAGTTAAGGGCTTAGTAGTGGACCACTCAGCTTCACCAATGACTACATGGACACAGTGGACACCCTAGTAAGCATGTTAACCATAGGAGGTCATCTGCAGTGTCTTGCTTTACTAGCAAAATGGAGGCAAAGACTGCAATCAATTCCATCCAACAACCAATTTGTTGCATGGGGACCGAACTTCAGTTTAGGTCCTTTGATACTAAAGCAAACCTAACATCCACTATTTTGTGTGTGCGTGTGTGTGTGTATAGAACTCATAGATGCAGGGTCTGAAAAGTTAAGCTGAACCTTAACATAGCCATCTAAATAAAATTAATTAGATTTTATATCTTAACCACTTCTAACAGAGTTTTAGATAACTGAGACTAAATTCAAAGACAACAGGGTGATGAAAATTTAGAAGGAAGGTGGAAGGAAGGAAGGAAGAGAGGGAGGGAGGGAGGGAGGAAGGAAACACTTATTTAAGTTAACAGTGGCTTCTTTCTCATGTCAACATTTTCTACCAAAACTTTTTTTTGCAGAAATTTACATGTTTTAACATCTGGTAGTTGTGAAAATTCATAAGAACAACCTATGAACTCAGGAGTTTCACCTAAATTTGTATTTTATTAATCAAAATGAGATAAAATTGAAAACTATGAATACATATATAGGGAAGAAATTTCTTTAATCTGCAAAAAATACACTCATATAAGCAATTTGTACCTTGTCAAAATGAAGACCTTCCAACTCCACGGCCCCCTTCTCTAAGGTAGGGACTTGTAGTCATGGGTTGAAATCACTAATATATACAAAAATGGAAAATAAACCTACCAAGCACATCTAGACTCCATGATGCAAGTAATGAAACTCAATTCAAACTGGCTTATATAATAAAAGGGATTTTTTTAAAAAAGATTTATTTATTTATTTAATTCCGCCCCCCCTCCCCCAGTTGTCTGTTCTCTGTGTCTATTTGCTGCGTCTTGTTTCTTTGTCTGCTTCTGTTGTCCTCAGCGGCACAGGAAGTGTGGGCAGCGCCATTCCTGGGCAGGCTGCACTTTCTTTCGCGCTGGGCGGCTCTCCTTACGGGTGCACTCCTTGCGCGTGGGGCTCCCCTATGTGGGGGACACCCCTGCATGGCAGGGCACTCCTGGCGCGCATCAGCACTGCGCATTGGCCAGCTCCACATGGGTCAAGGAGGCCTGGGGTTTGAACTGCAGACCTCCCATGTGGTAGATGGAAGCCCTAACCACTGGGCCAAGTCCGTTTCCATAAAGGGGATTTATTGACACATATAAATGGAAGCTCCAGCAGTTGGGTGACTTCAGGTTGGATTTGATTCAATTGCTCTCTGATTAAAACACAGGCCCATTTTCTTTCTTTCTACTTTGTTACCTGCATCCTAGAGGCAGCTTTCCTAATCATGGTAAGATGGCTACAGCAGTCCCAGGTCTTATGTCCCTACACCATCCAGAAGGTTGTAGTGAGGACTGGATTTGGAGCCCTCTTGGAAGACTGAGGTGCCTTTTTTCCAAGGTCCTCAGCAGATATTCTGATGGCCTGAACTGGGTCACATTCCCAACCTTGAAATAGCCCCTCTTGTACTGACTGCCACTGGGCCAATCACTGTGGCAATAGGCATGGGGTTACCTGACTGAGTTAAAAGAGCCAATACCTATCCCTGGAGGTGAAGGTGGGCTCAATTCTCCTCCCACCAGAAGACAAAACCAACACTGCCTATTTGCCATGCAAGGGAAAGGTGAGGTAGAAGAGATGTTGGGGGGAGGGAGAAATTATAATATGCTCCATTCTTCACTTGTGTACTGAATTTGACTCTTGGTGTCAAGGGCAAATGTGGAAATGTATTTCAAGTGACACCACTTTTTATCATCTGACAAACATGAACATTTGTTCACATATAGAGATAAGTTCCCTTGGAGATAAATGCAAGAAGAAACATGTCTTGGAAAATGGTTACAAGGGAAATTGTGTAAAGTTGTGGTCAGTGAAATTAGTTGGAAAGAAACAGTGGACCATGTGCAAATAGGGAATTCTCACACTGATCCTTCAGAAAAGAGGATAACAGTAAATTGTAAGCAAACAGTTATTTAGGCAAAGGGTTGAGATGATATAGTCCAGATGCTTTCCTTTCAAATAATCTAACTCTGCAAAGCACAGGAACTGACTTATCTTACACTCTCTCTTGAGTATCAAATTTCTAAAAATGAGTTAAAACACTTTAAAAACTTGACCTCTAGAGTTTTTCAAATTATTGATTGTCATTACCAGACTCTCCTCTGAGCATGTGTTTGTGTGTACATGTGTGTACCACCACTTATTTCAAATAGAAACATTTGAGTGCTACTAGATGCTCAGCTCTCCACTGAAATATGGAGGAAATAGAATTCAAAGCTACAGTGTCTCTGCCCTCAAGTAATAAAAAAACCAGTACTGTAACTGACTGAATAAAATTACTATGTCAGACACTATGCCAACTGCTTTACATTTATTTTTTCATTTAATTTATTCCTCACAATAACCCTAAGAACCCAATCTTCCAAATTAGGAAACCAGGGCTTAAATGGTTAAGAAATGTGATGAAGGTCACACAAATAGTAGGCAACAGCTGGGATCCAAACCCTGTGTTCTAATACTGCAGCACATCTGGTTAGCAAGAAAACAGACACAAACATTCTGAAAGAGTGAATACAAGAACTATTGGAGTGAAGAGTTAAATCCTGAGATGGAGAGGTAAGTGCCTTAGGATTCTGAGGAATGAGAAATGCTGCCTTCAGCTGTGTGAGCCCTGTCGATGACGGTATTTAATTAATCATACACAATCTGTTCATTGTCCTAGGACCCTTGACGTACACTTCTCTAGCCACTGATAAAAATGGATGGCCAATGACATTTCTGCAAACCTCAGGACATTTCAAAGCTATCTCCAAGGATGCAATCAGCATTTTGCCTGATGTGCACAGATTTCCTCACTTTACTAGAGATAAGACCACATACAGAGGGAATAAGTTTGAAACTCTCTGGACAAATACTAGATGGTACTTCTACTTTTGAATATTTATATAATTTTTAAATTATAGGCCTAAGAGGATATGAAAATTGCCTTTGTCTAATCTCTAGCACTGTGGAAAGAGGTGAATGTATTATATTCTCTGAACAAAATGTAATACCTTTCCTCTGTGCTGGTCTCCATGTACCAAAAAGTTGTAGGTGTGAATGGATGCAGTGTCCCTCTCATGCCTCAGCAGCCCCACAGAAGCAGCCAACCTCTGGTTACCTCAGGTCAGGGTAGACCGCCCAACCTTTAGGGATTGTGAAGCTAGACTCCCAGTGTTCAAAGAGAGGGAGAAGCTTCTCCTCTATATAAAAGAGGAAGAGCAGAGCAGGTGTAGCTCAGTGGTTGAGTGCCTGCTTTGAATGTACAAGGTCTGGGGTTCAATCTCCAATACCTCCTAAAAAAAATTAGGGAAAGCATTAACACTTCCTAGTACTTCTGTGGTAAATAGGATGTGCTAACAGCCAATCACTAGGTCTACTAGTCTCATTAGGAGTGATGGTGAAGAGTTACGGTTTATACTACCAAGGCAACAGGAACCAAGTCTGTGTTTGCCATGAGCTAACTACCTATTATTTGGGTCACATCTGTAACACTAGCTTTGTTTTTCAGATTCAACTCAGATTTGAATGATCCCTGTGTACCAGGTTCTATGCTAACATCTCCATACAGCCTCAAAATATCCTAGGAAATAGACATTATCTCTATCTTACATGTGCGGAACCTGAAGCTCAGGGAAGTTATGTCTATTGTCAGAAAACTGGAAAGTTGCAGTTGGGTATCAGACCAAATTTCCTGACACAGTGCTCATTCCACTATGTACCACTGCCTCTCCCAACCAAGGTTTCAGGCCTTGGAAGATTATTATTATCTAAACTGGGGTTTGGGTGGGCATTCTCATTACAATCAAGCTCTTACTCTGCTTCCAAAAGAGAAAGGACAAATCATGTGGAATAGTGCTATCAAAAGACAAAGGGTATGTTAAATTCTGCAATGAACAAACACAAGCAGTTAGAAAACTCTGGGTGAGGATCAACTCTGACTAGAGTAGGGGATGAGGGAAAACTTGAGAGTGGTGAGTCCATTCACTGGGGATGAGGAGGAGCTTCTGAGGTTAACCAAAGTCCCTAAGCATAGATATGGAGGCAGGGGAACACAAAGAATGTGACTCAGGGTTTCTCAGCCTTGGTATGATTGACATTTTGGACCAGATAATTCTTTGTTGTGGTGGGCTGTCTAGTGCATATTAGGATATTTTGCAACATTCCTGACCTTTTTTTCTTTTAAAGATTAGCTTTTTATTTCTCTCCCCTCCCCCTCCAGTTGTCTATTCTCTGTGTCCATTTGCTGTGTGTTCTTCTGTGATGGCTTCTATCCTTATCAGCAGCACCAGGAATCTGTGTTTCTTTTTGTTGCGTCATCTTGTTGTGTCAGCCCTCCGTGTGTGCAGCACCATTCTTGGGCAGGCTGCACTTTCCTTTGCGCTGGGCAGCTCTCCTTATGGGGCGCACTCCTTGCATGTGGGGCTCCCCTACGCAGGGAACACCCCTGCATGGCATGGCACTCCTTGAGCGCATCAGCACTGCGCATGGGCCAGCTCCACACAGGTCAAGGAGGCCCAGGGTTTGACCGGCAGACCTCCCGTGTGGTAGGTGGATACCCTATCCATTGGGCCAAGTCCTCTTCCCCATTCCTGATCTTTATGCACTAGATATCAGTAGCAACACCACCACCACCAGTCATGACAATCAAAAAGCCTCCAGAGGAGTGGCTGTGGCTCAATCATTTGGGTTCCCATCTACCATATGGAAGGCCCTGGGTTCGCGTCCCAGGGCCTCCTTGTGAAGGCAGGCTGGCCCACATGCTGTGGTGAACTGCCTTAGCAAGGTGATGCAACAAAAAAAGGGAGACAAGTAAAAACACAGAAGAGTGCGGTGAATGGACACAAAGAGCAAATCAACAAGCAAGCCACAAGGGGAGGGCAATAAATAAAATAAATATAGACACATAGAAGAATGCACAGCGAATGGACACAGAGAGCAGACAGCAAGCAAGCAACAAGGGGGCAGGAATTTAAAAAAAAAAGAAAAGAAATGACTTCTAAGAAAAAAAAAACACAAAAAAGCCTCCAGACATTGCCAAGTGTCCTCTGGGGGAAAAATTGCTCCTGGCTGAGAACCACTACCTCAGATGAAGATGTACCAGAAATAGGGACTGGCTGGATATAGGTGGTGGAGAGGACTCAAGGAGAAGGGGAGGCCATAAATGAGGAAAGGAAGGGAAATAGATGTGTCCTTCAACCAACTCCCTCAGGTATGGACTCTATCTACATTAAGACAAAAAGGAGCCAAACGTGAACCTACTATGGGGGGGGGAGGGTCCCTCAGAAGAAAGCCCAGCAGGACTGGGCTGGGGGTGGAATGTCTATAGGAGGACAGAAAAGATTCAAAACCTAGGCAGCTTGGAAAGGGCAAAGCCTCACTCTCTCTTCTCATTTCAGTATGTTCAAGCAGGAGAATATAACTTGGGGAAGGCTAAGGGTAGTCAAGAGCCCAGAATTCCCAAACCTATTTGCATGGTATGAGGGACCTGGATCAGAAGAATGCTGACCCATTATGATGTGTCTATGACTGCAATGCCATCCATCCTTACCTTCACAGTCAATGTTCCATTCTTACACCTCTTATTCTTGGGCTGATACCCCGAAAAAGCAGAAAGGAATTGGGATACTTCATGGGAGTCAGGAAGGAAAGAGGATAAGGAAAGAGGAGAAGATAAGGAAAGGGGAAAGATAAGAGAATTTTGAGTTTTAAGAGAGATATACTGACAAAATTTATAAAAGGGGGCATGATTCTCAGTAAAGTAAAAACAAGGTAGAACTTGGTCTAGGGGTTTGAGGAAAGGAAAGGGGCAGATAAGTAATGCCCAAAGAGTGCCAATCCTGGGAAAGGCATGCTGCATGAGTTACCACATTCAATTTTCACAGCATCATGTGATACCTACATATAGAGTGGGTATGATAATCCTCTTTTTTAGAGGAGAGTGAGGTTCAGGAAGGTAAGTAATTTCTCTTTGTTCACAGACTGAGGGGGCTGCCAGAGTGACCAGAGGCTGCAGCCTGGGTTGGTGGGTTCCTCCAAGCTATACCTTCCACTCTGGGCTCCAGCACCTAGAGCCTCATGTTCCACATGAGCTGTAACTGCTTGTTAGCTTATCTGTCTGCTCTGCTAGACTAAACTATTAGGGGCTGTGCTTTTGGGTTCTGGGTCTCTAGCATTTCCTTATGTGCCAGACATAGGCCCCAAAGCCACCGAGGAAGCAAGTAAGAGTTAAAGGGGGAAGCCAACGTGGCTCAACTGATAGAGTGTCTGTCTACCATATGGCGTGTCCAGTGTTCAATCCCTAGGGCCTCCTGACCCGGGTGGTAAGCTGGCCTATGTGCAGTGCTGCTGCTGTGCACAAGGAGTGCTATATACCATGCAGGGGATCCCTGTGTAGGGGTCCCCCACGTGCAAGGAGTGTGCCCCACAAGGAGAGCTGCCCTGTATGAAAAAAGTGCAGCCCACCCTGGAATGGCGCTGCACACATGGAGAGCTGATGTAGCAAGATGACGCAACAAAAAAATGCAGTTTCCCAGTGCTGCAGGATAATGCAAGTGGACGCAGAAGAACACACAGTGAATGGACACAGCAGACAACAGGGGGGAAGGAGAAGAGGAATAAATAAAATAAACCTAAAAAAAAAAAAAAAAAAAGATGACAAAGGACCCATGGAGACCCAGCTGTGTGAATTTACAGCAGAACTAATGAGCACACCCAGTTACATAACTGCTTCTCCCACTATGCTCGGCAACCACTTGAGGAAACCAGGGCTTTCTTTTCCTGTGCTATATATAACCCCAATCTTGTTTTGGCAGGGAATCATGCTACATTTTCACAGGTCAGTCACATTAAATATTGCTATTTCTTAAAAACCCAGCAACTTTGTTTTGAACAGATAATAATGTAGACTTAGCTTAAGGTTTAGATTCTTCTATGTTTCCTGCATCTATCTAAAAAAAAAAAACATTTATTTTTCCTGGTTCCACTTTGAGAAATAAGCAAAGGAGGAGTGAAAATGCGATACTGCAGACAGCTTGCAACATCCTGTAATTACAGCCCTTTGATGCTGGACCCTCAAGGTTCCAGTCCGAAATGGGACAGTATTTCCTTTCGGTAACTAAATAAGGGCTGAGCCATTACCAAGAATATATTTTTGATATAAAGTAAGCCAGATTTGTTTTTGGTATTTTCCCACCCCCACTCCTAGGTCCTAACCTTGGAATCGATGACCTCATACCTGTAGAATGAATGTTCACAGGAAAAGCCATTAATCATTTCTAGGGCTTGATTAAAGATGACTTTTGCTTAGTTAACCCTTTCTTCAGATAACAGAATAGTTACTGGAAAAAATGTGTTTTCTAAGACCTTTAAAGGCACACATTTATTAAAGGTCATCACATTAACTTCATGTTAGTTCAAAAGGTTCTTTAATTTCTGATAGTTACAATTTGTTATTATAATATGAATTATTACACACATACACACCCATAGACACTTGAATACAAAAAATACATTTCTTTACATATATTCAGTCACTTATACTTTTTACCAATTTGCTTGGACCTTCCCCCAAACCAGTTGTTTCAAAATGGTAAAATTTTAAGAAACAAAATCATGTATCTGATGTTTACACAGGATAATAGGTTAAGAAGAAAAAACCAAGCTTTCAAAATATTCATTGTATTAGTATTAATACTAATATCTAAGTATTGGTAGCACTGTTGATTATAGGCATAAGCTTTTATAAACAGTATGTATACATTTTTTTACTTGCTCAATACTGGGTAGCTAACTATGTTTGCAGTCAGATAAATCTGGATTCCAACCCTAATCCATCTACCTCCCAGTGCAGGTCTTTTGGGTTTGGGCAAGGCATCTAATCTCTCAAACCTTAGCTCTGTCTTTCGTAAAGTGGGAATCATATCAGTGCATACATTATAGGGTTCACTACAAAGATTAGATGAGATAGGCCATGTGACAGCCTCTTTGATGGGCATGTGGAGAGTTCAGTAGAAGGATTCGTGCCTCCTTCCTGTCTCCCTGCACTCTATACTCACCAAAGTGGCTCCTGCATCAGGTTTCTCAGCTCAGGCCCTTTCCTCTTGCTTGTGGAATGCTACAGTGACTTCAGCAGTCTACACCGCCAGCACCCCTACTCCGTCCTTACATGGTCCTCTGTACCATGACCATATTTGCCTTTCCAGAACACATGGATCATTTTGTCTTCAGTGAACCCTACAGGATGAAGACTGCCCACTTTAGCCTTGTGCCCTGGCCCTCTCTTAGTCTGGGCTCACGACTCCTTGAAAACCCACATCTCCCTATCCCAGCTCTTCCCAGGCCATCTCCCAACTTCAAGCCCTCACATAACTCCCATGGACTACAGTGTACATTCCAGTTCACTTCATGTGGCATCTAAAACACGTGTTATCCAGTCCCTGTCCCTATCCAATTTCACCATCCACCACTCCTTTCCCTCCTCATTCTTTATACTCAAGCAATTCTTACTGTAGCACCTGGTGTCCCCATACTTTTTCATCACTCTTCAGCTTTGCACAAGTTCCTGTTTTTGCCCAGAATACTCTTTTCTCATCTATTTGACAAGTTCCTAGACAGTCTTTAGCCCTTACTCAAAATGCCCCCACTTCTGTGATGCAGTCTGCTTTAACCTCTGTGTCTTCAACATCTTTCTGTTACTGCACCTGCCAAACTGTAATGTAGTTAGTTTCCATGTTTTCTTGTAATTCTCTGGACCACTATAAGTGAGTTCTTTGGGAGAGAGACCCAGGACTCAGTCTAGTACAGAGAAGTCACTAAGGAAATATTTGTATTATTGAATAAAAGAATCTTCCAACTGAGTGGGAAGATCAACTGAAACACATGCTATAAAAGACATCTGACAGGACTGTCAGAGTAGACAGAGGGAGAATTCAATAATATTCCCATTTAAAATGGTAAAATGTGAGTGACTGCCAAAGTTCAGAAGAAGAAATTCTTTTTCTGTAATTACAACTCACTCTAATGAGTCAATTACCTTTACCTAAAGCCCGTGGAGCTCAAAAGTATTTCTTCCTCCAAAGCCTCATTCTTTTATAAAGTTCCCAGCTTCATGGAATGAATGTGGGCAATTGCTTTTGCAGTTTTTGGCGATGCCAGTTTATGGCTGTTTTTCTGTTCACTGAACTGGCTTATTTCCTCAGGAGAACAAACTGTTCTGCGCTGAAGTAGGAATTGGCTGGGTTCTAACAAAAAGATCCCTCCCCCCCCCCACAGTGTTTTTGCAAAAGACCCAAGTCAATTTATAGCCAAGTAACAAAAGGTCAGAAAGGTTAGTCAAGCAATGGGCGTAATTCCTGTGTGTCACAGCCAATAAAGGAAATGGGTGGGAATAAATACTATGCAATTTTAACCTGAAATTTATTTGAGCAAAACTATTATTGTAAACCATACAAAGAACTTAAAGGATTTCCCGCTCTGATATTTTTTAAGATACATTTACAGTGGAAGAACTGAGATGACCTCAAATTCCTCATTCGCAAATGGAAAATGTCAAAAACTTTCTTCACACTAGTTTATGAAAAAACGTGGTCATTGTTTTGCAGTCCTGAAATAGAAATGTTTGCATAAAAAAGTAAATATCTCACAGCAAGTCACAAATTAAGTATAATTCGTGTGGCTGAATTAATGTAAAATCTTCGCGAAAAGGGAGAGAATTTTGACCAAAAGGTACAAAAGTGACAGTTTATCTGTTTTAATCATGCTAGAAGTGTAACAAACTATGCATCATTCAATGAGCATAAGAAAAACAACAAGAAATGCCTGGCTTTAAAGCAGACATGAAGAGTTGACATCACCAGCCAAGCAAGCAGAAGACAGATGAGTAACAGCCTGTACTGGGCTGCCAACCAGGCCCAGGCCCAGGGTCTGTGGAGTAAGGAAGCCTTTCAGAGTGGAAGGCTTGTTGGAAGGAACCCCATCTTAAGTCCTAAAGTACTTACCATTTAAAACAGCCTAATTATCCAAAAGATGAATGGTTAAATAAAACTGTCCGGTCCAATCAAGATAGCATAAACTTGTTTTTCCCTGCAACTTCCTGATAAGTACAACTAGCAACCCTGGAAAAAATGCAAGAGGCACCTAAACAAGTCAGAAAGGTGAAAAAAGAAAGATAAACTGGTTAGGGACTGCAGAATATAGGGGTAACATAGCACTGGGGCATCTTATGAGCCTCTACCCAATAGAAGAAGGTGTGTCAGGCCTGATGTTTTCCAACCTAGCAACAGAAAACAGTTCAGGTAGGCTTGTTCCTCCCCAGAATTGAATGGGAGTTCTGCTGACACCACCAGGTTAACTGGCAGTATCAATAAAAGGGATTGATCAGGAGCACCACTCATAATAAAGCAGTTCAGGGAAGCACTCCTCCTACTTTCTGAGCCCCTTTGAAGTACCCTTCATTCCTATAGGATAGAGACTCACTTCTCCCACCTAGAGATACCAGGCAACAGAACTTAAGGAAATTCCTTCCCTTTTTCCAGCAGGACCAGTGGGAACCCCAGCAGAACCAGATAAACCAAGCAGTATAAATAGCACTGCAAAGGTTCTGAAAATTAAACAGTCACTGGAGCCACAGCCCACAAAAGCAGGTCCCAACCTACTTTTACTTTAGCAGGGTGGCTACCTGCTAAAATAAAAGATTTAAATAGTACCCAGAGTCTCCATATATAATAGACAATATGTCCAGGATAGAATTGAAACTTACCCATCATACCAAGAACGAGGAAAATCACAACTTGAATGAGAAAAGAAAATAAACCAATGCCAACACTAAGATGAATCTTTTTTTAAAATTTATTATTATTTATTTCTCTCCCCTTCCCCCCCACACCTCAGTTGGCTGTTGTCTGTGCCCATTTGCTGCATGTTCTTTTTTGTCTGCTTCAGTTGTTGTCAGCGGCACGGGAATCTGTGTCTCTTAGTTGATGCGTCAGTTCTCTGTATGTGTGGCGCCATTCCTGCGCAGGCTGCACTTTCTTTCGCGCTGGGCGGCTCTCCTTACGGGGCGTACTCCTTGCGCGTGGGGCTCCCCTACGTGGGGGACACCCCTGCGTGGCAGGGCACTCCTCGCGTGCATCAGCACTGCGCGTGAGCCAGCTGCACACGGGTCAAGGAGGTCCGGGGTTTGAAACGCGGACCTCCCATGTGGTAGACAGATGCCATAACGACTGGGCCAAGTCCGCTTCCCGAGATGAATCTAATATTGGAATTAGCTTACAAGGATTTGAAAGCAGTCATCATAAAAATGTTTCAAGAAACAATTACAAATCCTCTTGAAATAAATGAAAAAAAAATCTCAGCAAAGAGAAGTTATAAGAAAAAGAACCATATGGTCATTATTGAATTGAAAGAAATGAAATTAAAAATATTGGATGAACTCAATAATAGAGATGATAGAAGACAGAATTGGTGAATGTAGGGACAGATTAACAGAATTTATCCAATATACAAAGAGACAAAATAGATGGAGTGAGGGTGGGGGAGGGGAAGAAAAGAGCCTCGGAAATTTGTGGGACAGTAACAAAGATCCAACATTAATTCACTGGAGTCTCAGAAGAAGAGGAGAAAAAGGGGGGGGCTGAAAGAATATTTGAAAAGATAATGGCCAAAAACTAAACAAATTTGGTGAAAGACATAAACCTATAGATTCAAGAAGGTGAATAGGGAAGCGGACTTGGCCCAGTGGTTAGGGCATCCGTCTACCACATGGGAAGTCTGCGGTTCAAACCCCGGGCCTCCTTGACCCATGTGGAGCTGGCCCACGTGCAGTGCTGATGTGCGCAAGGAGTGCCATGCCACGCAGGGGTGTCCCCCATGTAGGGGAGCCCCACACGCAAGGAGTGTGCCCCATAAGGAGAGCTGCCCAGTGCGAAAGAAAGTGCAGCCTACCCAGGAATGGTGCCGCACACATGGAGAGCTGACACAACGAGATGACGCAACAAAAAGAAACACAGATTCCGGATGCCTCTGATAAGGATAGAAGTGGTCACAGAAGAACACACAGCAAATGGACACAGAAAGAAGACAACTAGGGGGGAGGGAGAGAAATAAATAAAAAATAAATCTTAAAAAAAAAAAAAGAAGGTGAATAAACCCAAAATAGGATAAATCCAAAGAAATCCATACCAAGACACATCATTATTCAATTTCTGGAAATTAAAGACAAAGAAAAAAGTCTTGAAAGCAGAAAGAAACAACACATTATTTCTAAGGGAACAGCAAGTGAAATTACAACAGATTTCTCATCTGAAGCTATGGAGGCCAGAAGGAAGTGGCACATTTTCAATGTTGAAAGAAAAAAAGAACTGTTAACCACGAATTCTGTATCTGACAAAACCATACTTGAAAAATGAAGGGAAATAAAGATGTTCTCAGGTAAAGGAAAACTAGAAGAATGTGTCACTAGCAGACCGACCCTTAAAGAATGGTTAAAGGAAGTTCTTCAAATAGAAAGGAAATAATAAAAGAAACTGGAGTATTAGGAAGGAATAAGTAACAACAGAAAGAGCAGAATTATAGGTAGATAAAAAGATTATCTTTTGAATCTTTTAGAAATGATATCTGATGACTGAAACAAAAATTTATAACATCACCTGATACTCTATTTTTAAAGGCAGTGGTAGTAAAGGAGCCTAAATGGAAGTGAGGTTTCCATATTTCACACTAAGTGGTAAAATGGTAATATCAGTAGACTGTGATAATCACATATATTTATTTTAATACTCAGAACAATCACTAAGAAAACTATACAAAGAGATACATTTAAAAATACTATAAATTAATCAAGACAAAATTCTAAAACTATGTTCAAGTAACCTACAGGAAGGCAAGAAAAGGGAACCTGAGGAATGAGAAACAGAGGAAACATATAGAAAAAATAAAATAAAATGGCAGATGCCTAAAGGAATGATATCAAGATATCACTAATGGGAATCTCAATTACCTTTTTTGTTTTTCTATACTTTTTAACTTTTCTACCATAAGAATAAAAAGCTTTCATAATTGGAAAACAATGTATTATTTTTAAAAATTCTCTCCAATTCAAGCAGGCTACTAAACACAACTGTGTTACTACCTAAGGAAGAGGAACTAATTGTTATTATTGGTAGCTACCATTAACATGGATCTGTCCTGAGGGCTAGAGCTAAGGGAGAGAAGGCCTGGAAGACCCAGGGAGTGTTCTCTGCAAGTTTTGGTCATGGGACCCACAGGGGTAGGATTGCGGGAGGAGAACTAGTGGTAGAGGACACAGACAGAGGGGAGGGGCACAGTATAGACACCTGAAACAGCAAAGTACGACTGCTGGATGCCTGCCTTACTTCCAGTGGTCTCCAGAGTCACTGGAGTTACTGCTCCAAGTCTCCACAGGACTGGCCACTGAGCTGTTTCTTAGTCTTCCAGGTGAGTATGTCTTAGTCTTCACAGCCCAACAGAGCCTAACGCAGGTGTTCATTCCACCACATTGGAGGTCAAAATCCAGAAGAGGAAATTCTTCTATCGTATAGAGCCAAGTAGGTATTAATTTAACATCCCCACTTCCCTTTTTTTCCCCCTCCAGAAACGCTCCCATAACTTTACCCAGGAGCCCTGTAGCAATTTACTGTAGCAAGCCCAATCCTTTTTCTGGAATTTCAAGTAAGAATCCTAGAAGTAATCTTTGATTCTTCCTTACACTTTATTTGTATATTCAATGTATCATTGCACGGGAAATTCAACACAGAAATCAGAAGATAGCAGATACAGTGATTTCTTAAGTCCCCAATTAGAAATTTATAATTCAGTTACAAATATCATTACTCCTTATGCCTTCTTAACACAAGTAACAAATGAACCCTATTAAAGTCATGTTTGAAAGCATTGACCAAGCCTTTTAGACATATATGATGCTTCCTTCTTTGGGGTGCTATGCCCTATTTAGTAGTCAATATGGGCCCTATTTAATAGTCAATTTCAAGACTTTCCACTTTTATCACCAGATGTAAAAAGTTGCTTTCATTTTCTTTTTTTCTGAGAGCATGGAATTCCTTCCTTGGGTCACACAAGATAACTCAAAGCCAATGTTGTCCTTGGACCTTTTGCAAGAACTCCAGGATTATTTTATTTTTTAAATGACATAGCCAAGACCTCCTTTATTAATAAAAAATGAAGAAAAAAAATGCTTAAATATATTCATATCTCACAAAACCAAACCTCATATTCTTTTTTTAACCTTTAGCATTAATATAGTACCAACTTTGCTTTCTCTACGGAAACATTATGATGTCATTATTAACTATAGTCTATAAATTGTTATATTTTTCCTATGTATCACTACAAACTGTAAAAGAACATTCCTGTATATTTCTATTATTAACCACAATCCTCATCCATTACTAAAATCATTGTTAGACATTCTTTTTTTTTCTTTTCTTTTCTTTTTAAAGATACTTAGATTAAATAAATGTTACAGAGAATATACAAGGGATTCCCATATGCCCTGCTGCCAACACCGCCAGCATTTTCCCACATTAGCAACATCTTTCATTAGTGTGAAACATTCATTGCAATTGATAAACACATTTTGGAGCATTGCCACTAAACATGGATTATAGTTTACACTGTAGTTTACACTCTCTCCCACTTAATTCCGTAGGTTATGGCAAGATATATAATGGCCTGTACCTGTCATTGTAATGTCATTCCAGACATTCCCAAGTCCTGAAAATGTCTCTGTATTATACCTGTTTTTCCCTCTCTCTACCCTCAGAACTTCCAGTAGCCACTGCCTCCACATCAGTGATATTTCTTCCATTGCTAGAATCACAATAAGTCTATAATAGAATACTAGTAAAGCTACTTCTGTCCACAGTTCACTCCCCAGTCCTGAGGATTCTGGGATGGTAAGGCCCATTCCATCTTTAATTGAGGGGGCTTCAATTTCACACAGCTGATGGGACTCTCTTGCTTGCAGTTGTAGACACTATAGGTTCCTTGGTATGTTGGTTATCCATTATCTCCTCCTTTTTAATTGCAGGACTACTTTAGTGTCCCACCCTTATAATCTCACACAGCTAAACTACTAACAAGATGAGGTAATACAATTTTACAAATACTTGAGTACATTATTTGAAACTATATTAGCATTTTAAATTATCTTTTATTTTACCTATTTTCTTACTTTTTGAGGGCTAGAATGGAAAAAGCATGGACTTAGAATCAAGGAATAGCTCTATTACTTATTGGGTACACAACTTCATAGCTGCTCCATCTACAAATGGAAATAATAATGTATATCTCTTGTGAGATTAATATATTATTTATTAAGGTACCTGGCATTTCATAGTGTTCTTGTTCTGTTTAATATTCCTATCTTAGTTTCTTTTTTCCATCTAATTCTCATTTATGTTTTCTTTCTGTTTTTTAATGGTCCTGAGTGAGTCTACTTAAATTCTTTTGGAAGAAGACAGCATATAATAGACCATACATAAATAGTAGACATTCCTCTGGAAAGTAGGGGTCTAGATTGCCTGGAGAGGGGCATGAAGCAACGTTCTGGGTGATAATGTTCTATATCTTGAGAGGAGTTTGGGTTACACAGGTGTAGCCATTTGTCAAAACTTGGCAAATATACACTTAAAATGAATCTACAGTGAAATGCACAAATCTTACCTCAAAAGAAAAAAAACTGCAAAGAAATAATGAACTCTACTTAATGATACTCATGCTGAAATACTGAGAGGAAGTATACTTGTGACTGCAATTTATTTTGAAATGCATCAAAAAATAAGAGGGACAGATGGCTCAAGAGAGGAATATGGAGCATAGAGAGTAAAATGCTAATGGTTGAAGCCAGGTGGTAGATAAATGGCTACTTAATGCGAAATTATTTCAACTTTGCAGTATGTCTGAGTTTTTCATAAAATGTTAGAAATTTTTCCTTTCCGAAAAAAGGCACTCAATTCACTTTTGTTCTCTTCCTGAACCTTGCCTCTATTCTTTGGTCATCCATTTATTCACTCACCTGTAAAAACTTAATAGGCACACACTGTACTACTGCCTAGTACAAGTTTCTTAACTCCAAACCCTCTGAATCTTAATTTCCTCATCTATTGAATAATAACTGCATGGGTCTCATGATTTTGGTGAGGATTAACTGAGATAATAGATAGCACTTAGCCCAGCGTCCGTAACATACCAGTGCTCAATGTTAGCTGTGATTATGCCAGTGTAACATATAGTAAAGAACCTCGGTAATATGTGGATTATGTCAGTATCAAGTAGTGTTTAGGAACCCTGACTCCTGACTACTGCCTAGGCCCAAAAAATCCCAATTCACCACTTATTTCCTGTGCCTCAGTTCTTTACTGTAAAATGGTAATAAGTGTTACTCTCATATCATAGGGTTATGGATTAAATACATTAATATATACAAAGTACTTAGGCAGTGACTGGTACAGGGTAAGCACTTAATTAATGTTAGCAAATTCACTATGCTGGATATGCAAAGTACACAAAGATGAATGAACAAGTCCTTGACACCTCAAGGAGCTGATTATCTGGGAGAGGAGAAAACCATATCAACAGAAGTATCACAGAGCAGCATGTGATGTGTGCCACAGGAGAGGGGCTGCAAAAGCTTAGGATGCCCAAAGGAAAGAATGATTACGATGACTGGCAGAGACTAAAGATGGCTTCAGGAGAGGGTGGCATTTGATGAACTGGGACTTAGTGACAGAGAAGGGGAAGACAAAGCTCAGATGTGTGTAAGTACACAGTAGAGATGACCTACTTCTATCAGAGCATAACAAAAGGCAACAGGGGTAGGATGGAAGATTTGTGACTGGAAAGGGTGTTTCAGTATCAGATGGTATAAAGCTCTGCTGAAGGATTTGGACTTTGTTCTGTAAAATAAGTACTTTGAATAAGTGACAATCTATTTATATACCACGGAGTTAGTAGAGGTGAGTCTTGCAAATTGTCAACCAATAATTTATCCTTGATTTTTCTATATAATAAATAAAAAATACTGTTCATTATTTATCCACTGAACTCTTTATGTAGAATAACTAAAAATTCAGAACCATAATCATTTTTTACCAATTCATAAGGACATTGGAAAAACTATCTCTACTAAATGAAAAGACCCAGAGTCTTTGGAGAGTCAGGGAAGAAGTTACTAAGAGTGTCATGGAATCAAGTTAGTTGGTGCCACTCTAGTTGGTTCACTGCTTTGAGGTTACAACTTGGAATCTGACCCAAGAGATTCAGTTTGGGAAGGGAGAAATATCTACCCAGCAGCTGAGAAAGGGTGGCTCTCACTGGACACTGCCAGCTGGCCATATGCACCTCTCCAAGCTTCCTATACCTTGGTAAACACATTTCTGACTGCCAGAGATTCTGAGCACACCCACTAAGCTTATCAAAATATCTTCAACATCATAAATAGCAGGGAGTGGTCAGAGAGAGGGGTGGATTTTATAATTATCGGGACTAAGTGCTGCTTCAAAATTTTGTAAATTTAACATATGATGTAAATATGAAAACGTCTTTCCTCGTATCCTTTTAGCATTGTTGAAAGGAAATTAATATAACATAAAATATATGTATTGAGGTTTAAAAATTCTAGGATTATATAGAGCCAAACTTTTATTTTGGTGCAAACTAAGCCTCTTTAGCCAAGGAACCAGTGAATGAGGTAGGTGAGCTGGTTGTCTTAGGCTCAGAGAACAGTCTCCTGGCCTGTGAGTTCCATGACTATGCTGCTCACCACTGTACTCTCAGGGCCTAGAACAGTGTCTGGCATATAATAGATGCTCACAAAATGCTTGTTGATTGAATAGTAAATGATCTAGTCCCCAGTTTTGTAGGTTTAAGAATATTATATTTTTAGTTCACTAAGCAATTACTAAATTCTTCATCATAAATGGGATAGAAATGATTTTTGATATCAACAGAACTCCCAAGAGACAAATGAGATTTGTTATTTTCAGAGGGCCTATAGCTTTCCACAAACCTCACTTGTCTTGTCATTTAACCAGGGCAGTCCTTTCAGGGCATTTGGGAAACAGCATTCCTAACCAGAGGGCTGCCTAAGGAACAAATCTGGAACTCTAAGTTTTCAACCCACATATCTAGCATGCCCAGCCTCGCAGCGACCAGGATGATTTCCCAGGCCAATGTAGCATCTCCCTTCCTGTGGATAGAGCAAGAGGTACTCTGATAGAGTCCTATCCTCCCATTCCTCCTAAACTCCATGTAGACCCCTTTGCAATATTCTTCATCTGAACATACTATAAACCCCTAAATTTAAATATTTTCCTGCTTATAGGTTTTGGGGTTGGCTGCTTCCTTATGACCAAGGAAGGGCCTTCATCCAAATATGCCTCCAGAGGACCGTGTGGGTCTGTCATCTCCCCATGGGTATGCATCAATTTCCAGGCCATTGTGGCCACAGCAGCAAAGATGAAGGCAATATCTTCAGAGAACTGCAGGGTACGTTAAGTGAAATCTTGAGACCGATGAATCTATTTAAGTCCGGTTCAGAATTTCTTTTTTCTTAAGTGCAATACCTCGCTTTGACTAATTTTTTGCCTGATTGGCCTCAAAATTTTCAGGAAAACCTCCCATCAGCTTGGCTTTTCACTATGTATACTTGAAAAGGTCTGGGAAATTAAACATATTAGAAAATAAGCCTAGAGGCAATACTGGGGAAAGTCATCAACATTGACCCACTCAGAAAAGGAGACTTAACCCTAAGTTTTCTTTCCTATGATTAAGGCAATTTCTATCCAAAACCACACAGTTTCTCTATTCCACAGTGGCTTATTTTATTTTTTATATTGCTTCCTCTTATATATATTTTTTCCACAGTGTCTTTTTATCTAAAAGAAAAATGAAAGATAGAGAAGTAGAGAAAAATTCTTGTAAAAAATCTTGTCAAAGTCTTCTTTAAAAAAAAACTTTAAGGAAGCTGAGGTGGCTCAAGTGATAGAGCGCCTCTCTCCCACATGGGAGGTCTCAGGTTTGGTTCCCAGTCCCTCCTAAAGAGAAGACGAGTAAACACAGACAGCACACAGCAAATAGACACAGAGAGCAGAGAGGGAGTGCAAACAACAAGGAAGTGGGGGGATAAATAAATGAAATAAATCTTTAAAAAATAAAAAATAAAAAAACTTTATTTTGAGATAATTTTAGACTTATAGAAGTTATAAAAATAATACATAGTTTCCATATATCCCTGATCTAGCTTCCCCTGTTAACATATTATATAACCATATTATATTAACATTGGTACAACTCTATCAACTAAAGACCTATTCAAATTTCAACAGGTTTTTCTATTAATATTCTCTTTCTATCCCAGGATCCTCTCCAGGATGCCTCATTGTACTCAGCTGTTATTTCTCCTTAGTCTTCTGCAGTCAATGATAATTCCTGTTTTTCCTCATCATTCATGTCCTTTACACTCTTTAAGAATATTGATTATTTTGTTAAAAGTCCTTCAATTTGGGTTTCCCTGATGTTTTCTCATGATGAGACTGAGGTTATGCAATTTTGGAAAAATACCACAGAAATTATGTGTCCTACTTAGTGCATAATATCACAGGACTCATGAAGTCGATATATTTTATTATTGGTGAGGCTGACCCTAACCACTTGGTTAAGGTGGTTTCTGCTAGATTTCTCTACTGTAAATCTTTTCCATTATGGTAATAAACATCTTGAGGGAGACTTTTTTTGAGACTGTGAACATTCTGTCAAAGATTCCTTAAAAGACAACTGGCTCCCTCATTCACAAGCCTGCTCATTCTCCTTAAAACTCCAAGTTAAGTATAACTTCCCTTTATCATTTATGTGTTCTACTTATAAAAATAACAGATCTTCATTGTATAAAATTAATTATTGTGGAGCTCTCATACCTCCCTCCAGAGAGCAGCACTGTGAATACTTGATGTATATTCCATTAAACCATTTTCTCTTTTAATACCACTGAAATCTGGGCTTAAATCCCAGCCTCCACTGATTTCAAGCAAGTCACTTAATTTTGTGTGCTGGTTAATTCTTTCCTTTTTCATTCAGTGATCCCTTTCTGAGTCTGACCAATGGATGTTGATTGTAGGAAAATTCACCATATGTGTGTGTTCACACATTGCACACATACACTATACTTTGCATACAACTACAGAGCTCAAAGACTAGGTTAAAAACCTCTGGTCTATTCATTACCCTTTGATCTGCAATACCATTCCTAGTAATCTATCCTATAGAATAACTTGTGCACACAAAGGATGTTTTGTGTAATATTAGCAAAAAATAGGAAATAATTCAAACATTCACCTGCAGTGAATTTGCTAAATAAATTATGATCACTGCACACTATGGAATACCTGGTAGCAGTTAAAACAAATGAAGAAGGGGAAACAGATGAGGTTCAAGCGATTGAGCTCCCGCCTACCACATGAGAGATCCCTGGTTTGCCTCCCGGGGCCTCCTAAAGAAGACAGCGAGCCAGCATGACAGGAAGGTGTGGCAAGCTGATGCAACAAGAGACACAAGAAGAAGAAAAAAACAATCATAATGAGAGACACAGAAAGCACGGAGTAGAGGTTGCCAATGCCTCCTAAAGAAGACAGTGAGCTGACATGATGGGCAGGTGCAGCAAGCTGACACAAGAAACACAATGTAACAAGAGACACAGGGAGGGAAAACATGATGAGAGACACAACAAAGCAGGGAGCAGAGATGGCTCAAGCAATTGGGAGCCTCCCTCCCACATTGGAGGTCCTAAGTTGAGCTCCCAGTGCCTCCTAAAGAAACAAGGAAGACAAACAGATACAGCAAGTGCAAACAACTAGGGGGTGGGGAGAAATAAATAAATCATTTTTAAAAATGAGGTAGTTGTTAAGGGCAGAAATGATCCCATTTTTGTCTTTAGAAAAGAAAAAAAAGGAAGAAAGGAAGGGAAGAAGGGAGGGAGGCAGAATGGGAGGAAGGAAAACATATACAGAGAAATGCAAAAAAAAATCTGGAAAGCTTTGCAATAAACCCTACATAAATTACTGTGAAGAACAGAATTATGAGAAGATTGAGGTAGCTTTTATTCATTTTTTCTATAATTACACAAAGGGTATATGTTATATATTTTTTAAAAACTCAATAAGGTAAAAAAAGAACCCTGACAAGGTTATAACTCTGAATGAAAACAGATTTAAAACTTTTTAATTACTGGCAATATAATTAAATGATATAAAAGTAATAGAATTTGATAGGAATTGGGTCCAGAATGGAATGATGGTTCAAGATAAAGAAGTTCATTCATATGACACAAAATGAAAAAGCTGAGTGAGTAAAACCTAATGAATCTTTCAATGGATATA
The DNA here is from genome assembly GCF_030445035.2 of Dasypus novemcinctus. Lineage (NCBI taxonomy): Eukaryota > Metazoa > Chordata > Mammalia > Cingulata > Dasypodidae > Dasypus > Dasypus novemcinctus. The sequence continues at coordinate 44,759,024 of NC_080696.1, forward strand.
GGAAAGTCATTTGATAAAATTCATTCCTAATAAAATACTAAGCACAAAATAAAATAAAAAGGTTAGATAAAACCATATAATACAGCTCTCTTCTAAGCAAAAAGTCCAAAAAATGGGTAAGGGCTAGTATTATCATCTTGAATATTTTTAAAATTCTGGCCAATGCAGCCATGAAAAAAAGGATCTTTAGAGGATAAGCAATGCTTTAAGCATTATCAAAAAATAAATAAATAAATATAAACCAAACACATTAGTAAAAAGTTTGAAATAGAAACAAAACTAAAACCTAGAGAGAACTTTTATTAAAAAGAAAGAAATTAGCTATTTGGAAAGTGAATAACAAAATACTTACGAAGGATACATAAGAAACTGTCACGTATCACTGCCTGCAAAATGGAAACTGGTGGGCCATAGAACAGGAGTGAAGAGAAACTGACTTGACTACATCCTTTTGTATTTTTAAAGTTTTATATTTCAACTAAAATTATATGTGAATAGACAAAAGTGAAACTACAGGTGCCTTTAATCATGAAGAAACTAAAATGCACAAATTTGGAAAATTTGCACATGAAAATATGTGAGATGAATATCTTCATGCAAAAGAATGAAGTTGGCCCCCTACCCCCAGACCATATACCCAGATTAACTCAAAATGGATCAACGACCTAAATTTATGAGCTAAAACCATAAAATTCTTAGGAAAGAAAATCGTGGTGGATATTCATGACCTTAGATTTGGCTATGAATTCTTAGAATGACACCAAAAGCACAAGCAACAAAAGAAAAAATAAATTGGGACTCATCAAAATTAAAAAGTTTTGTGCAATGAAGGACACTCGCAAGAATGGGAAAAGAGGGAAGCGGATTTGGCCCAACAGATAGGATGTCTGCCTACCACGTGGGAGGTCCAGGGTTCAAACCTAGGGCCTCCTGACCCTTGTGGTGGGCTAGCCCAAGCGCGCAGGGCTGATGCATGTGGAGAGTGCCGTGCCGTACAGGGGTGTCCCCCGCATAGGGGAGCCCTACACGCAAGGAGTGTGCCCCATAAGGAGAGCCACCCAGCACGAAAAGAGTGCAGCCTGCCCAGGAGTGGCACGACACACACGGAGAGCTAACATGGCAAGATGGCACAGCAGGAGAGATGCAGATTCTGGGTGCTGCTGACAAGAATGCAGGAGGACACAGAGGATGGCGCAGTGAGTGGACACAGCAGACAACTGGGGAGGAGGGGAGGGGAAGAGAAATAGATAGGAATAAATCTTTAAAAAAAAAAAAGAAAAGAAAAGAAAGGGAAAAGACAACCTACAGAATGGAAGAAAATTTTTGCAAATCATATATCTGGTAAGGGTCTAGTATCCAGAATATATTCAGAACTCCTACAATTCAACAAAAAGACAATCCAATTTTTAAAATGGGCAAAGGACTTGAAAAGACATTTCTCCAAAGAAGATATACAAATGACCAACAAGCACCTGAAAAGATGCTTGACATCATTAGGCATTAGGGAAAAGCAAATCAAAATCACAATGAGATACTACTTCATACCCTCTAGGAGAGCTATCATCAAAAAAAAAAACCCGAAAATAACAAATGTTGGCAGTAGATGTGGAGAAACTGGAACACTTTTACATTGCTGGTGGGCATGTAAAATAGTGCAGCCACTGTGGAAAACAGTTTAGCAGTTCCTCAAAAAACTAAACATAGAATTGCTATATGACCCAGAAAATACTCATATGTGAACTTTTATTGCAGCACTATTTACAATAGCAAAAAGGTGGAAACAACTCAAATGTGCATCAGTGGATGAATGGATAAACAAATTGTGCTATATACATACCTTGGGATAGTATTCAGCCACAAAAAGAAATGAAGTACTGATACACACTATACCGTGGATAAATTGCAAAAGCATTACGTTAAGTGAAAGAAGCCAGATACAAAAGGTCACATATTGTATGATTCCATCTGTAAGAAATATCCAAAATAGATAAATCCATAGAAATTTAATACAGTTTGGTAGCTTCCAAGGGGTGCAGGAAGAAGGAATGGGGAACAACTGCTCAGTGGGTAAGGGGTTTTATTTTGGTGCAACAGAAATGTTTTAGAACAAGATGGAAAAAGTGATTGTACAAGATTGTGAATGTACTAAATGCCACTGAATTGTTCACTTTAAAAGAGACAATTTTATGTTATGTGAATTTCACCTCAATAAATCTTTTTTCAAAGAGGCAATAACACTGTAGGGATATATTATGCATATGTATATGTTAATAAATTGGATACTACTCAATAGATGGGTTTTCTATTTAAAATATAGCAGTGACAAAATAAAATACCCAACTAGATAAACATCTTTAAAAAAAAATCAAATAACTACACCCTCCAAAAGCTACTAGTCTATTGTATGATGGTGTAGCAGTTTGATATTACTGAATTCCAAAAAGAAATACTGGATTATGTTTGTAAACTGATCTTTTCCTCTGGGCATATTAGATTATATTGGCTTCATAGGATTATTTGATTAATTATGAAAACCTCTTGCATCAGTAGGGTGGTGGGGACTCACAGATAAAAGGCATGGCAAAGGACAGAGTTAACGGTTTTTGATATTGGAGTCTGATGCGGAAGCCTTAGGCAGGAGACCCGGGAAGTAAGCTCACAGAGGAAAGAGAAGCCAGCCGGAGGAAGACAGGAACCCTGAGCCCAGGAAGAAGCAAGCCCTGAGAAAGAAGGAACCTTGAACTCAGAGAAACAAGACCCTGGAAGGGAGGAACCCAGGAAGCCAGAACCCTTGCAGACATAGGCAGCCATCTTGCTCCAACACATGAAAATAGACTTTGGTGAGGGAAGTAACTTATGCCTTATGGCCTGGTATCTGTAAGCAACTACCCCAAATAAATACCCTTTATAAAAACCAACCAATTTCTGGTATTTTGCATCAGCACCACTTTTGGCTGACTAATACAGATGGTATATTAGTGAATTCTTTCAAACTCTCCAGAAATAACTAATACACATGTTATAGAAATCCTGTCTAAATAGAGATGAGAATATAGATTATCTACTTTATCCTACTAGCCTGATCCTAAAACTGGCTAAAGATAATGAAAAGAGAGAAAATTACAATGCTCACTTAGAATTCACACTCGAAAATTTAAAACAATAGTAGAATCTAAGAATAAATTAAATATTTTTATTGTCATGTCAACAGATAAAAATTCATTTGTTAAAATCCAGCACTTATACTTAATTTTAAAATTAATTTTATTGATACATACTAATAAAACATACCATTCATCCTAAGTGTACAATCAATGGTATTTGCTGTAATCACATATTTGTGCGTTCATCACTTCGTTATTAGAGCATTTTCATGATTTCAATAATAATAATAATAAACAAAAAAACAGACAAACAAGAAAATTTCTCACATCTCAATCTCTCTATGCTTCCACCACTGTAGACAGCTGCTGTTTCTGGCTAGTCTATCCAAAGATTTGGCTCTTAGTATAATCACAATGTTGTACATTCATTATCTCAAAGATTCTAGAACAATTTCATTCCTTCAAAAAGAAAGACTCCATATCCCTTAGCATTCCTCCCTCAGACCTACATAACCACTATTTTTTTCTTTCATCTTTATAAATTGACTTATATTTATATTTTATATAAATAGGACCATACAATAGGTAGTATTCTGTATTTGGTCTCCCACACTTAGTATAATGTGTTTTTTTTTTGTCTGATATTAACATTTTGTACTATTTACTTACATTTATTCAGCTTCAAAGAAAAACAGTCTTATATATCCAATTTTACCCATATTCATATTTCACATAATATATTTAATTCATAATAGGGCAATCAGATAATATTTGTCCTTTTGTGTGTGGCTTGCTTCACTCAATATAATGTCCTCCAAGTTCCTCCAAGTTGTCATATATTTCATGACTTCATTTCTTCTTACCACTGCAAAATATTTCATTGTGTATATACTCCATAATTTGTTTATCCATTCATCAGTTGACGGCCACCTGGGTTGTTTCCAACTTTTGGCTGTCATGAATAATGCCACTATGAGTATCAATGTGCAGATACCTATTCATGTCACTGCTCTCAGCTCTTCTGGGCATATACTTATCAATGACATTGCCAGGTCCCATGGCAAGTCTATGTTCAACTTCTTTAGGAACTGCCAAACAGTCCTCTACAGTGGCTGTACCATTCTATCCCACCAACAGTGAATAAGCATTCCTATCTCTCTACATCCTCTCCATTTACAATTTTCCTACTTTTTAATAGCAGTCAGTCTAATAGGTGTGAAATGATATCTCATTGCAGTTTTGATTAGCATTTCCCTAACCGGTAATGATAGTGAACACTTTTTCATGTGTTTCTCTGTCATTTGTATTTCTTCTTTGGACAGTTGTCCTTTGCCCATTTTTCAGTCAGATACTTTGTCTTTTTATTGTTGAGCTGTATGATCTCTTTATATAACATGGATATTAAATCCTTATTAGATGTGATTGCCAAATATTTTCTCCCATTAAGCCAGCTGCCTTTTCATCCTTTTGACAAAGTCCTTTGAAGTGCAAAGTATTGAATTTTGAGGAGGTCCCATTTATCTATTTTTCCTTTTGTTGCTTGTGCTTTTGGCATAAGGTTTAAGAAACTACTGCCTACCACAAGATCTTGAAGATGTTTTCCTACATTTTCTCCTAGGAGTTTTATGGTTGTTGTTTTTATATTTAAGTCCTTGATCCATTTGAGTTAATTTCTGTATAAGGTGTGAGATAGGGGTCCTCTTTCTTTCTTTTGGCTATGAATATCCAGTTCTCCCAGCACCATTTGTTGAATAGACTGTTCTGGCCCAGCTGGGTGGGCTTAATAGCTTTATCAAAAAATCACTTGACTGTAGATGTGAGGATAACCTATACTTAATTTTTAAATTCTAAAAATAATAATAAAGGTTCACTTTTTAGTCCTGATTACAGTATCTATTTAAAATCAAACACCAATATTATATATACTTAAAGGGAAAAAATGAGCCATGCAGGCATTTAAAATAGGTACAAAATAAGGAAGTATTCTATCATAGCTGTTATTTAATAGGGTGCCAGAAGTTTCTTCTAATACAAAGCAATAGGAAAACAAATGAGAGATAAAGTAAAGGCAAAAACAAAATCTTATTTTTATATATAACACCACTTTGTACTTACAAATCTCAAAGGAATGACTTTAAAGTGCCCAGAGTCATTACCAATATAGAAAAATCAATAATATTCCTTGTCCTCAAACCTGACTACACAGGAAAAATCACCTGAGCAGCTTTCAAAAATGTTGATGCCTATGCCCCATCCCAGACAAATTGCCTCAGAATCTCTGGGGGCATTAGTATTTTATAAAGCTCCTGAGGTGATTCCAATATATAGCCAAGTAGAGATACCATTGCTATATACTTGATATCTGATTATCTACAAAGTGCAATTCAAAAAGTGTAACTATTTATAATATTTGCAAAAGTTGAAGAGAAAGAATGCTTTAAGGGAACAGGAGTTCAAAGGAAGAAACCTGGAAGGGGATCTAGTTACCGCCCATGTAAATTCTTCCTGGCCACTGAAATTAAGGCATGGAGGAGGGCAATTAAGGCTCAAGCAAGCAGAGGAGGACATGACCTCTGTTCACAACAGAATGGTGGCAGAGAGATACATATTCGCCATCCAAGTATTGTTGAGGTAGGAAGCATACGTAAGGATCTAATATAGGCTCAATTGTTATGGGATTACCTGCATAGCTCTTATGAGGGTATATGTGAAATAAATTCCTAGATATACAATTGCTGAGTCAAATGGTAGGTGCCTTTAAAGATGAGAGATACATTTTAAAATTCTTAAAGGTGAAAGAAATAGAAAAGGAACAAATAGAAAAGGAACAAAGTGAAACATCATACTCAGGGAAGGAAGAGAGTAGAAGAAATGAGGTAGGCTGGAGCTTTGCAAGATGGCTCAGTGTCACCAGGTAGTAGGTACAGAGACCGACAAAACAAAATTCTTGGCTTTGCCCTTCCCATGAACTTTCTCCCACTGCAATCTCCAGTCACCATACACAGTGCCACCATCTCACCAGTTCCCTAACCCAACAGGCTGTCTGTTGCCCACTATCCTAACCATTAAATTCCTCTTTCAAGTCATATCCTATCTGAATCACTCTAAATCTTTTTGCTTACCTCCCAATCTTTTACCACCTAAAGCTTTCTTACACATTTCTGTTTAGTATTTTCTGTCTGATTCTTTAGTATAAATCTCATCTGCCATGTATATTCCTACAGTGGCTTTAAATTACTTTCGAAATCAAAGTTATTTCTGACAATAGTTTTTAAGCTTCCTGTTTTTCATACTTTTGATATGCACTTTAAGATATTTCCTCCACAAAGTTTTCCTTGATTAACTCCACTCAATCCAATTACATGATCCCCAATCTACTTTATCTTCCAACACAAGCACATTTCGTTCATTCATTCAACAGATAACTTTTGAGCTCTCCCACTTAGCTCACTGTTCTCTCTAACACTGTTCTAGATCCTGGAGATACAGTGGTGAAGGTAAAGTTCTTGCCCTCATGGAGCTGTGGGTATAGAGGGGGGCAGGGAGAGAGCCAATCAAAAAATAAATGTATAGTAGTTAGATGGTGATAACTGCTATGGAGAAAATAAAGCAGGAGAAAGAAAGGGAATTCTAGAGTGTGGGGAGATGTCACTTTTAAATGAGGGTGCCACTGAAGGCATCACTGATAAGGTAACTTTGGAGTAGAAATCTGAAGAATGATGGTAGGAATCATGTGGCTATCTGGGAAAAGAGTGTTTGAGGCAAAGAAAACAGCAAGTACAATGGCTCCTAGATAGGAGGTTTCTGGAATGACTAAAGAACAGGAAGAAGACTAGTGTAGTTGAAGCAGAGTCAATTGGAAGGGAAGTTCTAAATATGTGTATAAGCTTATTTGTAAAATACCATTTTTAATTTAGAGAATTGATATTCAAGGTCACTACATAATTTTTACTAACCCTTAAGACTCAGAATTAAAATATGATCAAACTGGTATATGTCATATATCCTACAGTGGCCATCCCGCAATCCATTACTGAAGCATAAGGAAGACCCCTACCATAAGGCAAGAAGTTCCAGAAGCTACAATTGTGGAAAAATCCCCTAAGTACTGAGTGGTCCCCAAGTTTGTGGAGAAGGAATATTGCCAAGAGTTGTCCCAGTCAGCATTATGTGGCATAGAACTCTCAGCATCATACACCCATCAATGGCTCTGCCTCCATTTCTTTCCCTTTCTTTCCAAAAAATCTCTGTTCAGCATAATGGAGAAGGGTTCTTAACTTTATAATGGAAAATAATGCAAAAGATTCCCTTTATTTATAAAGCTTTATTAGGGCACACGTATGTCACAAAGTGAAGGCTATGTCCATATTTGCTAACTGCTTTGTCTTCTGTATTCAGAATTTTAAAGATGTTTCCCATTCCAAAGAGGAATGCCACACATCTTAGATAATTGGTATTCAAACTAGTTTACTGGTTTTTCAAGTCAGTAGTTTAATAAAGCACAAGTATAAGCTTTGCAGTCAGGCTAAAACCTGACACTTGGACTAAATCTGCAAATCACAGAGCCACAACGCACAACTCCAGATTTTAATATACAAAGATCCACTTAAGATACAACAGGTTCCTATTAAACAATCTAAGAAATCATTTAAGGGATATATTCAATACTGATTTATAGATTAATTTTTTAAAAAATAATTGTTTGATCAAAGAGTTCAGCAATAAAAACTGAGGGAGAAGAAAATAATGTTTAACAGAAATACAAAGACTGACTATGGCTATAAGACTTCAGCATTATAAGATTATGATAATTTATACAGCAAGGAACTATTTAAAATTCAGAAGTAAGCTATTTACCCAGGAAACATACTTTTTCCTTACTTCATTGTTCTCTCTGGTTCCCCTTCTCACTTCATACAGTTCCAGATGCATCTTTAAAGGGTCACTTGTTCTTGCTTCTGCAGTTGCAGTTCAGCCCTATAAAAGAAGGAGCATGTCATCACTTCATAAGAAAAGAGATAAAGCAGATACTTCAGGAAGCTGAATTATCCAGTCTTGTCAATCTGCTTTCCTAATTTATTTTCACCAGAACAGTACACAAACAGAAAAACTGTGTTTGTGGAGGAGGGCGGGTAGAATAAAAGGAGATAATCAAAACAAACTAGCAGAGATTACAGCAAGATGGCGGAGTAAGGAGCTCCTAGAGTCAGCTCTTGCTCCAGGGCAGTTAGTAAACACCTAGAGCTCTCTGGAGCTAGTAAAGCACCTGGTTTGGGGGCTTCAGGAGGCCAGAAGGGCATCCTGCCCCATCCTTGAAGTAATAGAAGAAGGAGGCTGCCTATCTGCAAAGAAGACTTATAAGTAGAGCGCTCGATGCCCCGGAGGCCGGTGCCCATCCTCCACCGGAGGCACAAGCCACCTTGGGAGCTGTTCCAGGGCTGGAATTGAAAGCTTCACTTCCCAAAAACGAGGGAGGAAGAGACGGTTGGGCATCAAATTCAGCTGAGGAGTAAATTACTCAGTAAATTCAGTGGACTAAAGTATAATCCTGAGAACAGCTAAAGTATGAGCCTGTCCAAGCCAGAAAGAGGCCAGAAGCTGCCATCTTAACTCTGCACCTGGTACAAGGGGAAGCAGGGCAGACTGAAAATCCCAGTGCTGGTGGGGACTGGCTTATTTCCATCCAGGTAAGATTGTAGGTCTAGCCTAAGACCCAGTGCCACCTCCAACAGGGAGGAAGCTACAGGGACCTGCACCAGCCTCTCTGGGAAATTGCCAGCCAAGCCACGGAGGCCGGTGATTGTCCTATTCCGGTGGTGCAAGCTGCCCCAGGAGCTGTTCTGTGACTGGAATTGGAAGCTCCATTTCCCAAAAACAGGGGAAGAGGAGATGGTTGGCTGCCAATTTCAGCTACTGATTGGTAGACTCGGATGGCTAAGGAATAACCCTAAGAACAGCTGCAATGTGAATTTGTCCAAGTTGGAAAAAGCCTGGTGGCCGCCATTTTGACTCCATCCCCAGCCTGAGGGGAAGGCGGCCTGACCAAATATCACAGTGATGGTAGGAACCGGTTTCTTTCACCCAGATCAGCCTGCAGCCCTAGCCTAGACTTCAGTCCCACCTCTGGCAGGAAGGAGGCTGGCTAGCTCAACACCAGTCTATCCAGGTAACTGAGGGTATCTTTGGCTGACACAAACTGAATAATTAAAAGTCTACTGGGGCAACTGCGGTCATATTGGACCTGCATTGCATAGACTGCTGCCCACAACTGCAGTTCCATCCAAGCTCCAGGCAGGGGAGAAAGGGACGTAAAGCTTCCTCAGTCTCTCTGGGCAACTACAGTCTAGGCCTGCACAACTTGGATTATTCCACACAACTGTGACTCTGTCCCTACCTCTGGGAAAGGAGAAAGTTGGGAGAAGCTTCATCTATCCCTGGGGCAATGAGGGCAGCTTGAGCTTCCACAGTTTATAGCACCAATTATATCCTTGGCTCCTACTATACAACCAGCAAGGGAGAAAGGACAGGAAGTCATAAACTAAAGAGAAAAACTGCACCCAGAATAAATAGTCTAGTAATCCATATGCCAAGACACCAACCAAAAATTATAACCCATACCAAGAAACAGAAAGCTATGGCCCAGTTAAAGGAACAAGATAAGTCTCCAGATGACATAAAGGAGTTGAGATAACTAATCATAGATGTTCAAACAAATCTCCTTAATAAATTCAATGAAATGGCTAAAGAGATTAAGGATATTAAGAAGACACTGAGGAAGCAGACTTGGCCCAATGGATAGGGTGTCCATCTACCACATGGAATGCCTGCGGTTCAAACCCCGGGCCTCCTTGACCCGTGTGCTGCTGGCCCACGTGCAGTGCTGATGCGCGCAAGGAGTGCCGTGCCACGCAGGGGTGTCCCCCATGTAAGGAAGCCCCATGCACAAGGAGTGTACCCCATAAGGAGAGCTTCCCAGTGCAAAAGAAAGTTCAGCCTGCCCAGGAGTGGCGGCCGCACACACGGAGAGTTGATGCAGCAAGATGAAGCAACAAAAAGAGACACAGAGTCCTGGTGCCGCTGACAACAACAGAAGCGGACAAAGAAGAACGCACAGCAAATGGACACAGAGAACAGACAAGTGGGGGGGAGGGGAGAGAAATAAATAAAAATAAATCTTTAGAAAAAAAAAGAAGACACTGGATGAGCACAAAGAAGAATTTGAAAGTATGCATAGAAAAATAGCAGATCTTACGGGAATGAAAGGTGCAATAAATGAAATTTAAAAAACACTGAAATCATATAATAGCAGATTTGAGGAGGCAGAAGAAAGGATTGGTGAGCTTGATAAAATGGCCTCTGAAAGTGAACATACAAAAGAACAGATGAAGAAAAGAATGGAAAAAATTGAACAAGGTCTCAGGGAACTAAATGATGGCCAGAGATGTAGAAACATATATGTCATGAGTGTCCCAAAGGAGAAGAGAAGGGAAAAGGGGCAGAAGGAATATTTGAAGGAATAATGTTAGAATATTTCCAACCCTATTAAAGGGCATAGATATCCATGTCCAAGAAGCACAACAAACTCCCATCCGAAAAAATTTAATAGACCAACTCCAAGACACATATTAATCAGAATGTCAAATGTCAAAGACAAAGAGAGGATTCTGAGAACAGCAAGAGAAAAGCAATACATAATATATAAGGAATATCCAATAAGGTTAAGTGCTGATTTTTCACCAGAAACCATGGAGGCAAGAAAACAGTAGTCTGATATATTTAAGATACTGTGAGAGAAAAACTTCCAGCCAAGAATTTTATATCCAGCAAGACTGTCTTTCAAAAATGAGGGCAAGATAAGAATATTCACAGATAAACAGAAACTGAGGGAATTTCTAAGCAAGAGACCAGATTTTCAGGAAATACTAAAGGGTGTGCTGGAGCCTGAAAAGACAAGATGGAGAGAGGGGCCTGGAAATTAAGATTATATCAATAAAAGTAACTAAAGGTGTGAAAAGAGTGGTGAAAATAAAATATGACAGAAAAAACTGAAGTAGTCAGGAATAAACTTAACCAATGATAAAGCACTTGTATTAAGAATTGCAACCCAATGTTAAATCAAAAAAGTCCTAAATAACTGGAAGAACATTCCATGCTCATGGATTGGAAAACTAAATATCATTAAGATGTCAATTCTGCTCAAATTGATATACAGATTCAATGCAACCCTGGTAAAAATTCCACCAGCATTAAAAAAAAAATTGAAAACAGAATTAGCAAATTTATTTGGAAGGGTAAGGGGTCCTGAATAGCGAGAAACATCATAAAAGGAAAAGTGAATCCTCATCTCCGGACTTTAAATCATTCTACCAAGGTACAGTGGTAAAAACAACATGGTACTAGCATAAAGAGAGACACATATACCAATGGAACCAAATTGATGGCTCAGAAACAGACCCTCACATGTATGAATCACATGTAAGAATCACAGTGATTCTTGACTAGCCTGTCAAACCCACACAGCTCAGGCAGAATAGTCCATTCAGCAAAATGGTGCTGAAAGAACTGAATATCTATAGCCAAAAGAAGGAAAGAGGACCTTTATCTCATACCTTATCCAAAAATTAACTAAAAAATGGATCAAAAACCTAAAAATAAAAGCAAGGACCATAAAACTTCTAGAAGAAATTGTAGAAAAATATCTTTAAGACCTGGTGGCGGTTGGGAAGCGGACTTGGCCCAGTGGATAGGGTGTCTGCCTACCACATGGGAGGTCTGCGGTTCAAACCCCGGACCTCCTTGACCCGTGTGGAGCTGGCCCACGTACAGTGCTGATGCGCACAAGGAGTGCCTTGCCACACGGGGGTGTCCCCGCGTAGGAGAGCCCCACACGCAAGGAGTACGCCCTGTAAGGAGAGCCGCCCAGCGCAAAAGAAAGTGCAGCCTGCCCAGGAATGGCACTGCCCACACAGAGAGCTGACACAAGATGATGCAACAAAAAGAAACACAGATTCCCGTGCCGCTGACAAAAAAAAAAAAAAAAGAAGAAGAAGAAGAAAATCTGGTTCAGGCTGTGAGTTCCAGGCCAGGGAACTATGTTATCTTCATCTTTGTTTCTTCTGACTTTCACCTCTCTATGATTCCATTCTGTGAAGGGCCCAGGAGAGGCACAGAATAACTCTTGTGAATGAATGAGACAGTAACTATATTTTCAACAAACCAGTAAAGATGTTTCATGGGATTTGAAAGTAGTTGGCAAACAGTTGGAAACCCACTGCTCTTAAGTTCTTCATTTCTCTTTCCCTAAGCATTCTCTTTAATTGAGATGTCTATTAGTAGTCAATTTGCCCCAAAGTGAGTAAGCCAGAAGGTCTCTGAAATTCAAACTTGTATACCAAGTTTCAAAGACAAACAGTACATCTGGGCATCAGCACATTAGAGAGGGTCAGGATGATGCACATCTGTGAGGGTAAATGGGTTTGCTCTTCTAAAAAAGCATCCCTCATAAAGAAGCTCCAATTTATCACCAATGTTTTTTTTTAATATATATTTAATATATACTTATATATAGCATTTACTTTGTGCCAGGCACTGTTCTAAGAACTTTAACTACATTAGCTAAATCAATCCTTCCAATTGGCTTATAAGGTAGATTTGATTATTCTAATCAACCAAATGAGGACTAGGGCATAGAAAGATTACATAAATTGCCCAAGAAAACAGTGGTAGAGTCTGACTTAGAACTCTGCTCCTAATCACAATGAGCTAAGCTGCTTATCAAAAAGACAGTATAGTCCCTGGACAAATATACATAAAATTTTGCACAGTGAGCTACAGTTTCATTCATCTATTTCATGTTCTTCTGTGCTATACTGGAATAGTAGCTCAATGTCTAGTTAAATTAGTAGCTCTTGTTGGAAAATTTTGCAAATTAATAATCTATTGAAAAACCCAATTCCTAGTTCTTCACAACTTACTTTAATTGACAAAAATTGACCTTTCCTTATTTTAAAAAAGTTACTCTGTGAACATCACAAAAGGGAAATCGTCCTAATTTTATGGAAGTCAGAAGCAATAATTTAAGCTGAATAATCACTTTGACCTACTACTTCAGCTTATAATATTTATCCCAGATATTTTGTTATGCTTACCAGATCCCTTCTGACTTTAAAATTATAAAGCCCTTGCTCAAACAAGGCATTTATTCTTTAACTATCTCTAGTTCAGTTGTTTGGGATTTGATGCCAATAATGCCAAAAGTTGAGGGTTCAATCTGCTACAGATCAGTTGGCTTTGTTTGCGATAGATTCTTAGCCTAGATGGCATATATCTGGTCATAGCATGAACTCAGTGGGAGTAGGCAAAACAATTAGCACAAATATATCACCAGAGAAGCAATTTTACATGTAATATAGCACTGACTGTGGAGTAGAAGCATCATCCTAACTCATAAAGAAAAGCATCCAGATTGGCAGAACACTTTCACCTTTGTGAGTGAGAAACTCAACGTGATCTCAGATCTTTTGCCAGATAACCTAAACCTCTCTTTCAAAACAACAAAACAGGTATATGATAAAAATAAGAAACTAAACTTTTAGTTGATGCACAAGCTCTGCTTGGTTGATCTGAGAATTTCTTTATGCCTAACGCCAATTTCACTAACAATAAAAAATACTTGCAATGGTTTTAGAAAGTGTTAGAAAAATCTCTGAAAGTGCAGCACAGAAAATCTTCAGAAAAGTCTGACTGAAATCCATCACATAGTATTTCTTATTTGATCCTTTAAAGATTACTCTTAATTCTCATAAAGCCAACAGTTGCTCCATTTCCAAATATTATAAAAATTATTTTAAACATGCTTTTTCAAATTAATTGCAGAACCAAACTACTTCAGTCCAGATTACAGTTAAAAACAACCTAGAGCCCATTCAAGATAGAAGTTTTACCAGTTTCAACAAACAAAAGTGAAAAAGAAAAAGCAAAAATATATTCCTATAATTGTTATTTTAGGAAGAAACCCACTTGAGTTCATCTGTCTTCAAGTGTTCCTGCCCACAGCTGGAAAGAACTTTCCCAATGTAGTAACGTTACAAATCACATGGGTTTCCACAATCATAGGTAACTATGACAGCAAAGCAACAGTTATCTGTGAGATCACAGAAACTCTATGATGTAATTCTTTGAGAAAAAAATCATATAACATAAAAGTAACCATTTTAAAGTATACAGTTCAGTAGGATTTAGTGTATTTACAATGTTATGCCACCATTACCTCTATCTAGTTCCACAACATTTCATCACTCCAAAAAGAAGCCACAAACCCATTAAGCAGTCACTTCCATTCTCCATTCTCCTAGCCCTTGGCAGCTGCTAAATCTGCTTTTTTTTTTTTAAAGAGTTTCCCCCTCCCCCACCCCCTCCCTGCTGTTTTTGCTGTTTGTGTCCATTTGCTGTGTGATCTTTTGTATCTATTTCTCTTTTTTATCTTCTCATCTTTCTCCTCTAAGATTCAGAGGGATTCGATCCTGAGAACCTCTAATGTGGAGAGAGATTCTCTGTCAGTTGCACCACCTCAGTTCCTGGTCTCTGCTTTGCATCACTTTAATTCTCCCCTTCGTCTCTCTTTTGTAGCGTCATCATCTTGCTGCATGACTCACTTGCATGGGCACTGGCTCACTGCATGGACACTGGCTCACCATGTAGGCACTCATGTGGGTACTTGGCTCACCACATGGGCACTTGCACAGGCACTTGGCTTACCACATGGGTACTGTCTCACTGCACAGGCACACTTTCCCTTCTTCTTTTTCACCAGGAGGTCCCAAGGATTGAACCTGGGTTCTCCCATATGGTAGGAAGAGGCCTTATCATTTGAGCTTTCTAATCTGCTTTCAATCTCTCTGAATTTACCTACACTATTTATTTCATATAAATGGAATCATACAATATCTGACCTTTTATGTCTGAATTATTTCACTTAGCAAAATGTTTTCAAGATTTCTCCATGTTGTAGCATGTATCAGCACTTCATTCCTTTTCATTGTTGAATAATATTCTATTGTATGGATATACTACATTTTGTTTTGTTTTCTTCCCCATAAGTTTTCTTTTTTTTTTTTTTTCACAGATTTATTTAATCCCCCCCTCCCCTGGTTGTCTGTTCTTGGAGTCTATTTGCTGTGTCTTGTTTCTTTGTTCGCTTCCGTTGTTGTCAGCGGCATGGGAAGTGTGGGCGGAGCCATTCCTGGGCAGGCTGCACTCTCTTTCGCGCTGGGCGGCTCTCCTTACAGGCGCACTCCTTGCGCGTGGGGCTCCCCTACGCGGGGGACACCCTTGCGTGGCAGGGCACTCCTTGCGCGCATCAGCACTGCCCATGGGCCAGCTCCACACGGGTCAAAGAGGCCTGGGGTTTGAACCGCGGACCTCCCATGTGGTAGACGGACGCCCTAACCACTGGGCCAAGTCCGTTTCCCCTACATTTTGTTTATCCATTCATCTGTTGACGGACACTTGGGTTGCTTCCACCTTTGACTAACCTTTGGCTATTGTGAGTTATGTTGCTATGAATGTTCACATTACGAGTATTTGTTTAAATACACATTTCCAATTCTTTTTGTATATACCTAGGAGTGGAATTGCCAGGTCAAACGGTAATTCTGTTTAATTTATTAAGGACCTGCCAAACTGTTTTCTACAGCAACTGCATAATTTTACCTTTTTACTAGTAAGGTCTGAGGTTTCCAATTTCTCCACATCCTTACTAACAGTTGTTATTTTTTTTTTTAAGATTTATTTTTTATTTCTCTTCCTGCCCACCCCCCGAGTTATCTGCTCCCTATGTCCATTCACTGTGTGTTCTACTGTGTCCACTTGTATTCTTGTTAGTGGCACCAGGAATCTGTGTCTCTTTTTTGTTGCATCATCTTGCTGTATGGCATGGCACTCCTTGCATGCATCAGCACTGCATGTGGGCCAGCTTCACCACACAGGTCAGGAGGCCCTGGGTTTGAACCTTGGACCTCCCATGTGGTAGGTGGATGCTCAATCCATTGAGCCAAATCCGCTTCCCTCAATTTTTTATTATACCATTGTTATGGATGAATGATGTTCCCTATGAAGACTCTTTTGAGTCCTAACCTGCAGTCCTGTGGATGTGAACCACTTTGTAAATAGGATCTTCATTAAGATAAAAATAACGAAATTTGGGTGGGATTTAATCTAATATGAATCCCTTTAAGCAGAGGAAATTTGGGCATAGTTGTTGCAGTAAGAAGGAGACAGGAGACAGCCATGTGACAGAGGCAGAGATTGCGTATTAGATTGCTGGTAAGTCAGCACCAGAATGTTAACAGAATTCTGAGAAAGCATGGCCTACTGACATCTTGATTTTGGACTTGCAGCTTCCAAAACTGTGAGATAACAAATCCCTGTTGTTTAAGCCAAATGGTCTGTATTATTTGTTACAGCAAACCAAGACTGCCATCCTAGTGGGTTGAAATGGTATCTCATTGTGGTTGTTTTTTTTTTTAAGATTCATTTTATTTATTTCTCTCCACTTCCCCCTACCCTGTTGTCTGCTCTCTTGTCTCCATTCACTGTGTGTTCTTCTGTGTCCACTGTGCCATTCAGCGGCACCAGGAATCTGTCTCTTTTTTGTTGTGTCATCTTGCTGCATTAGCTCCCTGTGCATGTGGTGGCACTCCTGAGCGGGCTGTGCTTTTTTTTCCCATGCAGGGCAGCTCTCCTTGCGGAGTGCACTCCTTGCGCAAGGGGCACCCCTATGTGGGGGTACCCCTGCGTGGCACGGCACTCCTTGTGCGCGGCAGCACTGTGCGTGGGCCAGCTCACCACATGGGCCAGGAGGCCCTGGGTTCGAACCTTGGACCTCCCATATGGTAGGTGGACACTCTATCAGTTGAGTCACATCCGCTTCCCTTATGTATCTTCTTTGTGTAGAAATGTGTTCAAGTCCTTTGCCCATTTTTAAATTGGCTTATCTTTTTGTGTTAAGTTGTAAGAGTTCTTTATATATTCTGGATTCCAGACCTTTATACAACTTGCAAATATTTTCTCCCATTCTGCAGGTTGTCTTTCTCAAGAGTGTACTTTGTTGCACAAAAGTTTTTAATTTTGAGGAAGTTCAGTTTATCTATTTTTTTTTTTTTTTTTTTGCTTTTGCTTTTGGTGTCATTGCTAAGAATTCACTGCCAAATCCTAGGTCATAAGAATTCACCCCTATGTTTTCTTCTAAGAGTTTTAATTAATTTTAGCTTTTATAATTAGGTCTATAATTAGGTCTTTGATTCATTTTGAGTTAATTTTTATATATGGTCTGAGGTAGGGACCCAACTTCATCCTTTCGTATGTGGAATTCACACCATTTGTTGAAACTTAATTCTTCATTGAATGATCTTGGCACCCTTGTCAAAAATAAACTGACCAAAAAATAAAAATAAAAAAATCAATTATCCATAGATGTGGGTCTATTTCTGGACTTTTAACTCTATTCCACTGATCTATATGTCTATTCTTATGGCAGTATCACATTCTTTTGATTACTACTGCTGTTTTGTGTAAATTTTGAAATTGGGAACTGAGTCCTCCAACTTTATCTTTTTCAAGGTTGTTTTGACTATTTAGGGTTCCTTGAAATTCCAAGTGAATTTTAGGGTCAGCTTTTCCATTTCTGCAAATCAGGCTGCTGGGATTTTAATAGGGATTGCATTGAATCCATAGATTGCTTTAGGTAATAATGCCATTGTGGAGGTCTGGAGTAATAAACACCAGAAAAACATGTTTTTAAACTTCATCCATTCACGTAGATGTGAATCCATTGTAAATAGGACCCCCTTTGATGATATTTCAGTTAAGGTGTGGTCCAACTGATCAGGATGGGTCTTAATCCTAGTACTGGAGTCCTTTATAAGCAGAATGAAATTCAGACACACAGGAAAAAAAACACAGGGAGCAGCCAGAAGCTGGAAGTCAACAGAACTGAGAAGCCAGGAGAGTCCACCATGTGCTTCGTCGTATATTTGAAAAGCCAAGGATGAAGGACTGTTGGCAGCCAGCCCCAGAAAGCCACAGTCTTCTGGGAGAAAGCAATGCCTTGATGACACCTTGATTTTGGACTTCTCATAGTCTCAAAATCATGAGCTAATAAATTGCCATTGTTTAAGCCAATCCATTGCATGGTATTTGCTTTAGCAACCAAGATACAAAAACAGTCATCTTAACAATACTAAGTCTTCCAATTCATGAATAAAGGGTATCTTTACAGCCTATGATGTAATATGAATCTGTTACCTTTAAAAATCATTGAGGTACTGTACTAACTTCCATTAGTTGTTGGTATTTCTACGGCAATCTACTAACACCCTGGAACAATCCACAAACAACAAGTTTACACTTGCCATGAAAAGTTCCAATAGTCATGTCCCAGAGACAGAGTGTCAGTTAACTAGGGTCTTATTATTTGCTTTTGCCTATGGAAAATAACAGAATTCAAGGATTTTCAACCCTCTTATTTATAATCAAGTTTCATCATCTTCAGTTCCTAGTAGAGAAGCTCATAAACATGAATGTTATATGTTCCCTGATACTTGACTTATTTAAGAGACTTCACAGATTGGCATCTTTCAAATAGTTTAAATCCCAAAAAGTTGATTATGAAACATTAGCTTCTTTTCCAAAGATTTCACTCAAAGAAGCCTGGACAGAGGGCTTAAAGTGTCAACTATAATCAGGGAACAGGGAGTGGGGAAAGGAAAGACTTTAAAAATCTTTTGTCTAAAACTTTTGGTTAAAGTCTATGACAGAATAATCACTTGAAGTTATAAATGTAACTTGGGCTGGACACAATCTATTCTTTACTCTCACATCAAAATTAGAAATGAAAATGACAAGTAATCCAGGAAAAAGAAATGGTTTTTTTAAGACTAGTAATTTCAAGGAAATTATATATTTCCCAAAAATAAAAGCCATTTTAAGATCAGTGGATTATTAGCCTAAGGGGCAGTAATTCCTTAAGTTCCTATGTTTGGTGTCAACTTTTCAAAGCCTCAGTTTATACCTCTTGTTAATATATGGCTCACCTGAGACTCAGCGTCCAAAGGGATCCAGAAATATCAGAAAGGGTTATAAGAACCACATAAATAACTTCAATCAGAAAATACCATCTGGTATTGAAATAAACAACTAGCAACCAAATCCAAAGAAAAAGAAAAAGAAAAAGAAATCCAGTTCCATGTATTTTGTCATTTATAATGAAATCAAAGAAATAAAAATATCTTCTGGCAAGTGCTCATGATCAGTTTCTTAGAAGGAAATGCTAGCTAATAGTTTGGGGTTCTAAGTCAATGTTTTATTAGCACTTTCTTTTTACCAGAAAGTTAAAGTTGAAAAAGGCAAGGAAAAAAGCGACAAGGAAAAAAAATGGACTTGAGCAAGAAATGGAGGCCAGAAGATAACCAGGTAAGAGCCTGATGCAGTGAGGCAACAGATGAACAGTCCAGGGAGGAGATCAGCAAAGGGGAAGAACTGGGCTAGGATGTATGTGGAACAGCCTGCTGGCAGAGTCCAAAGCTAAGCAGTCAGGGAATTCTTTCAGCATAATTCAGCAAGACTGGTCAGAGTAATATATCGCAGCATGAATTTTGCCATAAATTCTTCTGGAACTGGAAAGCCTTATAACATAAGCAGGTGGAAAGGGCTCCCCTTTTTTGGTCCTGCCATTGCCAAATGAGTTTCTTAACTTCAGGTCTCATGCAATTTCCCATTCTCTATAAGGGATGGAACAAGTCAATAAGCTAACTGAATAACTATACTTCTCCTTCCACATTTCCTTGGCTCTAGTTGCATTCAGCTAACCTGAATTCTGTGTCAGGATGCAAGGACCAGGCAGGAAATGGGGGTGATGGCTATGAAATGGGAGAAAGGCCATGATTTCCTTGGTGGGTGGCAGCACTGAGAAAAATGAACTGTATGAAGAATGAGATTGGGGGAGGGGTGCTGAGCCCCCATTCAATCACAGAGAGAAACATTTTATGCCTCTTAAACCCAAAACTAAGAATTCCTGCTCTTGGGTAACAGCGTAAATACTTGAATGGATGGTAGCCACTGAGTCTGTGGGTTTTTTAGGCAGTTCCTATTGGGAAAGCAATCAGAGGCCAACAGCAAGAGTTTCAAGTGTATTCTGGTGCTCATTACCCAGAAACCCAGCAGAAGGGAGCCCAGATCAAGCACCCTGGCAACCACTGCTGTGAGGAAGCAGCCCCACCCCATTTTCAGGGCATTCCCCACTCAGCATTCCGAGCACAGCCTCCCTAACCTCTTCACCTCAAAACTGAGGCAATTTGAACCCAATGTGGCAGCGGCTCTCTTTGTCCCTGACTGGGTACCCAAAACTCTTTCACTACTTAGCTTTCCCTTTTTCCCTTTCTGTAAAGGGAGTTTTCAGTTAATCTGTGGGCCTGTCATTCTATGACCAAGAGCTGAACGCCTGTGGAATCTCTCCTGGACTGATAGGCTTCTTTAATTTTGTTCTCTGCTCTCTTTGGAGAGATCTTAATTACATGCTCCTGGAAACAGGCCTTTAACTGCAGTGCAAATGCCTGGTTTGCAAGGAAAAGAGAAGCAGAATGGCAGGCTGGCGTTTTTCACACAGCTAGCAACTAACCATCTTTGATTTTAAATGGTGGGAATGTTTATAATAGCCAAAACCTGGACTCATCCTACATGTCTGTCAA
This sequence comes from Dasypus novemcinctus, assembly GCF_030445035.2. NCBI lineage: Eukaryota > Metazoa > Chordata > Mammalia > Cingulata > Dasypodidae > Dasypus > Dasypus novemcinctus. Next base: position 44,779,872 of record NC_080696.1, read on the forward strand.
TATGAGAATGGATAAACAAATTGTGCTATGTTATGCAATAGAATACTACTCAGCCATAAAATAGAACATATTTCTTATACAACATAGATGAATCTCAAAATCATGTTGAGCAAGAAAAGCCAAACAAAAAAGAAAACATATTTTATGATTCTGTTTATATGTAGTTCCAGGGAAAAAAATTAAGATATGGTGGTAAAAATCAGAATAGTGATTACCTTTGAATTGTGAAGAATGATAGGAAGAAAGCATGAAGGAACTTTTTGGTGTGACAAAGGTGTTCTTTTTTTTTACTTCTTTTTTTTGTTTGTTTAAAGATTTATGTTATTTATTTCTTTCCCCTTCCCCCCATTGTCTGCTTTCTATATCCATTTGCTGTGTGTTCTTCTGTGTCCACTTGCATTCTTGTCATGCGGCACTGGGAAACTGTGTCACTTTTTTTGTTGCGTCATCTTGCTGCCTCAGCTCTCTGTGCGTGCAACGTCACTCCTGGGCAGGCTGTGCTTTTTCTGCACAGGGCAGCTCTCCTTGGGGGGGGGTGCACTCCTTGTGCGTGGGGCACCCCTACGCAGGGGACACCCCTGTGTGGCACAGCACTCCTTGCACGTGGCAGCACTGCGCGTGGGCCAGCTCACCACACAGGTCAGGAGGCCCTGGGTATCGAACCCTGGACCCTCCATATGGTAGGTGCACATTCTATCAGTTGAGCCACAACCACTTCCCAAAGATGTTCTAAATACTGATGGATAGGTATAAACATTTGTCAAAACTTGAACTATATATGTAAAACCTGTGCATTTTGCTCTATATAAATTATGCCTCAATTTAGAGAAATTTAAAAGTTCAAATTTAAAAGACACTAAAGCAATTTTCCATCATGTTGCACCAATGTGGCTAAGATTTTGAGAAAGAAGTAAGACATCTAAAGTACTCAAATAGGGAAGTGGATGTGGTTCAAGTGATTAGGCTCCCATCTATAATATGGGAGTTCCAGGGTTTGATTCCTGGGGCCTCCTGATGAAGGCAAGCTGGCCTGAGTGGCGTACTGGCCAACACAGGAGTGCTGGCCTGTACGGCAAGCCAGCCAGAGCAGAGAGCTGATACACAAGACAGTGCAACAAAAAGAGACACAGAGGAGAGACAATAAGAGACACAGCAGACTGGGGAGCTGAGGTGGTGCAAGAGAATGAGCACTTCTCTCCCATTCTGGAAGGTCCCAGGATCCTTCCCAGGGTCACCTAAAGAGAAGACAAGCAGGCACAGAAGAACACACAGTGAATGGACAGAGAGAGCAGACAATGGGGAGAAGGGGGTGAAATAAAGAAATAAATCATTTTTCAAAAATAAAATACTCAAATATGCCTTTTTAGACAAAACAAAGATAAACCTCTTTAAAATAGCATAGACATTTTAATTTATGAATTCATTTCATTCTTAAACTAAATTACAGAGAATTTCCTCAAATTTCTCTTTCATTCTAACTTCCATGTTTAATATTTTAAGTATGTTTTAAGAGAAAGTATAGGCGGTGGACTTGGCCCAGTGGTTAGGGTGTCTGTCTACCACATGGGAGGTCCGCGGTTCAAACCCCGGGCCTCCTTGACCCATGTGGAGCTGGCCCATGCGCAGAGTTGAGGCGCTCAAGGAGTGCCGTGCCATGCAGGGGTGTTCCCCGCGTAGGGGAGCCCCACGCGCAAGGAGTGTGCCCCGTAAGGAGAGCCGCCCAGCACAAAAGAAAGTGCAGCCTGTCCAGGAATGGTGCCACACACATGGAGAGCTGACACAACAAGATGATGCAACAAAAGAAACACAGATTCCCGTGCCGCTGACAACAACAGAAGTGGACAAAGAAGAAGTCGCAAATAGACACAAGGAACAGATACCAGGGTGGGGGTGGGGCGGGGGAGAAAAATAAATAAATAAATCTTTTAAAAAAAAGAGAGAAGGTATAAGTAGAAGGTAGAAAAACTAATTTGACTTCTTTTTTTAAGTGCCTGAAATTTTTTTCTCTGATTATAAAAGTAATACACATTGAATACAGAAAAGAACATGGGGCAAGGAGGAACTCACATAATCTAAATCACGAGCATAAGGAAGAAAATTAAGGGCCATCTAAAAAATATCCATTACCCAGAGATAATTACAGTCAACATGTTAATATACATATATATATAAACACACACACACAATTTTAACTAACTGGGACATACAGTTATAGGATATATTGTTACTTTTTTTTTCACATATATATAAATATTTTCCATATTAATGAGCATTCTTTGCATGTTCTATCACAAAAAAGGTTAAACATATTTTCATAAGACTACTGGCCATTCCTATTTCTCTGTGGGACAGCTTGAGAATTTAAAAAATAATAGTGGAAAGGGGATGTGGCTCAAGGAACTAAGCTCCCGCCTACCACATGGGAGGTCCCAGGTTTGCTTCCTGGTGCCTCCTGGAGAAGATAAGCAAGACAGCAAACTGGCACAAGGGACTGGTGTGGTAAATTGACGCAACAAGGAGACATAAAGAGAAAACACAATGAAAAAGACAACAAAACAGGGAATAGAGGTGGTTCAACGATTGAGCACTTTTCTCCCACATGGGAGGTCTCAGGTTCTGTTCCTGGTACCTCCTAAAGAGAAGACAAGCAGATACAGAGAGCACACAGTGAATCAACACAGAGAGCAGACATTGAGTGCAAACAATAAGGGAGTGGTAAATAAATAAATAAAATAAATCTTTAAAAAAAATAGTGAGATTTTCCTGATTATAATAATCTTACTGTAGAAATGTGTGAACTATAGAAGAGTATAAGATTATAGGGGTGGGGGAATTCATATAATCCAAACCATAAGAATAATGTATAAAACTGTTATCGAGTATATATGTTTCTCTATTTAGCATCATTCCTTGAGCACTTTCCCTATGTTATTAAAAACACTTATAAACATCTATTTTTGTTAGCTACATTTTGTGTGTTGTTCTGTTATCTGCATAGACATAATTAAACAATTACACAATGTCGTGATTTTAATGTGTTTATTTTGCTTTTATTTACTTTATAATCTGGAGATAAACATCTTTGTATATAAATTATTATCTTAACCCGTGAGTATTTCATTGGGATAGACTTCCAGAATTTGAATTCCTGAATCAGAGTATGGACAATTTTAAGGCCCATATTGCTAAACTACTTGGAGAGTTGTATCAATTTGCATTCTACAAGGAGTATGTAAGAATGTAAGGTAAGGACTATAATTAGTAGTAAGATTTTGACAGTATTCTTTCATAATCTGTAACAAATGTCTCAAGACAATGCAAGGTGTTGGTGGAGGGCTGATGTGTGGGACCCCTGTATAATATTATGTATGTTTGCTTTGTAAGTCCACAACTTTTACTACATACTTGTTGTTAATGTATGTTCATATATAAATGATATAAAGATAATAATAATAATAAGGTGGATTGGGGGAAAATACTTTGGCTAGTAGTACTATTTTGACAATGCTCTTTAATCATTAGTTTAAAATGTTTAACAACAATGCAAGGTATTGGTGGTAGGGTGAGTTATGAGAGTCCTGTATGATTCTATGTATGCTTGTTTAGTAAGTTCACAATGACTGCATACACTTATTGTTTATGTATGTTTATGTGTGAGTGATATAATTCAATAATTTTTTTAAATGAAAAAAGAACATATGAACTGCTACATCCTTGCTGCACTAAATTCTTTCTATATATCTCTCACACATACACTTCAAACACATATTTACATCCCCGCCCTTTACATATTCCCCATCACACCTTTCACAATACCTGCCCCCACAAGACATTTTGCTACTCTGATATGTGAAAATGGTATCTTACAACTTTCAATGCACATTTTACTAATGGAATGAAAGGTTTTCATTTGCCTAAGCCACCCATGCCCCTCTTCTACGAATTGGCTGCTAAATTCCTTGGATGTCTGACACTTTTCATAGGTAACTAAAAAGAATTTGGGGACTCCTGGTTCATGGCAAATAAATAATGGTGTGTCAGCATGTACCTCTCATCCTTCCTTGAAATGACATATATAAAAGATGGTATTTAATTATTCATTACAACAGTTAAGAATATATATTATAAAAATATAAAAGTAAAAATAAGTCCATAGCAGCACCAGATAAACAGAACAGTAAGGATGCCATCAAGAGAGCAGAATGAGGAATTCTGCAACCCCCCCCCCCGCAAAAAAAAAAAAACCTATCAGGACTTAAGGAAGATAGTGCTAGAAGAATACAGAACATTCAACTCTAACCAAGCAAAAGAAGGAACTGCAAAAAGGTGAGTGTGCCCAACAGAGCCCTAGGGGAAAACAAACCCACATTCAGAGATGGCAGAAGCTGAATTTGGAATAGGAAATAGAGCAGAGATTGTCAGGAGAATAACTAAACGTCTATGGAACAGTTGCATGCCCCAATGTTATCAGAAAGGCTAAGCTGTGAGAAGAACTCTATCTATTAAGGGGCTAGGACTAAAGAAAGAAGACATATTACCACAAGGGACAAGGCACACACCTACCCAAAAGGTAGATGACTATGAACCCTGGAGTTATGTCCCCGACACTTAGCAGGACCGGGATTCCTATACTCCGAATTTACTTCTGGAGAACAACAATATCCACTACTGGTGAGGGAACATACTACAATTTGCATTCTGATCACACAACCGGGGCTCTCAAGGTTCTCAACCCTGGATACATGTTGGAATCATCTGGGAAACTTTAAAAAAGGCCAGATGCCTGGGCCCCACCACAATCTAACGTAACCAACATTTTCAGAGAGAAGGGAGGATTCAAGCTTTTATATTTTTTATTTTAATTCTTTCTTTTTCTTAGGAGGTTTGGGGGTTGAACACAAACCTCATACATGCAGAGCAGGCACTTAATCACTGAGCTACACCCATTCTACCAGCCTTTTGTATTTAAATGCTCTCCAGGTAATTTAATATATATTCAGAAATGAAAAGCACTGGTTTGGATCCTCATTTATAAGCAACTAAGAATCAAACACTGAGAAAAACAATAGATTGAAAAGTGACACTAAATTGAACAGGGGAACAAAGCCCAGAGGAAACAGAGTTAATGAAAGAAACAGTAAATAATTTTAGTATTCTCTGAAAGATCTATAAAGATACCATTTCAGAGATCTATGAAAATAATAAGAGGGGAAAGCAATCAGAGGATACTGAAAAGTTACTGGTGGGCGATAAAAGAAATAGAACTATAAGTTTTTGTTTTTTTTCAAGTCCCTCAAAATTGATCTGAATAGAAAAAGGAACAGAACCAAAGACACAAGTAGTGATCTGGAAGACTGAACAGATGAATTCTCCCAAACCAAGGGATAGGGGAACCAATGCAAGTCTAATAGTAGTTTTTAATTTTTATTTATTTTTTTACAAAAAAGGAGATGAGGGAAAGAAGTAACTAAAGAAATAATAGGACCGAATTCCTCTGAGTTGAAGATAGATCTGTGTATTAGGTTAAATGGGTCTTATAAATGCTTTATAAGATTACTGAAAAAAGAAACACACCTAAATTCAGGTAGGTGAAAAATTTTAATTCCAAAAATAAAGAGATTCTATATCCACTAGGAAGGCTATAATAATAATGTTTAAAAAGGAAAATAAGTGTTGATGAGGAAGGAGAGAAATTATAACACTCGTCATTTTTAGTGGGAATGTAAAATGGTTTGAGTTCAGTAGTTTCTCAAAAAATTAAACATAGAATTACCATATGGCCAAGAAATTCCACTCCTCGGTATATACCAAAAGAATGGAAATATGGCACCCAAACAATTACCCATACTTTATAACACTCATAGCAGCACTATTCCCAATAGCCAAAAGGTAGAAAGAGCATGAATGTCCATCAACAGAGAAATAAACTTAGAAACAGCATGAATGTCCATCAACGGAGAAATAAACAAATTGTGCTCTATAAATACAATGAAATAGTACTCAGTCAAAAAAAAGGAATGAAGTACTGATACACTCTACAATGTGGATGAACCTCAAAAGCATTATTCTAAGTAAAAGAAGCCAGATACAAAAAGCCACATATGAATGAAATATTCAAAATAGGTAAACTATAGAGCAGAACACAGACCGGTGGTTCTTAGGGACTGGAGACAAGTGGGGAAAGGGGAACAACTTCCTAACGCATTCAGAATTTTCTTTTGGGGTGATGACAATGTTTTGGAACTAGATATAGGTAGTGGTTATACATTGTGAATGAATTAAATACCACTGAACTGTCCATTTTAAAATGGTTAATTTTATGTTATGTGACTTTTACCTCAATAAAAAGAAAAAGAGAATTCTGCAATCTAAGGTGGGAAGAGGGAGTGCTAAACACAAGAAAACAAAAATTGGATATGTACCAGACTTCTCATCTGTAACACTAGAAGCTAAAATACAAACAGAGCAATTTCTACAAAGTTTCAAAGGAAAAATAATTTAAATCATTGTATTCTATATCCCCCTTAAATTATTCTTCAAGTATGAAGGCAAAATAAAGGTGTTTTTTTTTTGGGGGGGGGGGGGGGTGTGGGTATTCAGGAGCTCAAATTTCCCCAAGAGCTCAGAGTTTACCATTCATGCATTTCTGGAGGGAAAGGAGGGTGAGGATTGGGAGACAAGAGACTCAAGGTTACTCTGTAGCAACATTAAATTGAATTCAAGAAATAAAAGAATTTAGAAAATATGACACAGAGTTGAAAAAAGAAATAAGTGAAACTCACAGTTAAATCTCAACAAGTATTGATAAAACAAGCGTGAAATTCCTTGCAATTGCTAGTTAGAATTCTTGAAACAAAAGAGGTATAATGCAGAATATTAATCAGAAACTTTGTTAAAAATCCAGGAACTAAAGGGATAAGAAAAGAGAAGCAGACCATACACTAAAAGTCTGTTCATTTCTGGTGGAGGAAAAATAGATGCTATTTAAATTCGGATGCTTACAGAGAAAGTTAGGTCCAAATACATTTGTTAAATAATGCAAAGGGGATGAACCTGGAGGACATTATGTTGAGAGAAACAAGCCAGATACAAAAGGACAAATAATACTGTATGACTGTGTTACTATGAACCAAATATATTGTGTAGCATACTGTGTGATTCAAAAAAAATTTTTATATGTATACAGTTAAAAAAAAAAGCAAAGGCAACCATTATATTTGAAAGTAACTTACTATCATGAATACTTTCAAGTTAAAGTCAGATCCTCTCTTAAAAAAAAAACCCACCAGTCTGTGTCCAGATGGTGGCCAACCATCAGTACTCAAACCCTGCCCATTACCTGTGTTCAAAATATGGCAGGCAAAGAATTGGTACTTTACCATTTCATCACTAACACTGACAGATGAGAATTGGCATATGAAACCTAAGAATCACTAGGGGGAGGGGATTAAAAAACTCATCTCAATACAAGAAATGAAAAAATTGCAAACAAAACTCGTAATAAAAGGAAAACAAAATCAAATGACAACGGGCAAGATGGTAGCAGAGTAAGGAGCTCCTAGAGTCAACTCGTGTTACAGGGTAATTAGTAAACACCCAGGGCTACCTAAAGCACCTGTTTGGGGGCTCCAGGAGACCAGAAGAGCATCCTGCAATCTCCTTGAAAGAACGGAAAGAGGAGAATGCCCATCTGCAGAGAAGATTCATCAGTAGAGCACTTCACTCCCCGGAGCACAAGCCACCTCGAGAGCTATTCCACTGCTGGAATTGGAGGCTCCACTTCCTAAAAATTGGGGAGGAGGACACTGTTGGGCACCAACTTTAGCTACTGATTAGTAAACTTGGCTGGCTAAAGTATAACCCTAAGAAGAGCTAAAGTCTGAACCTGTCCAAGTCAGAAAGAGGCCAGTAGCTGCCATTTAAACTCCACCCCCAGCATGAGGGGGACCTGGGCTGACTGAAAATCACAGTGCTGGTAGGGACTGGCTTCTTTCACCCACACTGGCCTGCAGCCCTAACCTAGGCTTCAGCCCCATCTCCAACAGGGTGGAGGAGGGTGATAGGCCCTGCATCAGCCTCTCCAGGCAACTGCAGGTACATTCAGCTGGTATAGACTGAATAGTTCAAAGTCTACCAGGGTAATTGTGGTCATTTTGGACCCACATGGCATAGACTGCTGCCCAACCTGCAGCTCCATTCCTGCCCCAGGCAGGGGAGGAAGGGGTATGAATCTTCATCAGTCTCTCTGGGCAACTAGAGTTTAGGCCTTCACAACTTGGATTATTACACATGGCTGTGGTTCTGTGCCTATCCCTGGCAAGGAAGAAAGTTGGGAGAAACTTCATTGGTCCCTGGGGCAATGAGGGTAGCTTGAGCCTCCACAGCTTATAGTACCATCTACATCCTTGGCTCCTACTACCAGGAAGGGAGAAAGGGCCAGAAAGCCCTAAACTAAAGAGAGAAACTGCACCCAGAATAAATACATCTAGTAAGGCAGATGCCAAGACACCAACAAAACATTATAATCCACACCAAGAAACAGGAAGATATGGCTCAGTTAAAGGAACAAGATAAGCCTCCAGATGACATAAGAGAGTTGAGACAACTAATCATAGATGTTCAAACAAATCTTAATAAATTCAATGAGATGGCTAAAGAGATTAAGGATGCTAAGAAGATATTATACAAACACAAAGAAGAATTTGAAAGCACATAGAAAAATAGAAGATCTTATGGGAATGAAAGGCACAATAAATGAAATTAAAAATATACTGGAATCATATAATAGCAGTTTTGAGAAGGCAGAAGAAAGGATTGGTTAGCTTGAAGAAATGGCTTCTGAAAGCAAACATACAAAAGAACTGATGAAGAAAAGAATGGAAAGAATTGAACAAGGTCTCAGGTAACCAAATGGCAGCAAAAGACAATGCAAACATATGTGTCATGAGTGTCCCAGAAGGAGAAGAGAAGGGGAAAGGGGCAGAAATTATATTTGAAGAAATAATGGTAGAAAATTCCCCAACCCTACTCCCCAAGAAGTACTCCCATCCAAATAAATTTCAATAGACCAACTCCAAGACACATACCGATCAGAATGTCAAATGACAAAAGACAGACAGAATTCTGAGAGCAGTAAGAGAAAAGCAATGCTTAACATATAAGGGATACCCAATAAAATGAAGAGCTGATTTCTCATCAGAAACCACAGAGGCAAGAAGATGGTGGTATGATATATTTAAGATACTGTAAGAGAAAAACTTCCAGCCAAGAATCTTATATCAAGCAAGATTGTTTTTCAAAAATAAGGGTGAGGGGCGGCGGACTTGGCACAGTGGTTAGGGCGTCTGTCTACCACATGGGAGGTCCGTGGTTCAAACCCCGGGCCTCCTTGACCCATGTAGAGCTGACCCATGCACAGTGCTGATGCATGCAAGGAGTGCCGTGCCACACAGGGGTGTCCCCTGCGTAGGGGAGCCCCATGCTCAAGGAGTGCACCGTAAGGAGAGCCGCCCAGCGCAAAAGAAAGTGCAGCCTGCCCAGGAATGGTGCCGCACACACGGAGAGCTGACACAACTAGATGACACACAAAAAGACAACACTGACAACAACAGAAGCAGACAAAGAAGACGCAGCAAATAGACACATAGAACAGACAACTGGGGTGGGGGGGAAGGGGAGAGAAATAAATAAATAATAAATCTTAAAAAAAAATGAGGGTGAGTTTAGAATATTCACAGAGAAACAGAAACTGAGAGAGTTTGTAACCAAGAGAACAGCTTTGCAGAAAATACTTAAGGGTATGCTACAGACTAAAAAGAAAAGTCAGGAGAGAGAGGTTTGGAAGAGAGTCTAGAAATGAAGATTATATCAGTAAAAGTAACTAAAAGGTTAAAAGCATGGTGAAAATTAAATGTGATGAATAAAACCCAAAGGTCAAAATGGGTGAAATAAGAACTGCCTTTACAGTAATGACATTGAGCGCTAATGAATTAAACTCCCCAATCAAAAGACACAGACTAGCAGAATAGATTAGAAAATATGAGCCACATATATGTTGTCAGCAGGAGACTCACCTTAGACCCAAGGATACCAATAGATTGAAAATGAAAGGCTGAAAAAAGATATTTCATGCATTCAGTAACAACAACAACAAAAAAAAGCCTGAGTACCTATACTTACATTAGATGAAATAGACTTTAGAATACACTAGTAATGAGCAATCTGAGGAGGAAGTCAGGGAAAAAATCCCATTTACAATAGCAACTAAAAGAATAAAATATTTAGGAATAAACTTAAGCAATAATGTACAGCACTTGTACTCAGATAACTCAACTCATTGTTAAAAGAAATTTTAAAAAGACTTAAATAATTGGAAGAACATTCCATGCTCATGGACTGAAAAACAAAATATCTTTAAGAATTCAATTCTACCCAAACTGATACACAGACTAAATGCAATCCCAATAAAAATTCTACCAGCATTTAAAAAATAAATGGAAAATGTGATTATCAAATTTATTTGGAAGCATATGGGGTCCTGAATATCCAGAGACATCTTAAAAAAGAAAAATGAAGTTGGAGGACTCTCACTTCTGGACTTTAAATCATATTACCTTGCCACAGTGGTAAAAACAGCATTGTACTAGCATGAAGACAGACACATAGACAATGGAACCAAATTGATGGTTAAGAAACAGACCCTCACATCTATAGTTAAGTCACATATTTGACAAGGTTGTCAAACCCAGCCAGATCAAACAGAACAGTCCATTTAACAAACAGTGCTGAAAGAACTTGATATCCATAGCCAAAAGAAGGAAAAGAGGACCCCTATCTCAAACCTTATACAAAAATTAAGTCAAAATGGTTCAAAAACTTAAATATAAAAAGCAAGAACAATAAAGCTTCTAGAAGAAAATGTAGGAAAATATCTACAAGACCTGGTAGTAGGTAGTGGATTCTTAAAGGAGGTAAAGAGGAGGACTGAGATGGACTACTGATGTTTAATGTATGTAGAAATTTTAAATTAACTTTATTGTAAAAGTGCAGAAATGTATAGAGTTTATGGTAACACATTATAGTGAATAACAGCTGGTTTATAAATGGGAATGTGACTGAAAAGGGTGGACTAGGGATGTAAAGGCCAACTGAAAGAAAGTTAGAGAATAATCTAGGGACTGAATAACCCAGAGGTGTATGAGAATTATGGTTGATGGTACAGATGCAAGAGTGTCCTTTGTGAGCTAGAGCATATGTACATCACTATTGCAGGGTGGTGGGAATATGGAGAGGCATGGAAAAAATACAACTGGAGTGACCTATGGACTGTGGTTAACAGTAATAATAAAATATTCATGCATCTAAGCCATAGATGTACTGAGTTTATAATAGCAGAGTATGAAAAAAGTGTGCCAAATGTATGCTATGGACCTCATAATAGTCATATGATAGTATCTGATAATCTGTAACAAATGTTCCACCACGGTGTGGTGTGTTGATAGAGGGGTATTGTATGGGAATCCTGCACATGTGCATGATTGTTTTGTAAGTTTTCAACTTCTGTCACAAAAATATATTTTAAAAATAATAATAGGGTGGGTTGGGGGAAAATACACCAAATGTAAGATAAGGACTATAGTTAGTAGTAAGATATTCTTTCACCATTTTTAACAAATGTCTCACAACCATGCAAGGTGTTGGTAGTGGGTTGATGTATGGGATCCCTGTATGATGCTATGCATGTTTGCTTTGCAAGTTCACAACTTTCACTATACATTTATTGTTCATGTATATTCATATATAAATTATAATAATAATAATAATAGGGTGGATTGGGGGAAAAATGAACCAAATGCAAGATACTTTGGTTGGTAGCAATATTTTGAGGATGCTCTTTAATCATTAGTCAAAATGTTTCATAACAATGCAAGGTATTGTTGGTAGGGTGAGATATGGCCTGTATGTTACATATGATGTTTTTTAAGTTCACAACTATTACTATACACTTATTGTTTTTCTTTGTTTATGAATGTTATGAACTTTGTTATGTTATGTTCATAACTTTGTTATGAACTTCAATAAATTAAAAAAACAAAACAAAACAGAGAACATAAAAACTAAACATATTAGAGCATCAGCAATCCTAAATAGAAATGCATTAATCCCCTCTGGGTGTTCACAGTCTAATGGAGTAAGACAAAAATTAAAACAAAAACAAGTAAACCATAATAAAATTATCAAGGGGCTGAGGCAGAGAAATACAGAAGAAAGTCAATATAAGGAAACTGAAGGAGAAGGAGAAGAGGGTATTGCAGGTGCATGGGGAATTTTCCAGAGGGAACGGCACATACCCTGATGCATTAAAAATGATAACTTTGGGAATCGGATTTGGCCCAACGGATAGGGCGTCCGCCTACCACATGGGAGGTCCAAGGTTCAAACCCAGGGCCTCCTGACCCATGTGATGAGCTGGCCCACGCGCAGTGCTGAGGCACACAAGGAGTGCTGTGCCTACACACGGGGGAGTTCCCCACGCAGGGGAGCCCCACGCGCAGGGAGTGCCCCCTGTAAGGAAAGCCGACCAGAGCGAAAAAAGTGCAGCCTGCCCAGGAGTGGTGCCGCACACATGGAGAGCTGATGCAGCAGGATGACGCAACAAAAGGAGACATAGATTCCCCGTGCCGCTGACAAGAATACAAGCAGACACAGAAGAACACACAGCGAGTGGACAGAGAGCAGACAACTGGGGGGTGGGGGTGGGGAAGGGGTGACAAATAAACAAACAAACAAACAAACAAACAAATAAATAAAAAGGATAACCTTCTCCAGGAATGGATGGGTGGTGTTGAATGCAAGTGAGAGGGCTCAAGATGAGGTTAGTCAGTCTGGTGCCATGTCACACAGAGCCTTATAGACCAAGCTGGAGATTTAAATTTTTATCCTGAGTGCAATGGGAAGTAATTTTAGAATTTTAGCAGGGGAGTAACATACTTGGTTTGTATGTACAAAAAGATCACACTGACTGATGTGTAGAAAAGACTGGAGTGAGGCAAGAATGGAAGCTGAAAGAGAAATCAGCAGCTATTGCAGAAGTCCTGGGCAGTGATGTTCGCTGCTTGCTTTAGGGTGCTGGCAGTGGAGCTGGAGGCATGTGTACAAGTTTTCTACATGTGCTGGAGGTAAAATCAGCAGGGCTTCGGGTGGATTGGGCAAGAGAGGCAGAGCGGTCAAGGATGCTCTCAGGTTTCTGGCTTTAACAGTGAGTCCACGAAGATACCATTTTACCAAGACAAGGAAGACCAAAGGAAAAACCAAGCAGCAAGGTGGCAAAGAAATAGTAAGCACCCTTTCAGTTCTTTTGCTCTGGACTAATTTTTCAATTAAATTCTAGATTGGGTGACATGCTACAAATACCAAAGCCAATCACATAGTCCCTATTTTCATCTTTCTTACCATGTAACAATCTCCCTTAAGCATGTATTTTATGCATGCTATACTGTAAAGGGAATGCCTCAGAGGTTCACCAGACACAATTAGGCTCTAAATGTCTCGAATGAAGTACGTCTCTACATGATGGCCAAATATCAACTCTAGAAGCCTCGGGTCCATTACCTGCAGTAAAACAGGGCAAATAAAGAACCAGTGATATTCTAATAAATGTGCAGGGGCTCATTAACACCTTTCACAAACATTCCCTACAGAAAAGATAGTTATTTTGATCAGCTAGAGACGTACAAGTAATAACATTGAAAATTCAATGCATCACCAAAGATATATCACCAACTTTACAACTCTAGATGTCCCATCATGGTGTTTGTACACACATGCCAGTGATTTTTTTTTACTATGAAAATGAAGCGCCCTGACCCTACATCTGTCCATAATGTGAGGCTTCAGCTCTCTACTAGCTAAGTAGCTGATTTACTTTCTATAAAAGCAAAAGCACTTATCACTAATAGCAGAAGCAAGTATTATCTCCTGAGGAGGCAGTCACTGAATGTTAATACAATTATGGTTACTGTAAGTTGGAAACAAACTTAAGGAATCACATTCTCCAATTTTCCAACCCAAACTCTGCTCTGCTTAGGAATAGCACATGCAAAGCCAAAGGAAAATGTCTTGGGTGGACAGAGATGAGGAGAAGAATATAAGGTTCAAACATTTTACTCTCTATACTTCTGTATTTTTTAATGTTCCAGGAATACACTTGTTCATATATTACTTAGGTAATCTTAAAAAGAAAAGGGAAAAAAAGGGAAGGCTATTGCACAAAAACCTCCACTTCCCAAACCTTTGTAATAGAAAAGAGATAAACTTCCCCAGGATAATGAGAAAATTTTGCTTTATAATGTTATAATTACTGAATAAGGAATGTTTATTACATAATTACTTAAAGGAAATGCACCTGTTCCTCAAATAAACAATTCATAAACATTTAAATGGCACTTACAAGGCGCCAAGAACCTGATATCCTAGCCTCCCCTATTTTCCTATGACTTATTTTCCCTCACTGGTCTCATCTGCTCTAATAGCTTCAAGTCCCGCCCCCCTTACACACTAACAAATGCCAAAAATAAAAACAAAATATAGAGCCAGCTGCCCCCTGGACATCTGCCCTTGGATGGCCCACTGTCCCCAAAGCTCAACATGTTTCAAGCCAGGATCATCACCTCTTTCAGACTGGATCCATTTCCTGTATTCCCCATCTCAGTGTATACCCAACTGCCTAACTCCTCTTCTTCCTGCTACTTCACACCTCCAACCAATATCTAAGACTTGCCAGTTTACTTCCTAAATCTTTCTTAAATCTGTCTGTTGCTCCCCACCTTTATCTTTGTTTAAAGAATCATCTCATCTTTCCAAGACCCCAGCCTCTAAGTTCTCTCCAGTCCATCTTGTACACTGCTACAGGCTTAATCTTCCTCACTACAAATCTGGTTGGTGAATCCATCGCTGGAAAGTTTCAGTTTCAAGTCTAGCTCACGTTATGATCTGGGTCTAGGCCTTGCTCCTCTTCAGCCTCATTCTCCACCAATCTAACTACTCAGCAATGTCCCATCCCAGAGCCCACATTCAAGCTCTTGCCAGGATTACTCTGGATCCAAGTATTCTCTTGCATCACAGTTTTCCCCTTTACTATTTGGTAAAGTATTTGCCTCTTCCATATGCACCCTCTACCCCTTCCTTGACTTTGACATTTTTATTAGTCCTTTAGGTTTCAGCTTAAACACTCCTTTCCCCAGGAAGCCTCCCCTAACCTCCCTAACCTCCCTTGCTTCTCTCCTCTCCAAATACCTAATATACTGAATTGTCATTTCCTTTTATTCTTCTCTATTCACACTAGATAGTAAGTTACTTGAGGCCATGGACCATGTTTGCAATATTCACCACTCAATCTCTAGCACGTGGAAGGCAGTTATGGCAATAAATATTGATTACATTAATGTCAGCTTACAGAATATTTGGACAAAACATTTATTTTCTTAAGTCATTCCAATAGAACCCTGACCTTTTTGAGGCTAAATGATTAGACTCTAGGTGAAGAAATACCAGAGACTTGTCTTTTAGATGTTGTTTTGCCAAATGTGTGACCTTGGACAAGTCAATTAATTTCTCTGTGCCTCATTCATAAAATGAGGGAGCTGAACCAGCTCATTAAAATCCCTTCCATTTATAAAATTCTATAATTCTAAATGTGTAAAGGAAAAAAGCACTGGGGGAATATATGGGAAAAAATGTGACTGTACACGTAAGACAACAGATCTTACAGTGATGAAAGATATAATATCTAAAAATATATTTTATTATTTAAATTTTTTTATTTTAAAAAATTAAAAAATTTAAAAATAAATACAGTAAAGCATCATAAATTCAACTCACTTCCAAGAGAATCCCAGATTAGACTTTCAATAACTGATAAAGTTTCACCAAAATAAAATAATGATAATTGGGTAGAAGAAAAAAGAGAACAGTGTAGTAGTTACAAGCATGAGCTCTAGGATCAGACTGTCCTGAGTTCTTGTTCTCACTATGCTATTCAGTAACTGCCAGTATTTCGGCTGTGCTACTTGTGAGCTACTGTGCTACTTAATAGTGTTACTCAACTTTCATAGTCTTCATTTGTAAAATAGAAATAATTGTGCATATCTCACTGAATAATTATGAGGACTAAATGAGATAATACACATAAAATGCTTAGCTAGTATGTCTAATACAGGGTAAATGTATAATAAATGTTAACTATTGCTCTAATTTTAAACTATCAGTTAATAGAATTCTTATATTAACAAAGATTTTTAAATTATAATAGCATCAGAGTACTGTTCACAATGCAATTTCTTTCATATTTGCAAAATACATTTTAATAAAAATGTGAAAATATGTATAAAAATGAATAGAAATCACTCTGTCATTTCCATTACCCCAATTAATCACTTTTAGTTTAAAATATTTGTAAAAATTTAAAGATGGCTGCTGTTTAATTAACATTGTATCATTTTGCATCCCACTCCTTCCTTCTGCGTTCATTTTTCCACTTCCTTAGTGGTTTTTTCAGCAATGGTCAGTGGATAGTAAACTTCTCGGTTTTTGTACGAAAAAATTATTTCACCCACATTCTTAAATAATAGTTTAGCTTGATATTCTCTGTTGGCAGTTTTTTCTCATAGTTCTCTAGCCTCTCTTATTGCTATTGAGAAGTCTGCTGTCAGCCAAAATAATGTCTTTTTCTTTCTGGTTGCTTTAAGAAGTTCTCTTTGTCATCGGGATTCTACAGTTTTACTGCAGTATCTCTGAGAGAGGATTTATTTTTATTTTTTATACTCAAGACTCCTTGTAATTCTCAATAAGAGAATTTATATCTTTCATCAATTCTGGAAAATTATCTTTGAGTGCTGCTATTCTTCCTTTCTATTTATTCTCTTGTTTCAAAGTGTCAAAACACTTAATGGTTTCCCATATCACTCAGAGTACAAACCAAAATCCTTTCCCTGGCCTATGAAGTCCATCATGATCCCACCTCCATTACTTTTTTACCTCGTCTTCTACTACCATTCCCTTCCTTAATTACTCCATACCTAGCTTGCACTATTCCTAGGATATTGCCCTGGCACCGCCAAAGCCAAAGTTTCTCTGAGCCACAGAATTGCCAGGGAAGTTGTAAGGACTAAGCACGTAGAAAATATTAGTTACCATCCATCTCAGTAAATATTAGTTACCATCCATCTCCCTTTCCCCGTCTCCTTTCCCACTTTCTTCATCTGGGGTTCTTCTGGCTTCTCAGACATTGCTCCCTAAAGTTGTAGTTTGAGAAGATAAGCCATGACCCCATTCTTCCCTACCTACACATTTGGGGAAGCTGAGGATATTTTCAACATTTTGTGATATTGTTTAATGCAGGCCACTAAAAAGGAACTAAACCTATTACTCAGTTACAAAGTAATTAAGGAAGTTACACACTGCCTCAGGTGACACAATAAGTGGTGGATCTGAGATTAGAATCCAGCCTTTTTTCCGTGAAGGTGCTCCTTTCCCTACTTGAAAGGGAGTCACAATATCCCTAACCCACATGGAAAAGGGAAGATCAGAGATCAAAATTCACATAAAATGTTAAGAATATGTGGAATTAAAAAATAAGAAGTGTTGCCAGAGAAAGGCAAGCCTAGAACAACACAAACGACTTTCCAGAAGTAGATTATAGCAGAATCTGCAAGTAGCTGTTGTACTAAGTAAGAACAGGTTTGAAAGGGTGGCTGGATCAATTTTTAAAATATCTTCTCTTGGAGCCAAAGACACAACATTGTGAATGCAATTAACACCACTGAGTTATATATTTGAATGTAGCTAAAAGGTGAAATTTTAGGTTGCATATATGTCACCAGAATAAAAAACAAACATAAGACTGTACAACACAAGCAGTGAACCCTAATGTGAACTATGGACTAAAATTCACAGTATAATTATAATAATAATAGTTCATTAATTGTAACAAAGGTACCACACTAATACAAAGTGATAATAATAAGGAAAACTGGGTGTAAGGAGAACTCTGTGTTTCTGCATGATTTTCTATAAATGTACAACTCCTCTAATAAATTTTAAAAATGGTTTTGGAAAGTGTCAAGCATGAATCTAAAATAAAGACTTTTTTTTTTAAGGTACTGGGACTGGGGAGTGAACGCAGGACCTTGTATGTGGGAGGCTGGTGCTCAACCACAGAGCCACATTGGTTCCTTTGAGTTAGTTTTTTTTGTTTGCTTTCTTTTTGTTTTGTTTTGCTTTTTCTTCCCCTCTAAGAGGCACCAGAAACTGAAACTGGGACCTCTCATGTAGAAGGTAGGTGCTTAACTGCTTGAGCCATATCTGCTCCCTCTTAAATAAAGACATTTTTGAGCAAATGAGAAAATCTGAGTATAGAGTAAGTATTAGATAATATTGAAAAACTATTGTTATTTTAGGTATGGCATTATGGTTATGTTTTCAAAACGTTTAATTCAATCATTAATATAAGCAAGTCTTTAATTTTGAACCAGGGTTGAATGTGGACATTTTTGCCTATTTTTCACTGAAAATAGAGAAGTCAAAAAATTATTAATGCCAATTATTAATTGTTCTTGTCTTCCTCCTTGAATTGGGATTTCCCGAGGTAATATTTAGTGATAGGATTCAATTTTTTTGGCATTTTTAAAAAATGCTGTCTCTAGTATTTAGAAGTCAGAATTATCTAAATACATTAATAACAGTGGTGGAGAAATCAACATATTGAAACTAATAAACTTTGGTACTTGTTTTTTACAGAGTCAAATTAAGTTTTATATAGTTAGAATGAAAACTTATATTTGTCCAATTAAATTGTAGGCATACCATAAAAGCTTCCATTATTCACCAAAATAGGTTTAGAACATTTCATAAAAAAGGAATTGGAGTTTAACATTGAATTCATCCAGAAAAGTTCAATGCTTAGTCCTGGTAATGTTGTTTCTTGAGCTGGGTGCTAGTTACATAGGTACATTGAGTTTGTGAAAAGTCACCAAATTCTATATTTGTGATATGTTCATTTTTCTTATTATAGTATAATTAAATGAAAAAAAAATTTTAAGTCTTTTTCTGTTGAGTTACATACTAGTGCTACAGAGAAATGATATGTTATCTAGGATTTGCTTTAAAACACTAACAGGGGAGGAAGAGTGTAAATGGTGGATGGTAGAGAAGGTGAATGAAAAAGGGTAGAAAATAAATGAAACAAGATTAGCTAAATGTTGATATTGTTCAAATTATGTGATGAGTTCATGGGGATTCATGATACATATTGAAAATGACTATAATTTAAAAATTATTAAAGGGGAGATGTGATTGTTGCTATAGCTGTGTTTGCATGTGAGCAGCTGAAAGAAAGGGGAGACATCTGAG
This sequence comes from Dasypus novemcinctus, assembly GCF_030445035.2. Classification (NCBI taxonomy): domain Eukaryota; kingdom Metazoa; phylum Chordata; class Mammalia; order Cingulata; family Dasypodidae; genus Dasypus; species Dasypus novemcinctus. The sequence goes on from NC_080696.1 coordinate 44,799,279, forward strand.
TGACTGGCATGAGCTGTGTGAGGCTGCTGTCATGGAAAGGGAAGAAATAAATGGGCAAACTATGGCAGCAAAATGTTGCTCCTTACCTGTCTCCACTCAAATGGAGGAACTTGGGGCTAGGAGCTAAAGGCTACAAAAGGGCAGGGAGAGGGGCTTTCTTGCCATTTTGAGGGCAAAAGAGCTGCCAGGAGGTTGCCACAATCAACTATACTCAAAGCAAAATGAAAACGGTGGTCAACACAGTTAAAATTTAAGGGATTGTATCACTGTATATGTGTATGTTATAACTGCAATGCCCCAGGCTATAACAAAAGCATGGGGTAGAGAGAGTGTTTTGAAAGTGATCTTGATGTGTTCCCTTGCCCACTGCCACCATGAGAAGACTGCAACCCAGAGGCCTGCTCAGGGAAGGAGTAATACTGGTCAGTTTCTAAGCACAGACTTGGAGCTCAGAAAGCCCCCCACCCTGGGGCTGTAGAGTAAGTCAAAGCAGAACTTAATCTCTTTCAAGGACTCTGGGCCCATACTTTTTCCTATTCATCCTAAGGCTTTGAGGAAAGAAAAAAGCTTAACTCACTAAGAGATAGGAGGTCCCTAACCCAGAGAAATGCCCTGCTAACAAGGTCACAATGAGTTTTACAAAATAAATAGGTGTAAATGCATTGTTGGTTAAATTTTAACATTATAAGTGCTCTTTGAAATAAATAAAAATGTCTTCACCACCATGTTATTTGCCTTATACAAAGAGCAAAATATAAGCACCTGTCTTCACACTAAAGGATCCAAATGCTTAGAGAAAAGGGGATCAGGTGCTCATGGCCTCTCCATCCCTATGTCCTGTGAACTTCCTTGCTAATCTACTACTGAAAGGCTGCCATCTGTATGAGTATCTTTCAGTTTAGGAATGTAATTTCAACAATGCATCCATTTTATCCAAATTCCAATAGAGTGAAAAAAAATTGGAAGCTACATAGCATTTCTTATAAAAGAATTTTATCAGTAACACTATACTTTCTATTCAACATTTTTAAAACTAAGTAACTCTTTAGTTTCTTTTTGGATAACGTTCTGGTATATGAAAGAATACCAGATTAATAATGAAAAAAACAAAACAAAACAGGATACATGACCACTTTATCAATGCCAGATGACAAGAAACTTGACAAGATACCAAATATGTTGGGCAATGACTTGCTGGGCTGGAATAAAGGCTCTAATTCAATGTGTACGAGAGAGGTGGGCAACCACTTGGAAGCTGGTGAAACAGTGCCACTGTTGTTGTTTTTATTTACCTAAGTGAGGTAAGAGATGAGACCTTGAGTATTGTGTCAAACACCTGCATCAGACAGTGTCTACTGGGGGCTCTGATGGGTATTGCACAACCACCGAAATACTGAGGGATTTGCTGACATGAACAACTTTTCCCAAAAACTGTGCCTTGCTACTCAAAGTGTGATATATACCTGCAGCATTTGATCACCTGGGCAGAGGGAGCCAGTGTAGTTCAGTGGTTGAGCACTGGCTCCCAAATATGAGGTCCCAGGTTCAAACCTCTGGTCCTGGTACCTCAAAAAAAAAAAAAAAAAAAAAAACCAAACAGAAAGGAAAAAAAAAAGGCAGAACTTAGGCTGCTCCCAGATCTATTATTACATTTTAACAAGATAATTTGTATGCACATTACAGTTTGAAAAACATGGGATTAGGGGATTATTGTCTATTTGAAAGGCAGTTTCCACAGAACTCTTCCTTGGGACTCTCCTGGTCCTCAGTTTTACTGATGACTCAAATGAGGATATTCAAACCTCATATCAAACTTTTATCAAACCCCAAGTGACACTAATCTAGAAGGAAAAACTCTTGCAAGAGATCAGGATTGATATGTGAAAAGTAGATCCTATGAAAAGATAGAAACAACAGTAATTTACTGAAGGAAAAAAATGCACACTTGAATGTATTATGGCGAATCTGACCACTTCAGGAGAACTGGCTGCAAATCTGGCCACTCATTCTTATAGCAAACTGTAGCAACAGGCAATGAGCAATGAGGGCCTAGAAGGGAAAAGAATCTGGAGATTCTATTATGAGGAATGGCTTAACCAGAGGGCATTAACCCTGAAGAAAAGGTGACTAAGTGGGGACATAGTGACATAGTGGTAGTCTTCACACATTTGAAGGTCTGTCTCAAGAAGACATTTTATTCATTCTACAAATGTGTTTCAGAGCATTGCCTATGGCTATGTGCCAGGCACTGTGCCAGCAGCTAAGGACACAAAGAGTGCAAACCAGAACTGAGTGCTGATTTTCTGGTTTCCTGCCTAGCGGAGGAAACTTGTCTATTGTTTCAGAGAGCAGAACTAGAACTGACGGAAGGAAAGTGGGAGGATGTGGGCATCATGTAGGGCTAAACAGACAGAAGAGCCCAGGCTCCTAGGGCAGGACAGAATGGGTAAAGGAGGAGTTGGCCATTTTCCAAGAAGTAGCCCAAGGAACTTTCTGGCCAATGCTAATATTCCATATTTGGAGAATAACTAGGGTCAACATCACTAGTCAAAATATAAGATACGTTCCAAAGTACACTACATTCAATTTAACCTCAGAAAAAAGTTTTAAAAACTTACCCACAACCTAAGGTATTAAATTTTGTAGATAAATGATGTCTAATTTCTTAGCAGTATCTTTTTCTGAGAGTTAGTATTAATGTACCTAAATTCAAATTTCAAATGTTAAGCTTATCACTATTTTATTTTGGCCAAGTTACTTTACCTTTTTTTTATATTTTTATTTTTATTTTATTGAAGCATATAATTCACACATGGATATACATAAACACTAAATATATAGTAAAAGTTGTGAACTTATAAAAAATAAACATACATAGCATCACATAGGGGTACCACACATCATCCCACTACTAACACCTTGCATTGTTGTGAAACATTTGATACAAACTATGCAAAAGCATTACCAAAATATTACTAACTGTAGTCCATATCTTAAATTTGGTGTATTTTCCCCACAATGCACCCTATTATTTTTACAGTATATTTTTATTACAGAGACTGTGAACTTAAAAAACAATCATGCACATTTGTATAATTCCCATAATAACACACCTTCAACAACACACCACACTGTAGTGGAATATTTGTTACAGATTATGAGGTAATACCATCAGACTATTACCATGAACCATGGTCCATATATACATTTGGCACACTTTTCCCATGTCCACACCCCACCCCCCCAATATCAATACAGTTCACCTTTGGCATTTGATGCAAGAAAATTATAGTATTGCTGTTAACCACCGTCCACAGGTCACACCAATTATATTTTTCCGATGCTTCTCCACATTTCCACTGCCCTGCAATATTGATGTTCATCCGCTCTAGCTCACAGCAGCACACTCTTCCATCTGAACCATCAACTACAATGCTCATCCACCTCTGAGTTCACTGTGTTATTCAGTTCCTAGATTATTCTCTTGCTTTCTTTCAATTGACATTTACATCCTAGACTACCCTTTTCAGCCACAATCCCATTTATAAACCAGCTGCTATCACTATAATGTGTAACCATCAACTCTATCCATTTCTACACATTTACATTCTGGCTAATTAAAACTTCTCTATACATTAGGCATCAGTAGTCCTTCTCAGCCCTCCTCTTATTTCCTAATGACTTATCCCCTAAGTTTTAAATCTATGAGTTTATTCTTTTTTATTTTTTTAGAGTATTTTTTAATTAAAGTTAATAGATCACAAGGAATGTTACATTAAAAAACATAAAAAACAAGAAACATAAGAGGTTCCCATATAACTCACTCTCCACCCCCCACCACATCATTTTTGTAAATTGTATTTTTTTAAAGATATATACATCAAAAAAAATTACACTAAAAAATATAAGAGGTTCCTGTATACCCTCCACCCCCCACCCCATTCCTCCCACACCAACAACCTCCCTCATCATTGCGGCACACTCATCGCACTCAGTGAACACATTTTGGGGCACTGCTGCTCTACACAGATAATAGTTTACCCTGTAGTTCACACTCTCCCCCAGTACATTCAGTGGGTCATGGCAGGATATATAAGGTCCAGCATCTGACCCTGCAATATCATTAAGGACAACTCAAAATCCCAAAAATGCCCCCACATCACATCTCTTCTACCCTCTCCCTGCCCTCAGCAACTACTGTGGCCACTTTCTCCACCTCCATGCTAAAATTTCTTCTATTACTTATCACAATAGTTTTATAGTAGAATATCAGTAAGTCCATTCTAGTCCAATTTTATTCCTCCACTCTGTGGACCCTGGGATGGCAATGTCCCCTCCACCTCTAGATCAAGAGGGGGCTTAGATTCCACATGGATAATGGATGCAATTCCTCTGCTTACAGTTGTAGGCACTCTAGATTCCCTGGTGTGGTGGTTGACCATCTTTGCCTCCCTGTTAGATGACCTGGGTAAGACCAACAAACCAGAGAGTAGGAGTTGCCACTCTGCTGAGGCTTAGGGCCCAGGTGGCACATGGGCAGTCCAGAGATTCAAGTCTCCAACCCTAGTACCAACCACAGGTTCAGTAAAAGTTAAGAAGAGGCATGTGTAGAAAAGTCACATCTGAGTCCAGCTCCGTCACACTCGGGAGCACAAATTCCAAAGTAGGGCCTTCTGACTACTTTACCTTTTAAAAACAGTCTCTGTTCAAAATGGAAATATCTATACATCAAATACTTCTAAATAAATGAGAAAATGTGTGGGAAGTTTTGTTCATTGTACACATTCAGTAAAGGTGATTATTACCTCCATTATTAGAATGGAACGCCAAGTAAGACAAAATAGGATATATATAAATCACTTTGATAAATGGAAATTTGTTTCTTTCACTTATGTCTGGTCCAATGTTAACCTCTAAATCTTAAATCCTCATAAGAAGCAAACTGACCAACAAATTCTTTAATAAGGGCTTTGGTTTTAGACTAAGGCTCCTGCACTATAATTTTTAAAATCTAAGATTTAATGAAAATCCAAATAAACATTTAAGCAACAACCCTACTAAATGACTCAGTTCAATTGTAATCTTGCTTCCATCAGATTCTCCTAAAGCTACTATACTTAATGTTCTTTGCTATAGCATTAGAGTTGCTCATCCTACTTCTGAGAAATTATCCTAAAGAAATAACAATTCCTTTCCCTCTTTCTGAAAGCATAAAAGAGGAACTAGATGCATGAAGATGCAAATGAACAATGCTTATAAAGAAAAAAAAATTATGTATGCATGCAAACAAGAATAAGAAACAAAGAAAAATTAGAACTTTATTTCCAAGGGTGTTAAGATTCCATTTTTTAAATTAAAATTTCTATTTGCCTGTTGACTGTTCAATAAATACTTTTTCAATAAATGTATCAGTAACCAAAATAATTGGAACTCATAATTATAAGTGTAAGAATTTGAACATTAGCAAGAAATGAAATAACAATGTGAGCAAACAGTTTGATTTTAATGGCTAATTGGTTCTTTGTCCTTTATAAATTTATTTACATTAATAAAATACCAGAAGTAAAAGATAACATGTGTCATGAAAAGTGCTTAACGTTTGTGGAAAGTAAAAAGTTAAAAGGACTTTGTACAGCAGATACCCATGAACTTTGGGTAAAAGCAAAACTAAATTTCTGGATTCTATTTTGCTTTTCACCTTATTTGATCTCACTTAACATCACTCCTGCCAAGTTGGGTTTTTTCCCTTTTTCCCTTTCTCCTCATGTTCACAGATGTGGTAAAAAAAATTTGCAGTGGCTCTGTTACAGCTCTCCTCTGTCCTCCCAGCAATGCCATAAAATGTGGCTTTCTGGAATGGACTGTAGAGAGAATCAGACTTGAGGGATATCTGGCTACTATCTATAGAACTTGAGGGATGAAGGGAATGATGATAGCTGTTTTCAAGTACTTGAGGGTTGTATACGTTATATATGATGGGAAAGACTCTCTAAGTAAGCCTAATGGGTCAATAGTCCAAGGACGTAGATGGTAGTTCCCTGTGAGGAAGAATGTTCTTGGGCCAACTGAGAGGCCCCTTGCATGAGAAGGGAGTATGCATCTCACTGGTGGCCAGACTGGAAAACCTTATGATTATTTCCTCTCTGAGAGTCTAGGATGCTAATGTCTTATCTGGGCACCAGAAAGAAACCTAAGTGGGAATCAACAGAGTGCAGGTTGTGAGTGGCAGCATTTCTCACCCTACAACAATAAACCCTTGAGAGAAATGCGGGCTCAATTTTAGTCCACCAATATACATACTTAGGTAGGCTTATTCCATTTCAGAAGTGTCTATAGTTGAAATTAAGTAAATAAAAACAGTCTCCATCAGAGGGGCTGTAGCTCAGTGGTTTGAGTACTTGCTTCCCATGTACAAAGTCCCAGGTTCAATCCCCAGTACCTCCTAAAAAAACAAACAAAAAACAATCCCCATCATGTTTTTCCTATTAAAAAAAATGCAAAACAAAACAAAACCATAATCAGCTCTACACTGGCTCAAAAATGTACAAGTATAACTTGTAGCACTATTCTGAGTAATGATGCTAAAAGCCATCTTTGCTTTTTGCTCTGTTAGGCTCAGAAAACTAAACATTGAAAAAATCAAGGATTCTAAAAATTGCAGCCACTGTGAAGAAAGTGATTCAATGTTTTATTTTCTTTGTTCCACCGGCCAAAAAAGATAAAGTAGGTTTGGAACTGAGAGAAAGACAAAAAGACAATTCAAAAAGTAGAAAAAGACATTTGACAGACAAGCATGAGGGATAGTGACATTAACCCTCAGAACGTCACTGACATTCCAGAAACATGGCTTGTACACCTAAGTATATAATACACTGTCTCTACCCAGCTCTTCTTTTTCATTTATCACAATGAGCTGGTAAGCAGGAGGAAAGGCAGGAGTTCATCTTTCATTCAGCCTTTTTGCTGCCTTTATAGCTATTACCACTCAGCACAGGAGAACGTTATTGCTTATTGCTATGGAGGCAACTCTAATGTCAAACCCAGAACTGTGGAATCACAAAATACAAGACGTTGTGTAGCAGGTTCTGGGGTGGGGGTAAGGGAGTGGATAACCAAATTACCAGGAAAGAAATGCAGGACTTTGGAAGCTCATCTCAAGCAATTCAGATTCTTAAGCCATTATTTTTTTTCCTTTTACAAGATGGAAATAATTACTGATTCTTTCAAGTTAAATTAATTCCTTCTGTTCACAGAAGATATTATACCAGAATTCATGGCCTTCAGACCCAGTGATAAATGAATGCTCCAGAAAAGGACTTACAATCAGGTATAGATATGTTCATTATGAAGTGTGGCTTTCACTGACCTGTAGAAAACAATCTTTGTCCTAGATCACAGGGTGTGTTATTGTAACTCTACCCTTCAAGCACTACTCGACTGGGGAGAGAAATAATAAACAGGGTGCTATCATAAAAGTATGTATTTTATGTACCAGGATAAATGGAAAAGGACAAGGAGACACTTAACCCAGCCTGAGATGTGAAGGAAGCATTCCTAGAGGAGGAGGCACCTGGCATGAGACAGAAAATACAAGTAGGTATTGGCCTGATGAAAGTGTGTGTGTGTGCATTCTATGTAGAGGGGGCACAGAAGAGACCCAGAAAGACCGAGGTCAGAAGCCTAAGGAACACTAGCATTTCAGGGTTGGCCTGAGGACTTGGGGACCACAAAGGGGCCAATGGATGAGGGGCCAGATACAGAGAAGGGCCAAGGGGGAGATGTAAGTCAAGTCAGGCTAGGGCTAAAGGACTGGATTTAGCTGACCACAAAGAGCCTTGGGTGACCTTTGCCAGAGCAGTTTCAGGGAAGTGGTGGAGACAGAGGCCAGAGAATAGAGGGTTAGTTTGCAGGAGATGAGGAAGCAGAGGCCATGGATAAGGCTTCTTGCAGGAAGCTTGGCTATGAACAGAGGAAAGCTAACATGAAAACACAGAAATCAAATTTTATTATTTAGCCTGAACCTCTGTTCTAATTTTCAGACTCTCATCTCCTCTTGAATTTCCTTTTTCCCATCACCCACTACATTCATTTTACACACTCATCTCCCTTCCACCCATTCTCCATACAAGAGCCAGGGTGATATTTTTTAACTATATATTAGACCATCTTAACCCCACTCAAAATGTACAATGGTTACCCACTGCCCTTAGAGTAAAATCTTAACTCTTTGCATGGCTTGTAAATTCTGGTGTAACCTGGATCCTGCTTGCCTCCCCAGCATGTTCTCGAGCATCTCTCCCTCCTACTTGCCATATACCAATCTGGCTCCTTTCAGTCCTCAAAACCCTCTAAGCATGTTCCTGCCTTAGGATCTTGGTCAGGCCATTCCCTCTCCTGGAATGCTCCTTTCCTGCCCACCTTCCTCCAAGAGAGGCAGCCAAAGGGCAAATCACCTACAAAGGAACAGCTATCACAGAGGTCATCCTCCACCCTATGCCCAGCTCTTTCAGAGTCCAGATTTGCCAGTCCTCCAAGTGGGATATTTCCTGGCTTTCACCATCAGGAGCTTTCACATAAAACACAAAACAGAAACAAAAACAAAAACCCAGGTCCTAGCTCATTTCTCTGCTGCTTATTAGTTGTATGCCCTTTGTCAAGGCACAACCCATCAGTTTTCACATCTTTAAAAAGGTAAACAGTGCCTGCATCCCCAACTGTTAGGAAGTCCAGTTCAGAAAGTGTGTAAACACTACGGTTCTCTACCACATATTCCTTGACCCAGTAGCCTCTCTCCCATCTTTGCAGTACTCTAATTCACCAGGAACCAGTCCTAGGCACCCTGGACTTCTCCAACCTCTGTACATAGAGGCAGGAGGTGCAGTCTCTCTGTCCTAGGGCTGAACAGGTGCTGCCTTGCTCCTCTCAGGGCCCCTTCCATCATCCTGTACAAACAAATAACCCCCCCCCAACACTCAAAATTCATCACCCAGTAAATACTTCTTCTTCATAATCTTTTCTTTGGCATTAGTCACCAGCTTCCATCCTGAAAGAGCCTTCTCTTCCTTCTGGGAACCCACAACACTGGGTGTTGGCCACTGGAAGGCCTCTCTGACAGCAGTGAGCTTGCTCTATGGAGAAGCAAATAAAGTGAATGGCATCTACTGAGGGGCAGGGGCCAGGCACTTCCATACAGGCTCCCATTAGAGTCCTCACAACAGCCCTTGAGGACTCCTGTTTTTATAGATGAGGAACTGAAACTCAGAGAGGCAGATATGCCATAAGTCACACAACCAAATATGTGGTAGGGCTGAGGATCACAACCAGGTTAAAAACAAGAAAACAACAAAAACAAGGTTGACTCCCAACCCCTTTGAGTCCTCAGCACAGGACACATCTCCAAGCATGTACTAGGGTCTCACTGATGATTTTCAACTGAGAACTCTCTGCACCAAGAGTGATTTTTTTAACTGAAGAAATTATCCTACATACCTATATCTAAAGCCTCCCATAAAGAAACACCTCTATATTTACTTTACAGGTAAAAGGAATCTGAGGAACAAATTCATGTCTTAGGAATGTGCATAACTACAATATACAATAGACAGATATTTAACTTTTCTCATGGCCAAATAGCGGAAATTTGTTGGCTCAAGAGAGCCAAATTTATATGTATGAAAAATAGCTTTATAAGTATGAAAAATAGCATCAAAGCTGTTTTTCATACATATGAAGAGATTATAGCAAAACTTCAAATCTCCACATCCAGTTGGTCATCTCACACAATGAACTATCAAGAAACATGCTAGGGAAACGGACTTGGCCCAGTGGTTAGGGCGTCCGTCTACCACATGGGAGGTCTGAGGTTCAAACCCCAGGCCTCCTTGACCCGTGTGGAGCTGGCCCATGCGCAGTGCTGATGCGCACAAGGAGTGCCATGCCATGCAGAGGTGTCCCCCGTGTAGAGGAGCCCCACGCGCAAGGAGTGCATCCCATAAGAAGAGCCGCCCAGTGTGTAAGAGAAAGCAGCCTGCCCAGGAATGGCGCCGCCCACACTTCCCGTGCCGCTGACGACAACAGAAGTGGACAAAGAAACAAGACGCAACAAATAGACACAGAGAACAGACAACCGGGGGGGGGGGATTAAATAAATAAATCTTAAAAAAAAAAAGAAGAAACATGCTAAAACAACCAATCCTTTTCACACTCTTCCAAACAATAGAAGAGGAGATATAAATTCATAACTCGGGGAACAGATGTAGCTCAAGCATCTGCTTCCCACATGGGAGGTCCCAGGTTCAGTTCCCATGCCTCCTAAAAAGAACAAAAAAACAAACAAACAACAAGCAAGCAAATGAAAACACCAACTCAGGGGAACTGATGTGACTCTGTGGCTGAGCACTGGCTTCCCACATACAAGGTCCTGGGTTCAATCCCTAGACCTGCAACCATCTGAAAAAAAAATCATAACTCATTCTATGATGCCAACATTACTGTGGTAGTTTGAGATTATTTCATGAATCCCAAAAAGAAAAAGATTATGAATGAAAACTAATCTATTCCTCTGGGTGTTGACACCCTTTGACGGCATTAAATTCAGTTGAGGGATCTTTGATTAGATTACCTATTAAGATTGCTTGAGGGCTTTTGGTTAACTATATCAGTAAAGTGTGCCTCGGGTTGAGTCCCTACCCCTTTACTGGGTCTTATATAAAAGGACTCACACAGGAGATAGACACAAGGAGAGCAGAAGAGCGAGTTCTGACATTTCTGATCCTACCATGTGACAGAAAGGAAAAGGCTCAAACAGCTGATGCCTTGGGGAGAGATGAGCCACTTGCCTGATAGCTTACAGCTGAAATTGGGAAGGGAGTAGAATAGCCAAGACTGATTCAGGAGACCTGGGAAGAAACAAGTCCTATGTCAGAAGAGAAAGGACTATAGGATCACCTAAGCACAAAGCCTCAAGAAGCTAAGCCCACAGACCTCAAAAGGAAAGGGTGGCTCTGGAGGGAAAGGAGAAATCTGGGCAGATATCGGCAGCCATCTTGCTTTACCATGAGGCAACATGCCAGGATCAACAGTAGCTGACTTTGGTGAGAAGGCATCTCTGATGTTGCCTTGGTATGAACTTTTCATGGCCCTGGAACTGTAAGTTTTTACCCCAAACAATCCTCTTTATAAAAGTCAACAGATTTCTGGTAATTTGGATTGGCAGCCTTTTGGCAGACTAATACAATTACCCTGATGCCAAAGCCAAATAAAAATAGCATAAGAAAAGAAAATTATAAACCAATATTCCTTAGGAATATATATATGCAAAAATCCTCAACAAAATACTGGCAAACCAAAATTCAACAGTATATTAAAATGATTATACACCATGACCAGGAGGGATATTCCATGAATGCAAGGATGGATCAACATAAGAAAATAAATATAATATACCATATTAATAGAATGAAAGAAAAAAAATTGCATGATTATCTCAATAGATGTAGAAAAGGCATTTGACAAAATCCAACATCCTTTCATGATAGAAAAGTAGGAATAAAAGGGAACTTTCTCAACATGATAAAGGGCATTTATAATAAACTCACTGTAAATATCATACTCAATGGTGAAAGTCTGAAAGCTTTCCCCTTTAAGATCAGGAACAAGATAAGGACACCTGCTGTCATCATTGTTATACAACATTGTACTGGAAGTTCTAGCCAGAGCAATCAGGTAAGAGAAAGAAATAAAAGGCATCCAGATTAGAAAGGAAAGAGTTAAATTATCCCTACTTACAGATGACCTGATCCTATATATATAAAATCCCTAAGAATCCATAAGAAAGCTACCAGAACTAATAAATGAATCCAGCAAAGTATCAGGATACAAGATAAACATGCAGAAGTCAATTGGGTTGCTGTACACCAGTAGTGAACAATCTGCAAAGGAAATCAAGAAAACAATTCCATTTACAATAGCATCTAAAATAATAAAATACCTAGGAGTAAACTTAACCAAAGAGTTGAAAGATTTATACACTGAAAACTATAAAACATTGCTGAAAGAAAGACCTGAATAAATGGAAAGACATCCCATATTCATGGATTGGAAGACATAATATTGTTAAGATATCAATTCTACTTAAAGCAATATACAATTCAATGCATTCCCTATTAAAATTCCAGCAGCTTTTTTTTTTTACAAAAATGGAAAAGCTCATCTTTAAATTCATATGGAATTGCAAGGGGGTCTGAATAGCCAAAACAATCCTTAAAAAGAACAAAGTTGGAATACTCTCACTTTCTGATTTCAAAATTTACCACAAGGCTACATTAATTAAAACAGTGTGGTACTGGCATAAGAATAGACATAGAGACCAATGGAATAAAATTGAGAATCCAGAGTTAAATCCACACATCTATGGCCAGTTGATTTTTGACAAGGGTATCAAGCCCATTCAAAAGGGGAAAGAATAGTCTCTTCAACATATAGTGCTGAGACAAATGGAAATCCACATTAAAAAAAAAAAAAAAAGAATGTGGACCCCTACCTCTTACCATATAAAATCCCCAGTCAGATTGAAAATGAAGATCATTTTGAAAAGGAAATCAAAGGGTCTCTTCATCAGAATAGGCTTTTTTCATTAGAATCCTCAGCAAAGAATTTTAAGCCCATGAAGGTAGAATAAAAGGCCAAATCTGTTACTCCTTCTGAAGGTCCAGGAAACAAATCTTGATTCAAAATGATGACAGTGGTACCTGTTCTGCTTAATGGCTGATTGAGAAAAGCAGAAGAGAAAAAGGAAAAAAAAAGAAAACAAACTTACTTTCTCCTGGAAATATTAAGCTACCATAGAAACAGACTGTTTTCTCCCATTTTAGACCTCAGAAGAATGGCTCCCCTGCGAGTTAAGTCATCAGCAGTTTTGTTCAGCAGTTTTGTTAAAGAAATCATGCATACTGTCATGGGAACCCAGTCTCAGTCTGATTTACAGTCATCTTTCTTGGGCAGGCAGTACTTGAACCTAAGAGTTCAACGTGTCTGACTGCTTTGTGTGAAACATCCAACCCTCTTCAATTTTCACTTACATATTGATATAACACACTGATATTTAATCATTCAAAATTACTTCAAGTACCTTTCTTGCTAAGTCTGATGGGGGATACGAATTAAACAGGTATGAAGGAATCTTCCCCAATAATATTACAGTCCAGTCAGAGAAACAATACATTCATTTAACACATAGCCAACAATTCTAGGCAACATTTGAATACTAAACAACCAGCACAGAAATGTACTATATAGAGTTTAGGAAGATGGGATTATGGTAAATTGGGAAGTACAGGCAGAGAGGATTTCAGAGCAAGGTGTGACTGAGCTGAGCCTTAGTGAAGGGACAGTGTAGCAAAGACTAACTAGCTTCACTAAACCAGTGTTCCCTTCCTCCTGGTCACATAGGATGACTATCTTTCCCAGGCTTCTTTGCAGCTAGGTGGGGTCCTGAAACTGAGTTCTGGTCCACGGAAATGGATAGAAGTGATATATGCCATGTCTGGCCCTGGTGGGAAAAGCCTCCCAGACACTCATTCAGAATCTCTTCTCTCCCCTGCTGGCTAGATGTCAGGCCCAGGACAACCTGGGAAATAAGGGTTTGAGATGGCAGAGCATCCACCAGTCTGAGCTCCCCACAGCTGATTAGATTTTAAACAAGAACCAAAATGTCTACTATTAAGCCTCTGAGGTTTCAGCAGAGTATATCTATTAAAGCAGCTAGACCATCTCTACACAATATAAGCTGAATTTAGATAGCTGGAGAGAGAAGTCGGACTCTAGTGGTAAAGAAGAAAGTTTACGCAAAAGCCCAGAGTAGGATTACTCATGGCCTTTTTTTTTTAAAGATTTATTATTTATTTATTCCCCCCCCCCCAAATTGTCTGCTCTCTGTGTCCATTCGCTGTGTGCTCTTCTGTGACCACTTCTATCCTTATTAGCTGTACCAGGAATCTGTATCTTTTTGTTGCGTCATCTTGTTGTGTCAGCTCTCCGTGTGTGCGGTGCCATTCCTGGGCAGGCTGCACTTTCTTTCGCGCTGGGCGGCTCTCCTTACGGGGGGGCACTCCTTGCACGTGGGCCTTCCCTACGCGGGGGACACCCCTGTGTGGCATGGCACTCCTTGTGCACATCAGCACTGTGCATGGGCCAGCTCCACACAGGTGAAGGAGGCCCAGGGTTTGAACTGCAGACCTCCCATGTGGTAGGAGGATGCCCTATCCATTTGGTCAAGTCCGCTTCTTTAATATGTGGCCTTTTAATATTACCTCCATTTATATACTACTTATCATTTCAAAGTACTTTAAAATTTGACACAACCATCATAATTTTCTTATTGTTATTATTATTAACAGTTTACAAATGAAGAAATAACTCAGAGACATTAAGGTAAAACTTGTCCAAGGTCCCATAGCTAGTAAAAGGAGCAGCAAAACTAGACCATAGGACTTCTGAGTCATAGTTCAATGGCATTTTCACTACAGCATCCAGTCTCTCAAAGCCTCATCCTAGAGCTGCAGCAGAGATACTCCTGGCTTAAGTATAAGGGTGCTGGAGTGAAACAAGAGGATAGGTTGCCTGGCAGAGTCATTTAAAGGCAGATTGTGGGGGACTTTATAAACGTCAGAATATGGAGTCTAACTTTTATTCAATAGACAATGGAGAGCAATAATCAGCTCCCACTTCCAAGACTCACAGCAGTAATTTTTTATCTTCACCTCCGTCTTCAAAGACTCTAATGTACCATCTCCTCTTAGCTGTCAGTGGGTATCAGTGTCCACTTCACAGAGAAAATACAAGCTTTTACATAGACAATACTTCTAGTCCTCAACCTTTTATAAACTAATCTGTATCCCCAATAGCCTTTCCTCTTTTGATACCATCAAGTAGAAGAGGCATCCCTCCCCTAGCAATACCACTGACCATCAATGTTACTGATCATATCCTCCCTCCATGGAGGAAACCCTGCTCCATCATTTATCATTTCTCTCTCTTGAATTTCTGCCTTCTCCCTTTCTTATGGTTCCTTCCCTTCAGCCTGTGAACTGAACATGCTGAAGTCCCTCTGATGCTAAAATCATCCTTTCCTCAGGACTTCACACCCACTTCTCACCATCACCTTTAAAGAGTATCAGTAAATTGTGTTCACCTCCACTTCATCACTGCAGATTGACTGTTTTACCCACTATAATCTGGTTTATGCCTCCATCATGACACTGAAACAGTCTCCTCCGATGATACCTCCTAGCAGTCAAATTCAATGGACATTTTCCAATATTTCTCTTACTTGACCTCTTCTGGCTTCTAACATTGCTGGCACTCCCCTTCTTCTCGAAATTCTCTCCTGCCTTGATTTCCATGACCCCTCACTCTCCTGATCTTCCTCCTGTCTACTCCTTGGATTCCATTATAGGTGCCTCTTCCTCCACCTCCCCTCAAATGTTGGTGTTTTCTAGGTTCCATCCTTATAACCTCCCCTTACCTTACATACTCTTCTCTCCTTGTTTAAAATCATCCACAAACATAGCTTTAACTATATATATAACTATACACTGGTGACTTCCAAAGTTCTGTATCTCTGATCCAGACCACTTGTGTGAGCGCTCCAGAACCTGGTTACATTTACCTGCTGGTATCTTCACATGGATTCCATGGGCACTTCAAACTCAACATGGTCAAAACCATGCTCAGGGGAGAAGATGTGGCTCAAGAGAAGATGTGGCTCAAGAGGTTGAGCACCTGCCTCCCAGATGGAAGGTCCCCAGTTTAGTCCCCAGTGTCTCCTAAAAACAAAAATGAACAGCAAGCAAACCAAAAAAAAAAAAAAAAAAACCAATTCAGGGTAGCTGAAGGGCTCAGTGGTTGAGCAACAGCTTCCCACATATGAGATCCTGGGTTCAATCCTTAGGCCTGGTCCCTCAAAAAAACAAACAAAACTCACACTCAATGCTTGTTCCTTCTTTTTCTGCATTGATAATGAAAGCAAACATTTACTGAGTACCAATGATGTTGTCAGACACTACAAACACATGATCACATTTAATCAACGTTAACATCCTTGTGAAGTAGATATTATCATCATTCCATTCATTTCACTGATAAGGAAAGTGAGGCAAAGAAAGATTAAGTAACTTGCCCAAGTCAAGAGCTGGGATTTGAACCCTGGTTATCTGATTTTAAAACTTATGCTCTTAATCTCTCAACTATATGGCTTCCGCATCTGAGAAAATGACACAACCCTCCCCAAGCCAGACAAGGCAGAAAAGGGAATGTCATCCTACTCTCCTGACAATCCTTCATTCCATAAACTTAACTGGTCCCCTTCCCTTGTTGAGTCCACCTCTAGTGCTATCCTCTTGCTCTCCATTGTCATTTATCACTGCTCCCTTCCTGGCCCTGTTTGTGTTTCCCTGTGATTTTAACTGTAGCCCAACTAGTCTTCTTTCTCTATTCTTTCCTCTTCCAATCAAAATTCCTTACTGCTGACAAAGTGATTTTTTTAAGGGAATTGTTGTGGGGTTTTTTGTTGTTAAATGTAATAATAATATTGTAGTTATACAGAAAAAATGTTCTTAGTCATCACACTAAAGTATATATGGGTAAATAACATGAGGTTTGAAATTTGCTTTAAAGGCTTCAGCCAAAATTGATTAATTAATTAAACTAGGAGGATAGCTAAACAAGATTGGAAAAAGGTTACTAACTGTTGGGAAACGGATGTGGCTCAACCAATTGGGCTCCTGTCTACCATATAGGAAGTCCAGGATTTGATGCCCAGAGCCTCCTGGTGAGGGTGAGCTGGCCCACGCAGAGTGCCGGTCCATGCAGGAATGCCGCCCCATGTGAGAATGCCACCCAGCACAGGAAAGCTTCCCCACACAGGAGTACCAACCAAAGTGGAGAGCTGGCACAGCAAGATGATGCAACAAGAGACACAGAGGAGAGAAAATCAGAAGACATAGCAGAACAGGGAGTTGAGGTGGCGCAAGATAGTAATTGCCTCTCTTCCTCTCCAGAAGGTCCCGGGATTGGTTCCCGGAGCCACCTAATGAGAACACAAGCAGACACAGAAGACACAGTGAATGGACACAAGGCAAAGGGAATGGTGGGGAATGGGGTGGGGGGGCGGGGAGGGTGGGATTGTAGAAGTAAATAAAATAAATCTTAAAAAAAAATGTCACTAACTGTTGAAGCTGGGTGATGAGGGCATGGGGATTAATTATACTATTCTTATTGTGGATATGTTTGAAAATTCCATAATAAAATATTTCATAAAATTCTTCAAACACCTTTCATTACAGTCTCTGATAAATATTAAGTGAAAATAACAAGGTAGGGAACAGTGTGCAAGGTATGACAGCATTTGTGTAAAATTAGAGGGAAACAATATACACATATGAAGTATTTCTTGACCTTGTCCTAGAGCTCTGCTATTTAAGCTACAATCCATAGAACAGCGTCCATGAACTATTTACTACCAGTCTGTGATGAGATAGTACAGAAACTTTCAACACAGTTTGACATCCCCATGATGTTCAAGCATGTGATGATTAAACTCTAATCACTTGATGGTGTATCAGTCAGTTCTGGTGTCAAATTCATGTAGTGAGTCGCACAAGCTACGAACAAGTAATGCACAATCAGACCACACACTGGTCATGGGCAAGAAATTTTTAAAAATTAACTGGTCCTTCACCACAGATAGTTTGAGAAGCCCTGGCCTACAATATTTATGAAGGGACACCCAAGAAACTAGTAATATTATTACCTCAAGGGAGGAAAACTGGATGGCTATGGGCAAAGAATGGAAAAAAGAAGCTTCACGTTGTACTCTTTTTTGTACCTTTTGAATTTCAAGCCTTGCCAATTTATTACCTATTCAAACAATAAAAGTAAGATTAGGATTCAGTTAAACATCAATTTCTGTGGAACACTTTCCTTGGTCCTCCAGGCCAGGCTGAGCACCTTCTTAGTGTACCCCATGGCTCTATCAAAGTCTCAGCTTGAATAGTTCATCTACCACTTGAACAGGCACCCTTGGAGGCAAGGCTTGGTTCCCCCACCTCTGTATCTCCAGTACCCTGCACAGTGCATGACAGAAGTATCAACAATAGGAGATTAATAAATGTTGATCCCTGCCACATTTGTAAAAAGTGAGACGCTATTAAATGAGAATGGGATGAGAGGATGTGGAAGACACTGAATTGTGATGAAGAAGAATCAGGAAACTCAAGGGTTGTTACAAATCATGACCTTCTGTGGCATTTATTTGTCAGACTTATCTGACCACTACATCTATGAACTAAGGAGGACCATCACACAAAAAGAAACACATTCATTCCAACACTTTATTTGAAAGGCTCAAGAACTCCACAAGGTCAGCATGAAAATATAATCAGTCACATTTTATGAATAAACTGATGCTCAGAAAGATTAAGAGAATTGTCTAGAATGCTACAGAAAACATCTAAAATTACAGATCTTAATTCTTCTGTGATATGCAGGTAAAAACAACAGAAGGTCAGAACCAAAAAGGAACTGTTCTAGAAAAAACAAAAGATGTCTTCTATTACCAAAGAACAATTTTATTTATTTAT
The DNA here is from genome assembly GCF_030445035.2 of Dasypus novemcinctus. NCBI lineage: Eukaryota > Metazoa > Chordata > Mammalia > Cingulata > Dasypodidae > Dasypus > Dasypus novemcinctus. Next base: position 44,817,917 of record NC_080696.1, read on the forward strand.
GATTATTGCTCTGATTACTTTTTGCTCTACTGCATTACACTATCACAGTATTATTAGATTATTAACATTATCATCTCATTATAGTAATATATTTCTGGTTCTATGGTAAATATCTAAAGCATTGTCTTCTGAAATTATTCCAGTATGTATCGAATACACAGTTCTTTAAGATGATTGAGTAGCTTATATTAACCCAAGGCAAAGATGATAGCTGGTTTCATTTCCTATTAATTAACACTAGAATTAGTGAAATATAATAATTAGTCCAAGTATTGCATTTTCTATAGCCACTTTCCATTAGCCATTCTTGTTAAAAATGGCAGGGACTGATAATGATATTTGCATAGCACTTGACCTTTTCAAAGTTCTTTTCTATGTAGTCTCATTTTAAGTATTATAAAAATCTTAAAAACCTGGCAAATCATTTTTATTCCATTTGTCAGAAAAGAGAAGCAACACCTAAAATCATGAAACTGATTAAAGAACTAGACACCAGGCCTTCCAGCCCCCAGGCCAACAGTCATTCCATAAAGATAACAAGGCTTCCAGGCCATGGATCTACCAGATTGTAATTGTCATGTCAAATCTGCTCCCCACTGGTATCTAGCATGGTACCTGACATATGGTAGGCACACAATATATATATATTACTTGGTGAATGACTGAATTCATTTTCTTAGACTTGCTTAAGTCAACTGTATGGGAAAATAGGGCATATGACATTGCCAAATATCTCAGTTTTTTAAATGCTATTGGCATTTTCAGGAATAAGCAAAAAGGAAATGATATCTCTTCAAAATTGTATATGTTGAATCCCAAGAGAATTCAACCCAGAATTCTGGGTCCAGAATTCCATTTCAACACAAAAGGTAGCATAGATATGATTTTCAGTCGACTTCATGGGGTAGGTAAAGGAGTGACATGGGAAAGGAAAAACTGATGGCAAGGTCTCAGGCATAACAATGGCCACTTCAAGGCTGGTCCAGCTGTGGCTAATATACCATGGCAAGAAATAGGCTTGCCAAAGGAGTGAAGACTCACCCAGAGGGACACTTGTTCATAAAACAATCCATTCTAGAGCAGGAAGACATAGCTTCGAGGCAGACTGCCAAGAACAAGGCGCAGAGCGGCCTGGAGCAAGAAAAGCCATGCTGGGCATGGCTTCAGAGCCTGATTATATAGCCCTTTGTGCTTAGCCACTCTAGAGCAAGAGAAAATGAGGAGGAGCTGGCCTCCGTCAGTTTAACACAGCCCCATCCCACAGGGCTCTCCCGTCCGCATTGCCAAGGACCCAACTGCTTCCCTTACATCCCTGAGAAACCTACTGAGAAATGAGATTGTGGGGATCCAAGAGGCCTTCTAACCTGGCAGACTTCCCTATGAAGTCTTCACCAATCTTCCTTAGAGCTCTACATTCCCCTAATTCCTAAACTATATATCCAAGTATATATATTTCATCCTTATTCTGGTTTTCTGTTTACCATCACAGTACTATATTTCTAATTCTTCTGAGACTTGAAATATCCATTATGATTCCAAGATCATTTTCAGCTATGCTTCTATAAAAGCTCTTCTCCACCATATATTCCTTAATATTTCATATATTAATTACAGATACAAATAAATTATCCAAAATAATTAAGAAATTAGGTATTCTGGATGAATGAGTCATTTAGATAACTGAAGGCTGATTCATTAAGAACTAAAACATTTCTGCAGTCTTGTAAAATAAATGAGGTCTTGGTAAACAAAGAATAACAAATAATATTTAATAGTTTAAAATTTACTCCACCCATTACTAGAAATAACCTTTCGTCTGTGTTGCTACATTTTGTATATAACTCCTTCTCCTTGAGTTAGAGATTGAAATGCACCTTCTCTAACTTTTTTTTAGATAAGTTCCTTGAGGCCAAGGACCGCACAGTGCCTAATACCTAGCAAGTATTCAAACACTTCACAAATTGAATACTCTTAGTGATTCATACAACATGAAGAGCACCATAATACAGCAGAACCTTCAAGGATTCTTAAGCTCCTTTCATAGGGTAGAAAAGTGTAATATTACAGGACAAGTTACTAATCATTAAACACTCACTGACCTCCATTCTTATTCCTCAGCTTTAGAAGAAAATGTTTTTCTAAAAGGAAAAATACTCTGAATTTCTATTTTTTTCTAAAATAGAATCACTTTTTAAAAATCTCAACTTGTAATCTGAAAGTTCTGGTTTTAGTGGTAGGCTAAACCTCCGTGGCCACATTTTCTAGGTCACAAGATGTGCATTCAACTACCTTCTGCATTTCACCAAGGAAAGGAGAGAACTATATGGAAGGATTTGGTAAGTGACAGGAATGCAACTGAGATGGTCTGCCAGTATTTGGTACCCAGCTCACCAGTTTGAAAGCTAGGCTTCTCAGTCCCCATAGTGCTATGAAGAAATAAGAAATGGAACACATGATAGAGCAAATCAAGTTTTAGGCTCAAAGTCCAGAGCAGCCACTTCTAACAGGGCTGGTAGCATTCTCTACCTAAAGTTTTAGTTTGGGTATGACAAACCAGGTTATAAGTTTAGTTTTAAGTACTCCAACCACTGCAATGCAAACTCAATACCTCCTTTAGTGGCAATAGAGGCTTCTAAGTGGTCAGCCAAGGAATGATTCATGAATGGCTAACTCCAGGTTCCCTCCCCAACAACTATTCTTTTGCAAGATTCCTCTTCCTAATCATGGAAAGAAAGGAGACTTTTTCTTTCCTAGGGAAAATGGGGTAGTAGGGTTGCTGGCATCATTATATTAAATATCTAATCATGTTCACAGCCCCATGGGGATAATACTTTCCCTTGAATTTGGCTTGTCATTGAGTAAATCTTTTTTTATCCAGTATCTTCAAAAACAGAATTGGGTCTCATATGTTAATTTTACAGATAGCCGAAGCACTAAAACACGCTCATTTAAGATGGAAAGCTTTCTAAATTGTTTTACTTCTTTCTTGGCCTTTCTAAACAAATCAAAACATAATCTGACCCATTCCTATTGAACAGGATAATAATAATGATCAATAACTGTATTCAGAAACCAGAGGCAAACAGGACTGTTTTCCTCTACAATGACTGTCCCCAGCTGCTATATATTTTTTATTATTTTGTATAGCTTTTCTGTTTTTCTCATTACCAGCTATTCCTTCTTGCTATTATCAGTGTGTTTGCTTCCACAGAGCATTCCATTAATTCACTACTTCTGATATGCAATGGACCTGGAAAGCCAAGATTCATGGGCTAAGGCTCACTCCCATCAGTCTCACCTGCCTCAGACACTACATTCTTTTTTTTTTTTGTCTTTATTTTTTTAATATTACATTTAAAAAATATTAGGTACCCATATACCCCCCACCCTCTTCACCCCACTCCTCCCCCCATAGCAACAATCTCCTCCATCATCATGAGACATTCATTGGATTTGGTGAATACATCTCAGAGCACCGCTGCACCTCATGGTCAATGGTCCACATCATAGCCCACACTCTCCCACATTCCATCCAGTGGACCATGGGAGGACATACAATGTCCGGTAACTGTCCCTGCAGCATCACCCAGGACAACTCCGAGTTCCGAAAACGCCTCCACATCTCATCTCTTCCTCCCATTCCCCACACCCAGCAGCCACCATGGCCACTTTCTCCACACCAAAGCCACATTTTCTTCAATCACTAATCACAATAGTTCATGAATAGAATATCAGTAAGTCCACTCTCATCCATATTCTATTCCTCCATCCTGTGGACCTTGGAATGGTTGTGTCCCTCCACATCTATATCAAGAGGGGACTTAGATTCCACATGGATGCTGGATGCAATCCTCCTGCTTTCAGTTGTAGGCACTCTTGGCTCCATGGTGTGGTGGTTGACCTTCTTCAACTCCATGTTAGCTGAGTGGGGTAAGTCCAACAAACCAGAGTGTAGGAGCTGAAGTCTGTTGAGGCTCAGGGCCTGGCTATCATATGGTCAGTCCAGAGATTCAGATCCCCTGGGTATATAGTAAACCCCAGCACCAACTACAGTTCTGGTAATAGTAACAGGAGAGGCTTGTGAAAAAAGATCACATCTAAGTCCAGCTCCATCACACAGAAACACAAACTCCAAAGAAGGGTCAACTGACATGGCACTGAACTCCATCTGCCATGACCATAGAACCTGTGGGTCTCTGTAGCCCTCAGAAGAACCAATACCTGGGGTTGTATCTACTTTATCTGTCTCTGGGACTCTGCTGAGGTATGCATAAGGGTAACCCCTCTGATAACCTCCCGGCTCTTTTTGGAGACTCATAGCCATATAAACTCACTTGTCCTTTCCATTTCCCCCTTGATTCGAGACCCTACATTATTAACCACTACAACCACATTTCCCAAACTTGCCTAATTATAAAGGTGAAGATAAAAATATATATTCTCAGTCTCTTTCCCTAGAGATTCTAATTCAGTGGGTCTGGGAAGGAGGCCTGGAATTTTATATTTTTAACATATTTGTCACCCTAGGTGACTTTAATGACCAAGCAAGTTTAGAAAAAATACTACATGCCACCGGTTGCTGCCCACTTGAATTGGAATTCCTTGAAAAGCATAATTAACCTGGGCCAAGGATGACTCCTTCCGGAGGGACCTTGCAACCAATAAATCTTCCAGGTCACTGCTGTTCTACCTCCCTCCAGCAAAATCCTGATCCTTGGAGGCCTTTGCAGGCTGGTCATAATACCTCTCCTCTTGCCAGTATCTAACCAGCCCCAACTTATTTGCTGAAGACCTGGCCCACCTTCCTCCTCTCCACCCCTATATATACTGCCATCTTTCTTACAGCTTTTCTAATACACACATGACCCAAACAACACTCCAACTTCCTTGACTTCACACATCTACACTGAATTCACTTTATTTCACTCAATGTCTGTGACAAAACCCAGGGACTATCAAGCCAAGTAATTATTCCAACTCTGAAATCATCCATTCACATGTAACGCTCTGATCACATCCTCTTATTATTCCATCACTCTGAATACACCCATTCCTTGACTTCATGAAGCTCTCATTCAGCCTAGACACTCTTATCTATCATGTTATCCACTCAATAGCCAATAACCTCAGTTCTTGTGCCCCACTATGTTTCTGCCTCTTTGGCCCCTCCAACCCTGGTTCAAAACAATTGTATGCTTTCTCTGCTCCTAAAACCAGACAGCTGAATGTTACTGGCATCCCAATCAATCCATGGTCCCCTACCACATACTGCCTAGAGATCTTGAGTGTTGCCACAGGTTCATTCTCCCACCTCCTTACCTCAATTGGATGCCAAACCTCCTGGTATCTCCTCTGGCCTCTTCTCACTTACTTGTGGCAGACAACCTCACTTTCTATTTCACAGAGAAGATGGAAGCCACCAAACTAACACTCTCTCAAATGCCATCTCACCAGATAATGCAAGTATGCCCAGACATTCCATCATAAGGACTGCCAAGCACATTGGACTTAAAATGATCTACTGTTCATTTAGTTATTTGCAGTAAGTTCTCCAGTTTGGTAAGCATTAATAAAGTAAGCAGAAATGATGATGAGTACCTTTCAGGTGAAAGGAAAAAAAAATATTACGGCCAGTCTCTCTAAAGTTCTCTTTATCCTGAGAAGCCTTCTGAAGATGGGGAGGAGTTTAAAAAGAGAAGAATGCTATCTTACCTCACAAGGACTTAACAAGTTTAAATCCAAACAAAGTTGTCAAACATTATTAGAGAAACTATAAATTAATTGAAATAGTCAACTCCTTGATAATCTTTATAAATTCGAAACCAGGATCAGTGAATGAATACACATAGATTATAGTTTGCCGTCCACTTGTACCCAAATTCTAATTTGTTGACAGGACTACAAGTTTTTCCTGAGGGCTATTTTTTTCTCTCCTTATAATAATACCACCTAACATTGATTGGTTTTTTCATATAATTCTGCTCCTCATGATATCCCTGTGAGATAGAAACAAACTATCAATCACAGCTGATAAAACAAAATTTTTAAAAAAAATTTTTATGTGTGTTTAAAAAAAATTTTTTTTTGATAAAACAAATTGAGACATGTTAAGTATCTTACCCAAGGGTCTATAGCTAGGAAGTTGCAAAGGTAAAATCAAAACACAACCTAAGAGCAAACTAATCTATGTACTTTGGCACAGTGGTGATTAACAGAAACTTCCCAGGAAAATAAGATAGCCTAACCCAACCTTTCTTATTTCTTATACTCCCATACATGCTTAGTAATACAAACATGAGGAACCAAATATTAATATTATAGAATAGCATACATTCCTTCATCCTTATATTCATATTAGAAGGCAGTAATGAATAAGAGGGAAGGTTCTTATAGATTCAAATCCCAGCTCCACCACTTCTTTAGCTTTGTAACTGCAAAAATCACAGCTTCTTTAAGCTTAGTTTTCTCAACTACAAAATAGAAATGATAATGTAATAACCATCATCACCTTATTGGGTTTTCCCAAAGACTGAAAGAGATAATGCATGAACACACTTAGTAAGTCTAAAATACTTCACAATTATAATTATTATTCAAAATGGATTAAGGCCATGTACCTACTAGATTCTAGGCAGAATGCTAGATGCTGGTGCTGTAACTACAAACAGGACAAGCTGTCCCTGCCCTCATAGATCTTGCAGTCCATTGAGGGGGTAGACTATAAAGAAGAACAGGGAAGCAGATGTGGCTCAACTGATAGAGCATCCATCTACCATATGGAGGGTCCAGGGTTCAATCCTCAGGGCTTCCTGACCCATGTGGTAAGCTGGCCCATGAGCAGTGCTGCCATGTGTAGGGGTGCCCCATGCACAAGAAGTGTGCCCCACAAGGAGAGCTGCCCCATGTGAAAAAAAGTGCAGCCCACCCAGGAGTGATGCTGCACACATGGAGAGCTGACACAGCAAGATGACGCAAGAAAAAAGAGACGCAGTTTCCCAGTGCCGCTGGATAATGCAAGTGGATGCAGAAGAACACACAGCAAACGGACACAGAGCAGACAATGGGGGGAAGGGGAGAAAAATAAATAAAATAGATCTTTAAAAAAATAAAGAAGGACACAAACAAAAAAGTGAAATACTTGGAATTTTGGTGAAGTGCTAAGCAGGAAATTCACCATATGCTAACAAAGAGAACAATGGAGATAGAGCTACTATAGAAGGGGTGAGCAAGGATGGCCCCTCTGAGGAGGGCACATTTTAGCTGAAACCAGATGTTTGAGAAGTATCTTTCAATGAGAAGAGTAGGGGGAAGAGTGTCAGGAAGAAGAGAGGGTCTGTAGAAGGAAGAGAAAAAACTGTCATGTTGGAGGAATGGGTGATGCTCCAACCTGACAGAAGCATGAGAAGTAAGGATTTGGGTTAGAAAAGAAGGTAGAGGCCAGGTGTCTCAGAGCATGGAGTCCAGAATTAGAAGTGTGGATTTTAGTCTAAAAGCAATGGGAAACCACTAAGTCGGGGAGTGATATGACCTGGATTACTTTTTAGTAAGTTCACTTTGGCTGTTGTGGGGAGAATGGGTTAGAAGAGGACAAGAATGGGTACTAGAAGACCAGCCAGGATGCGAGGGCAGTCCTCTATCTGAGAGAGGAGGATGGAGAGGAGGAAGGATTTGTGATAGTCTAGAAGCCAGGTCGCCAGCCCATAGTGATAGTTTGGGCATGGGGTAAAGAGACAGGAGGAATTGAGGATGCCTTGCAGGTGTCTCTCCTGAACAGTGCAGCAGATAGTGATGATGCTGAGACACTGAGGAATGAGGAATGCAAATCTGAACATCTGAGAGGGAGATAGAGACATCAATTTGAGACATGCTTGAGATGACTAGGAAGCAGCTAGTAGAGATAACAGGAAGGTGATGGCAGAATAGGCAAGCCTGGAATCAGAGAAAGGCCCAGGCAGGAGGTGTAACCAAGGGAGTCATCTGCATCTAGAGGATATTAAAGTCCTGGGAATGGATGATATCATTTAGGGAGAGAATATGATGAGATAAGGGAGGTAGCTAAGCAAGAAAAGAGAAGAAATAAAAAGTCAGATTGGTAATCTAAAACTGAGCATGGTAATTAATGTCCCCTACACAAAACCACAAAGAAATTCCCTAAGTATGTGTTCAATAAATGCTATAGAACAAATAAAAGTAAATTCTTAACCCATCCCCTTTAGGCCTTTAGAAGAATAAAGCATTCATGAAGGATTTCCCCCTAAATTCTTGTATATTTGAAACATAAGGAAAACAAACATTTTTGAAGGTCCGTTTGGATTGTGTTCAAAGGGGTCCTCTTCCTTAAGAGCAAAAACCAAATGTTTTTTCCCCAAAACTCACTAAAATTAAAAGTAGCCTATGTGAAAAAATTCAAGTCTTTAAAAAGCTTACACTCACATTGTATCCTCTCTGTAAAAAAATAAATAAATAACAAAAAATCTGCCCCAAAATATACATTCCCCATCCTTATAAATAAAAATATGTTTTTAGTACAGATGCTGTTTCATCTTGAAAGATGAAACTGGTACTTTTGGACAGCTCCAGAGCTACTTGAGAGATGGAAAATGCTCAAACATCAAGAATTTATTTTAAAACGTTAAAAAACAACCAAAAACCAATCAACCAAAACCTTTGACTATACCTACTAGGCCATCCAAAAACTGATAATTGAAAAGGATAGAATTGCCAGGAAATACAAATATAAAGCAATTCCCTGACTGAAAAACACATTAAAGCTATAATCACATCTCTGAGTATCTTCTTAACACAAAAAGCCACTATGATTGAAAGGCTTATGCTGTCACTGAGAACTACCAAATTGAAATCGTAGCTGTAAATATAACTGGATACTTTCTATTTTTCAAAGATTTCAATGTAACAATGGGTGATACATAAGAAGGAAAGCCAGTAACATGCCAAAAAATTTTCCTTCCCTCAGTTGTTCAAAGTTAAATCAAGACTGTAATTCTTTTTAAATTCATATGCCTCTTCTTCTCAGATATGGAAAGGAGGGGAATATCTTGATTTTTTGAGGAATTGTTCATGATATAGCTACCTAAACGTCTAAGAGGAATATCACATGAATAGATAATGAGCAAACATTCATTGGTTTGACCAACACTGATTGAGCATCTACTATGTACCAGGCCCTGTCCTGGTCCTGGAGAATACATCAGTGGAAAAGAAGATCTCACACTTTCAACTTAATAAGGGTGACAGACAATAAACCAATATATAAATATGTATTTACCAAGAGGTGGTAAGTGTTATGAAGAAATAGTTGGGTATGAGGAACAGGGGAAATGTGTATCTTTTATACAGCATGGTCAGGAAAGATCTGACAAGGTGATGACTGAGCAGAGATATAAGGGAAGTGATGGAGTCAACCACAATAATATTCAGGGACTACAGAGTTTTAGGTAGAGGGAACAGCAAATGCAAAGGCCAGAGTATTGAAGTTTTTAAGGAGTAGCAAAGAGAAATTTTTAAGCCTGGCAAGGTTGGAAGTAAGGACAGAGAGGTCGCCTGATAGACCAGGACTTCAGATTTTACTTTAAGATGAGAAGCTATTGAAGGGCTCTCAGCAGAGAACTGATAAGATTTGACTTCCTTTTGAAAGAATCACAAAGGGAACTTAAGTTTCTACTCCTAAAACCAATACATATTTCTCATAATCTATTTATAAGTGAAGAAAAAATACAATAAAACAGTTTTATAGTATGCTGGCATTTTTGTAAGAAAAAATGCTTGTAAATGGGAACAAAAGCCTTAAAAAATCAAAATGTGATTTATTTTGGTCTATGAGACCATGGTTTCTTTCTTATGCTTCTCTGTTTTCCATATTTTCTGCATTAAACATGAATTACTTTTATAATTTTTAATTTTATGTTAAAAAAGAAAAAAAATCCACTCAAGGATGAGACTGCCATTATCTGAGATCTTACTTAAATATGATAAAGAAACAAACAAACAAACAAAATCACTGGGAGCATTTTCTCCAAAAATTACTATGCTTGACAGGCAAAGTTGGCTTGTCACGAACCACTGTACAAATCAAGTATTGCTCAATGTATCAAGGTCACAAAACCTACTTGGTTAATATGTTTATCATTACATAGTAGCTCTGTCCTCTACAGCAACTTTGATACCATCTTTCCAAGGCAGCAACAGAAGGGCCCTTTTCATTCATTTCCTAAGACTCTTTGATACTTCTTCGCTGCTTCTGGATTTTTCCACTGCATGTCTCTTAGAAACAAATTAAGCCCAAATAAATTGTTCCAGCTAATGAAGTGCGCTTTTGGCTCCATCCCCGTGGTTGAGACTTATCCGGCAAAATACCAATTATTTTAGGACGTGTTTTCTCTTAGTTTTGAAATATTGCAATACTAAGTCACCACAAATAAAGACCATTCAAGAAAACAACATCCAAGAGCATGTATAAATGGAAACTACTTTAACCCATTTTTTGAATTGAGGCTGTGTTAGAGGCAGTATGAATAAATGTTTAGGGTATCTAGATAAATACATACCGTGTGTTCACATGACTGAAATAAAAAGTCAAAGAACTGTGCCCGTCTCCTCTACTTTCTCCACGTAAACTGGGGGCGGTGTTCCCGCCACCCCACCCCCACCCCCCAATCAACATAAGCACCTCACAGGGCACAATCCAGGGCAATCGCTCTTCAGAAGTACAAACGGGACAACTCAGAATGACTCAAGCACGCACAACACTTTCCTCCCAAGCCCCACATCCCACCCATTCCTCAGTCGCTTCCGAGAGGCTTCCCTGGATGAAAATCCCAAGCTGGGAAGGTTTAACAAACTCCGCTCCAGCCTCAGACCTGACATCCAGGACCACGGGGTCCAGGGCTGCTCCCTCAGCCTGGGCGAGCAAGCGGGCGAGCGAGGCTCCCCGGGTTCTACCGCACGCCAGGGGGCTCGCGGCGCGGCGCGGCTGCCTTCCCCGGGCGCGCGGACGCTCTTCCCCCCCGGGGCACCGGCGGCCGCAGGCCCCCGGACGCGGCGCGCCCGCGGGAGGCGAAGCGAGTGGTCCTCCGCCGCTCCGCAGCTCCGTCCCGCGGCTGTCAGGCCCCGGGGCGCGTCGCTCGCACACGCGGGGCTCGCACTCGGTGCTCGCGTTCGGACACGCACTTGCACACGGACAGGAGGGGCTCTGCGGACACCCCCATTTCCCCTCCGCGACTGTGTGGCCGGCAGGGGCTGCGCTGACCCCCAAGAGCCCACCCCCAGGTCCTCAAGTCGTCCAAGCCTGGAGCTGGGGGGGGGGCAGGGAGTGATGACAGATGGGCGCGGGGGCGGGGCTTCGGGGGGAAGGGGTGGAGCCTCCCCGCATGGGGGCGCTGGAGGCTGACAGAAAGACCCCGGGCAGCGGGCGGGAGCGGGGTGGACAGATACTACGAGCAGGGCCGGGCTCAGGCGTGGCGGGAAGGACCTTGCGCAGACACAGGGGGCTGACAGGAAGAAAGACACACAGACATGGGGGACTGACAGTCGCGGGGGTACACCGGGCAGACGGGCCGCGGCGGGCGCTCACCTGGCAGCCGCTGCGGTGGCGCCCGTGGCCGGGCCGCTCTCCCCGCGCTCCAGGGCTCCCTCCCTCCCTCCCTCCCGGCGGGCGGGCGGGCGACCGGCGCAGGCCCCGGGGAGGCGGCGGCGACGCCGGAGCCGCGGACTGCTGAGCGGCGGGGACGCAGCTGCACCAACTGACTCTGGGCCGCTCGGCTCGGCTCGGCCGCGCTCGGAAGCGCTCGGCTCCGCTCGGCCCTCTCTCGGCTCGGCTGGGGGCGTGGCCCGAGGCCCCCCGCCCAGGTCGCAAGGGGTGGGGCTTTCCAGCGGGCGCGAGCCCCCTGACGTCGCCCGGAGCGAACCTTGCCCCGGACGCATGCGCGGGCGTCTGCCCTGCTTTTCACCGCGTGGAGGCTGAAGGCGGGAGTGGGGGCGAATGCTGCGGACCCAGAGGTGCCGGCTTTTGTACTCCATATTCTGGTCTTGCTAGAAGACTAACCTAAGGTAGGCTACCATACTTCAAAAGGATGGAGTCAGGGCAGGCGGGCGCCCTGGCCCCAGCCCACCTCCCCAAATCCGAGGTTCGCAACAAGCATCGCCTGTGGATTGGTGTTTCTTTTATCTCTCCCTCCCCCAGGGCTTCACAGCAGTGTGTACTCTCTTATTTCTTCCTAAAAAACAAACAAAACTTCCGATGACCGATTACTTAACATTAAATCTTGCGGAACGTGAAAACGTGTATCAAGCATCTGTCAGCCTCACCAGGTACTACAATTCTGTCCTTTCTTCACAGCGTCTATTCTGCAACCTGTAACTGCCTGGGTTGGGTGGATAGGAGACAGTTTTCTGAGTCCTTGTTCAAAGTTCAAGGCAATTATTTTGTTATGGAGCCCAGGACTGTGACCAATATGTTCTAAAACTTGTCCCCACCTTTAGAATCCAGTGATAATAAACAAAAACTCTGCAGTCTGACAGAAATGAGTTGGAATTCCAGATCTGGATTTTATTAGCTGAGTGACTTTGGACATGCTATTTAATCTCTCATCCATAAAGCGGAAATGAAAATATTAGTAAGCAAGCCAATAGGATGATTGAAAGGATTAAATGACAGCACAGTGCCTGGTGCATAGTAACTTGATTTTAATCTCAGGTTGCCTATAACCTTCAGATCTTAAAAAGCCATGAACATATATGTAAGTGTTGAGCAGTATGTCAGGCTTAACATGTCCAAAGCCAAACTCCTGACCTTGTCTCTCACAGTCTTCCCCACCTCAGTTAATGTCAACTGCATCCTTCTGGTGACCCAGGCTAAACCACTGGAATTATCCTTGAGTCCTCTCTTCCTGTCATTGCATATCATGCAATCTATTAGCAAAGTCTGTCAGCTCTACCTTTAAAATATTTCTACATCAGACTGCTCCTCAGCATCTCTACTGCTCCTCCTCTCATCTGCACATCACCTCTCACCTGAATTATGGCAGTAACCTCCTACCCCCTCTCCCTGATTTCCACTCTGCTTATGTGTAACCAACACAGCAGGATTCTATTAAAACCTAAGTTAAAACATGTCTCTCCCTGCTCTGAATACTCTAATGGCTTCCCATCTCACTCAGTGGAATAAACAAAATCTTTTCAAAGGCATCCAAGATCCTATGTAATCTGTCTTCGCTCCCACTCACCCCATTACCTCTCTCACCATTCTACCCTCTCACACCATTCCAGCCACACTAGCTTCCTTCCTACTTCTAGAACACGTAGGCTCTCCATCTCAGGACCTTGGTTCCTCTGCAGCATCTGGAACATGGCCTGACACACAATAAATATTTTTTTGAACGCGTGAATGTATATATGGAATATGATGCTCCAATTTAATTTTATTTATTCAGCAAACTTTTCGGCGAATCTCTTCCAAGGCAGGTACTGTAGATGCAAGGATGAACAAGGCACTCTCCCAGACCCTGAGGAACTTAGAATTTTGGAGGAAATATATATGTAAAGAAATACTTCTGGCAGAAAACACTAGATATATATGTCAACTGTTTTGAGAAACACAGAGAGAAGCATACTTAATGGTGTATAAGAGAATGTGGGAAGGCTTCTCAGAGGAGGTGCCATTGGGGCTGGGTTTGACATTGTTGAGGAGGGGACTCCAGGCAGAGGAAACAATGTCCACATGCAGCTAATACCAGTGCTTTTTATCCACAGGGTCCAGACACAACTTAATTAGGAAGTATGTCACAACTACCCAAGGTGGCAATTTATTTTCCCTTTCTTTAAGCAGATTCCAGGTGATCTTTATGTCACTCTCACATTCTGATGAGCAGGAAAGTAATTTTGTCAGAAGTATAGTTGGTACAAAAGAATTACAACCTGATATCTATTTTATTTGAGTAGGCTATACTTGTGTCCTTTTTGTGTCGGTCAGAGGCAAAGAATATGCATAGGTTATTGGCAACCAACTGAGCCAGTTTATGGAAAATAAATGGGGAATTTATCTTAAGGCTTTTTTTGTGGAGAAAAGGTGTCTGTCAGAGGCCAAGGACAAGAACCAAACTAGGCTTCTGGATGGGTTGGAAGCAGAGCAAGGGGAGCCAGGAAGACTGTCCCCGCAAAGTAGTTTTCTCTTCTTCCAGGTAATACAATGAAAAATCTGGTTATAAACTACTCCCAAGTACATGATACAGTTCCAACTATCCAGAGATAGATAGAAACTAAAAATCCATAATCATCTCAATTCTACACTCTAAGAGAAGAGGCTCTAATTGGCCCAACTGGAGTCAGATGCTCTTTTGCCCCAAAAATCATGGCCAGTTTATAGATCATGAGAGTTGCCAGGAACCCACCTCTGCAGATCAAGGAATAGACAGTTACCAGAAAAAAAGGACTTGTTTTGATTTGAAGAGATACCATAATAGAAGACCCCCACAGAACCACTGGTACTATTGGTGGTAAAACCCCAAGAACACATTTGATAGTCACAGGAAATAATTACTGAGTTCCTGGCTTCTGCACAGTAAGGAGACCTTTTTTTAGGTAGCAATCAAGTAGGAAGTTATTTTCCCAACAAAATGTGACAAAAACTGGGGTAGCCTCCATAAATCCTCCATAATGGGCATTGTAGTGACCTCCTGTGGTAGTTTACATTAGTGCTAGCCATGGAATATTTCTGGTTTACCTCCCGGACCCAGGATAAAATCATTTTTCCTTGCAGTTTAGAGTTGGGAGTGGCCATGTGACTTAGTTTGACCCATAATCTGTGAGTAGAAGTATATTACTTCTAAGTCCAAAGTTAGAGTTAGTAGGTGATTTGCCATACTCTCCATCTGGCATAGCAATGTACAATGCTTGAGTTGGTAGCTTCATCAATCTGGGTCCCAGAATGAATACACATGGCATGGTGCCCCAGGCTAACTCATGGTAGACATGTAGCCTTAGCAAGAAATAAACCTTTGTTGTTATGAGAACATGATTTGGGCCTGTTTGTTACCACAGCAAAACTTAGCCTATCCTGACTGATACACCTCCCTAACATTCTATCTGTCCTTCCCCAATTGTACAACATTAAGGCTCCCACCACTGAGTGTGGTGGACCCTAACTCAACACCTCCCACCTCTAGGTGTGGACTCTGACTGTTCAAAGCCAGTAGAAGTAATCTCATCCATCTTGTATTGATTGCTTCAGTGATAGACCCAGGCTTGTGCCTATTAATCCCTGAAACTCACCTCACCACAATAATTGGATAGAACCCTGTCATACTATTACTGCTCCTCCTCTATTCTCTGCCCGCATTGAAATACCCCATCCTTGCTAAAGGACTGGCATATCAATCATATGCAGTTATTCACAGCTCGGACTCTTCCTTACCTATGATCTAATAATGGTGGCTACACTTCAGAGCTGTGCAGTCCTAGAAACTACACATATGGCAGAAAAATAACAACAGAAGAAATAATTTTGGTTGCAAGTAATAGAAAACCAATTCAAATTGCAATCAACAGCAAAGGGAATTTAATGGCTCACATAATTTTTTGTGGTAGAGTGGGATTCAGGTATGCCTTGATCAGTACACCCATTCTGTTTCTCTTTAGTTCTTTCTGACTTTCCCTATTCCATGTGTTGGCTTCATTTTCAGGCTGGCTTCTCACAAAATGGTCACAAAATAACTGCGAGCAGCAAATGCTTCTTCAGTGACATCCAGAAAGTCCTAATAAGATTAAATGCTGGGAAGTCGACGTGGCTCAACTGATAGAGTGTCCACCTACCATATGGGAGGTCCAGGGTTCAAACCCAGGGCCTCCTGACCCGTGTGGTGAGCTGGCCCACACACAGCACTGCTGTGCACAAGAAGTACTGTACCACGCAGGGGTGTCCCCTGCATAGGGAAGCCCCACGCACAAGGAGTATGCCCCACATTAAGCCACCCGGCGCAAGAAAAGCACAGCCTGCCCAGTAGTGGCGCCACACACACACAGAGCTGACGCAGCAAGATGACACAACCGAAAAGAGACACAGATTTCCAGTGCCACCAAGAATACAAGTGGACACAGAAGAACACACAGCAACAGGGGTGGGGGGGGGGGGGAAGGCAGGGGAGAGAAATAAGAGAAATGTTTAAAAATAAAAAAGATTAAATGCTGATTTCTCATCAGAAACCATGGAAGCAAGAAGGCAGTGGGACAAAATATTTAAAGTGTGGAAAGAAAACACGTGCTAACCAGAAATTTTGTATCTGGCAAGCATTTCTTTAAAGAATGAGGAAAAGATGAAGATGTCCCCAGAAAAACAAGAGCTAATAGAGTTCATCACACCTAAACCTGCCCTACAAGCAAAGCTAATGGGAGTTCTTCAGACTGAAAGGAAGGACACCTGATAGTGATTGAAGTAGCATAAAGAAATAAAGACATCCAATAAAGATAAGCATATGGGTAATTATAAATGCCAGTACTATTATATTGTATTTTTGTTTGTATGTAACTCCACATTTTACTTCTTATGGGTTCTAAAATGCAGATACATAAAAAAGCAATGATAAATCTATAGTTTTAGGCATACAACATGTAAAGATATGTAACAAGTACAATTAAAAGGTGAGGGGCATCGGGATAAAAGAATAGTGTGTGTGTGTGTATATATATATACATACACACATATATATATACTATTGCAGTTAAATTGGTACCAAATCAAACATTATTATAGATATAAGATGTTAAATTTAAACCCCATGGTGATCACAAAGAAAATATATGAAATATATATATGCATAAAGAAAGGAGAAAGGACTCAAAATAGTACAATATAGAAACTCAAATAAATTTGAAACGAGGCATTAGTGGAAGAATTGAGGAATAAAGAAGACTGAATAGCAAAAGGGCAGAAGAAAGGCCTACATTATCAGTAGGTATTTTGAATATAAATGGATTAAACTCCCCAGACAAATGGCAGAATGGATTTTAAAAAGCATGACCCAACTATATGCTGTTTATAAGAGAATCACCTCAATGCAAAGATACGTAGGTTGAAAGTGAAAGGTTGGGGACAAATATACTAACAGAGCTGGGATAGCTATACTAATATCAGATAAAATAGACTTTAAGTCAAAAACTGTTATGAGGGACAAAGAAGGTCACTATATACTGGTATATACTGGTCAATTCAGCAAGAAGACATAACAATTATAAATATTTATGCACCTAATGGCAGAGCCCCAAAATATATGAAGAAGATATTGACAGATTTGAAGGGAGAATAGATGATTCTACATCAATAGTAGAATACTTCAATCTACCACTTTCAATAATGGATAGGACATCTAGAAAGATGATCAATAAGGAACTAGAAGATTGAAGGACACTATAAACCAATCAGACCTAATGGAGATCTATAGAACACTTCACCCAACAGTAGAATACACATTCTTCTCTAGTGTACATAGATCATTCTCCAGTATAGGCCATGTGTTAGGTCATAAAACAAGTCTCAATAAATTTTTAAAAATACTGAAATACACAATGTATCTTCTTTGACCATAGTAGAATGAAACTAGAAATCACTAACAGAGGGAGTACTAGAAAATACCAAAGTACGTGGAAATTAAACAGCATACTCTTAAACAACCGATGGGTGAAAGAAGAAATCACAAGCGAAATTAGGAAATATCTTGAGGCAAATGGAAATAAATATACAATATACCAAAACTTGTGGGATGCTGCAAAGGCAGTGCTGTGAGGAAAATCTTTAGCTCTAAATGTGTATATTAAATAAGAAGAAAGATCTCAAATTGGAAACCAAACCTTACAACTAGAGAAGCACAAACTAAACCCAAAGTGAGTAGAGGATGGAAATAGCAAAGATTTAAGCAGAGTTAAACAAACTGGAGAATTAAAAAAAAAAAAAAAAAAAAAAAAAATAGAACCAACAAAACCAAACTTGGTTCTTTGAAAAGATCGATAAAATTGACAAATCTTTAGTCCACTGACAAAAAATGAGAGAGGACACAAATTATTAAAATCAGAAATGAAACGGGACGTGGACTTGGCCCAATGGATAGGGCACCCACCTACCACATGGGAGGTCCGCGGTTCAAACCCCGGACCTCCTTGACTTGTCTGGAGCTGGCCCATGCGCAGTGCTGATGCATGCAAGGAGTGCTTGCCACACGGGTGTCCCCTGTGTAGGGGAGCCCCATGTGCAAGGGTTGCACCCCGTAAGGAGAACCACCCAGCGCAAAAGAAAGTGCAGCCTGCCCAGGAATGGCACCACACACATGGAGAGCTGACACAACAAGACTTCACAACAAAAAGAAACACAGATTCCTGGTGCCACTGATAAAGTTAGAGATGGTCATAGAAGAACACACAGTGAGTGGATACAGAGAGCAAACAACTGGGGAGTGGGGAAAGGGGAGAGAAGAAAATTTTTAAAATCTTAAAAAAAAAAAAAAAGAAATGAAAGGGAGGGCATTACTACCAACCCCACAGAAATAAAAAGGATGAGGATACTATGAACTATATGCCAATAAAATAACCTAGATGAAATGCACAAATCCTAGAAACAAACTACCTATATTTACTCAAGAAGAAACAGAAGGTCTCAACACATGAATAATTAGTAAAGAGACTGTCTCAGTCATCAAAAACCTCCCAAAAAAGAAAAGCCCAGGATCAGATGGCCTCACAGGTGAGTTTTACCAAACATTCAAGAATAATTTATACCAATCCTGCTCAAACTTCCAAAAAAACTGAAGAGGAGGGAACACTTACAAACTCATTCTGTGAGGCCAATATCACCCTAATACCAAATCTAGGTAAAGATATCACAAGAAAAGAAAATTATAGACCAATCTCCCCTATGAATATAGATGCAAAATTTCTCAATAAAATAGTAGAAAACTGAATCCAACAGTACATTAAAAGACTTTTACAACATGTTTAAATGGATTTATCCCAGGTATGCAAGGGTGGTTCAGTGCAGGGAAATCAATTAATATAAAACACCTCAATACTAGAACAAAGGAAAAAAAAATACATGGTCATCTCAATTGATGCAAAAAGGCATTGGACAAAACCCAACACCCCTTCTTAATAAAAAAAAAAATTAGAAACTATGAATGGAAAGAAATTTCCTGAACATGATAAAGGGCATGTATGGAAAAATCCACTGCTAACCTCATACTTAATGATAAAAGATTGAAACTTTCCCTCTAAGATAAGGAACAAGACAAGGATGGCCACTGTCATTATTGTTATTCAACATTGTACTGGAAGTTCTAGCCAGAGCGATTAGACAAGAAAAGGAAATAAAAGGCATCCAAATTGGAAAGGAAGAGGCAAAACTCTCCCAATTTGCTAATTATATGATCATATAGATAGAAAATCCTAAAAAATCCAAAACGAAACTACTAGAGCTAATAAATTCAGCAGGATACAGAATCAGCAACCCAAAATCAGTAATGTTTCTATATACTAGTAATTTGCAATCTAAAGGAGAAATCAAGAAAAAATTCCATTTACAATAGCAACTAAAGAATCAGATGTCTTGGAATACATGTAACCAGCAATGCAAAGGACTTGTACATGGGAAAAAAGTATAAAATATTGCTAAAAGAAATCAAAGAGGACCTAAATAAATGGAAGGACATTCCATGTCCATGAATTGAAAGACTAAATATCATTAAGATGTCAGTTCTGCCTAAATCAATTTGTAGACTCAACACAATCCCAGTCAAAATTCCAGCAGCCTTTTTGTAAAAATGGAAAAGCCAGTCATCAAATTTATATGGAAGGGTAATGGGCTCCAAGTAATCCAAACCATCTTGAACAGGAAGAACAAAGTTGGTAAATTCACACTTCCAGATATTAAACTTACTACAAAGTTACAATCGTGAAAACAATGTGGTACTGGCACAAGGAAAGACATATAGACCAATGGAATTGAGTTAAGAGTTCAGAAATAAACCCTCACATCTATGGCCAAGGCGATTTTTTTTCCAAACCATTTTTTGTTCTTTATTACATATGAATCCATAATTAGAACATAGTATTGGTCTTTCTTAGTGTTTTATTCAAACTTACAAAAATGTGGCATAGTATATGTTTCACACCATGTCTTGATTTTTTCACTCAAATGCTTGTGATAATTTCTGGCTAATATATTTATTTGTTTTGTCATACTTAACTGTTCTACAGTTTTCTGTTATATAAATACAACACTCCATATTCACTTATTCCCGTACTGGTGGCTACCACATTCCTTTTCTACATGCCTTACCACAAACTGTCATGTAATAAAATCTCTTGTGTCTGAGATTTCTTTTTTAAAGATTTATTTTTTACGCATTTCCCTCCCCTTCCCCGCTGCCCCCCCCCCAGTTGTCTGCTCTCTGTGTCTGTTCGCTGTGTGTTCTGTGTCTGCTTGTATTCTTGTCAGCGGCATGTGGAATCTGTGTCTCTTTTTATTGAATCATCTTGTTAAGTCAACTCTCCTTGTGTGCGTCACCATTCCTGGGCAGGCTGCACTCCCATCACGCCGGGCAGCTTTCCTTATGGGGCGCACTCCTTGCACGCGGGGCTCCTCTGTGCGGGGGACACCCCTGCATGGAACGGCACTCCTTGTGTGTATCAGCTCTGCGTGTGGGCCAGACCATCACACAGTTCAGGAGGCCCTGGGTTTGAACCTTGGACCTCCCATGTGGTAGGCAGATGCCCTATCCGTGGGCCAAATCTGCTTCCCTGTGTCTGAGATTTGACATTTGAATTAAAGTTTTCCCACATTTATATGATTTTGCTTCAGTATAAGTTTTCTGATGAATACAGAGGTTTTCTATCAGGTTGAAACCTTTCCCACATTTATTACATTTATATGCTTGTTCCCCTCTATGGCTTTAAAAATGAGGAGTAAAGGATGACTGTAAAGAATAGATTTACTGTAATACATTTAGGACACTTACATGGTTTATATGTAGTATGAATTTTCTTAATATTCCATGAGGCTTTGCTTCAAATGAAAGCATCCCCACGTTCATTGCAATACTAATTTATGTATGCATATTCTCTTGCTCAATGAGATTTAATGCCTGGCTGAAGGATTTCCAATATTCCTTACATACACAGGGTTTTAATCCTGTATGATACTTCGATGTGAA